>NC_134834.1:162090535-162407050 GCF_004210375.1 Tachypleus tridentatus
TTTGAACAGTAGATTTCGGCTCATTAAGTTGTGTAGCAATACGGGAAAGAGACACACGAGACTTGTATTTTACAATAATTCGGGTTTTCAAATCACTGGACAGTTGTTTCCTGTTCGCCATGATGACCAAGCAGATAATGACGGAGACGGCGATAAATTGCCGGAAATACATTTTTTGCTGGCTAAATTCCAATAATTATAAACCCAGTGTCTAGTTCTGGAATTATAATGATACAATGTAGTTTATTCTCCAAACTAAACAAAATTTTTACGGGAATATCAGGTTTTTCACATGTTCTGAACTGTACGAACACTTTCTGCTCCTCCTATTTTTGGTTATTTGTTTATGAACAGTTTATTTGTCGTTTAATTTACATAAAAATTTGTGTAGATGTGTGTTAGTATAATATTTATAATATATTATACTTCTATTAGCCTACTCGTGATACTTTTTAAGTTATGAGCAAAAAACCACTCGGGACGTAGGGTTACGAACACTGTTGTAACTGTACCTTGGAATTGTTTAATGATAATCTAGGATACAGATTCCAAGATCTTATAAAACTTGTTGGAAGAGAAAAGTAAGACACTTCACGATAAAGAAAAACCATAAAGATCCCGACGTTTATCTGAAACCTTCATGTACGATATTCAGCCTGTTTGGTTGAACTGCTACAAATGTTGTTTGTTTGTGTACATGTAGCAACTGCAACAATATGTAACCATGTTTTTCATTTTGATCATATAAAATTGTATTTTCTACTTTTTTAACTATTTCCACCTTTGGTTGTAAACCTGTTTTTTTTTTTCTCCGTCACAAATGTATTTCAATCAAAAATCAAACGGCGTGCTGAAAGTTAATTTCTGTCTTAGCTTCAGGAATCACCGTGTTCACTACTCCCTAATTCTGCGTCATTTTAAAAACCAGAGCGCCCCCTGTAGCTTTGTAAGAATACTAAATTCGCGTATGAGCGCAGCTATGTTGAAAAAAAAAGAAATGAGAGAAAAAGAAGTTAGACGGCACGGATGTTCTCAAAGAGAGGGAAAAATTAAACAACTGGACATAGAATATATAGATAAAAAATAAACGATTGACAGGGGGAAGAAAGTTTGAGATAAAATACACGTCTGCGAAGGTCCGAAAAGATGCATAAAAAGTTATAAAGATTGAAAGCTGAGTAAAAATAGAGCTGAAATAAAGAATATTCAAAGGGTGGAAAAAGCACAGGGAAGAGGCGCACAGAAATAGGTGTATAGTGGAATAACAAAAAAAAATGTCAAGGAAGCAGTGAGGTGGAGTGTGAAAGATAACAAAGTGGACAAGAAAAAGTGTTGGAGGAGAAACATTACGCGGCAAGAAAGAAACCCAACAATACAAAAGGAAGTAGAATAAAAATATAAAAATGAATAGATGGCAGATAAGAGTTATATGAAATTATTTTAAGGGAGGATAATAAGAGAAGGGAGATAGAGTGTGGGCGAAATAAAAAAAAGAATTGTGTTGCAGTGAAGAGCGAGAGTGGGCGTGGCAAACAAAAGTATACGGTTTAAAACTCGACAGAAAACTTCAATTAGGCGTAGCAGAATCAAACCGATTTCGAGAGAAGTTTTACGAGTTGGGAAACTTTTAGCTGGTGAACTCAGTTCGTAATTATAGCCGAACGTATAGAGTTTTAGAGTATCGGAAAGTTATTTACGTTTTGCTTTTGTTAAGTGTATAATAGGGTTAATGACTTTGATTAAATATTTGCGAGTAACTGAACTAACATTGAGAGTACTGCAACCAATTAAATCATTTTTTTCTTTGATTCTTTTTATTTGTAACAAAATTCTCCTGTAGTATATATATATACTGTGTGTGTGTGCATAGTAAAATAGGCACTTGAGCTCAAGTGTAAAGTTATATATAAACTGAAACGAAACCCTGAAAAGAATTAACTCTTTGAGATTCTGAAAATAAATAAATGAAGCCCAACTCATTAGTTTATTCATCACTTGTCACAGTGGTGAAGAAAAACATAACTAAAAAACAACTACATATTTAATTATATACTTTTGTATTCCCCACCACAGTGACTCGGAGCTCAGTTTGAAGATTTATAACGCTAAAATTAGTGGTTTGATCCGTGTAGTGGTGCAACTACAAGCTGTAATATGTATCCCTGATGTATGTGTATGTGGTAAAATAGGCATTCGAACTCGTGTGAAAGTTTATTTCATTAATAGGACACTTTCACAACAATATTGGTTGCTCTTCAACCAATAATGACCCGATTTTTTAATTCTTGGATTATCACAGTATTCTGACAAACTTCTTGTTTCATATATAAATCCACGGTATTTAACCATTGGGTTGAAATAAAAGCTAAACACCAACGTTTCCACGTTAAAAAATCGGGTCGTTGTTAGCTGAAAGGCAAGTTTAATGTCATGAAAGTCTTTGTACCGTTCAAACGGAAAACTGAAGCTTCAGTTCGTGTGTTTTTATTGTTTCACTTAACTCTTAAGTGAACTATTAAACTACGGCTAAAAACCAACATTCATGGCATTACGTTTTTTAAGCCAAGATACTTATTCTAACGTACACACGCATTTAAGCCTTTTTCGCCTTCATATAAGCAGATAGATTATTATGCGATACAGCATACATAAGACTATGAATATCTTCGAGGTTTTAAATTCCGAAATTCGCTAAGCTTGGTTCAGATTCATCCCTGTGAATTATTCAGGAGACAATCTGTTTGAGATTCTGAAAATAAATAAATGAAGCTCATCCTATCAATTTATTCACCACTTATCACAGTAGTGAATAAAAACACAACTAAAAACAACAACTACGTATTTAATCACATACTTTTGTGAACTAATTTTGAAGGTTTATAACGCTGAACTTTGTGGTTTGATCCCTGTAATGGGGACACAGTCCAGTTAGCCCGTAGTGCAGCTCTAAGTTTATCGACAAAGAAACAACCGCACTGAGCAGTTCGCGTCTTTACATGCTTTCTTATCCAGTTGTTTTTTTTCAAGTTATTTAACATTTAAACTTAAAAAATGTAGTTTAAAATATAATGGTAATTTCTGAACATCAGCTAATTATTAATTGAAAGTTATATTTTCGCATTTTCTAACGTCAACATTACAAAGACAAAGTAAAAGAAATGAGACATGACAAATATTTGTTATTAAACTATCGTATAACTAACTATTGGGTTAGTGATTATATTGTATATTGCAGTAGTTTTTTCCCAGTGTACACCAGTTTGTTATGACATTAAGTCAATTTGTTGTTTTAGCGCAAAGCTACTCGATGGACTATCTACGTGTATTCTTTTCATCACAGGAAATCGAATCTCGAATTTTAGTGTCGTAAGTCCGTAAGCTTATCTCTGACTAACCGTGGTACACATGATGACTGCAAAACGCCCATCGTGAACGATGTCTTGTTTTCGTATTACACTATTTGGAGTATCGCTTTCCTTTTTGTCTGTTATAATAAACACTCAATGTAAAAGGTTGTCCAAAACCACTAAATAAAATCACCCATATTCTATATACAAACATAGGGTCCCCACCAGCAGTAGGTCCGACATTGCCAGGTGGTTAAGGTACTCGACTCGTAATCTGAGGCTTGCAGGTTCGAAACTCCGTCGCACCAAACATGCTCGCCCTTTCAACCGTGGGGGCGTTATAATTTTGGTCAATCCCACTATTCGCTGGTAAAAGAGTAACCCAAGAGTCGGCGGTGTGGATGGTGATGATTAGCTGCCTTCCCTCTAGTCTTACACTACTAAATTAGGGACGGCTAGCGCAGATAGCTCTCGTGTAGCTTTGCGCGAAATTCAAACTAAACCATATTATTTGGCATGTGGAATAGGGTACAGCAGACACCTTGAGAATGTCTGTATTTGGTTCTATATTGACGTTCTTCCTCAAATATTATTCTGAAGTGTTGACCAGCAAATGCTTCCTCGACATCTATTGACGATTAGACCAACGAGTTCTGTAATATTCCTATTTCTTGAACTGTGCGTTTTTTTTTATAGTAAAGCTACATAGGGCTATCTGCTCTATCTACTGAGGGAAATCAAAACAAAGAAAAAACATATATTTCACAAGCACTCCTATAGAGTACGAAGTCCTAAAATGACAGTCTCTTTCGTATATCACATATTTTGCCTCTACATGAAAAAAACATCTTCATTGAGTAACTTTTTAATAACGGTAGAATTAATATTTGAATGATTTAAATAAACAAGTTTGGAACACTACTGTTTACAACTCCGAAATTATTCAAATACATTTGACAGTTTTGAAGTGAACTTTGTTTTTTATCGGTGCAGTCTTCATCTAGATGTAGAAGACAACGAGTCTGATGAATTATTCATCACAACCGTCTCCAGTTTCTCAGTAATCCTTCTGCACAAGAGCGAATTTTGGAGAAAACTGACACTGATCAACTTTTTGACATGTTGACTAATTTACTTGACATGTGTCAAAGTAAAATTATGTCCAGGTTCATTCTTACGGGAAGTAATGTTAGTTGAGTAACTTATAATCCTTTTAAGTGCAAGTGGAAAACTCGTTTATTTTTCTAGAGATTGCAGTTACTAACTGCACAAAATAATCGTGTACGTTGGGGCATTACATTTGTGTGTATGATTTATGTTTAAGATTTCTCAAACCGTTATGTTATTTCCTATAAACGCTCGACCACAAAGTGTAACCTCTCGACAGGTTCAGGTTTGGATAACATATAACATGCTAATCAGATGGGACAATGAACCATTCGTAAGTTGTACTTGTGAAACGGCCCTGTCTTAAGGAAATCACTATTAATATAATTAGTACACAAAAACGGAATTTAATTGACTAAATCATGGTCACACAAACAAGCACGTGTTTGTCATTTCTTTTGATTCGTAATGCTCACCCAGTGGCAAAGCGGAATGTCTGTGGACTTACAGCGCTAGAAACCGGGTTTCGATACCTGTGGTGGGAAGAGTACAGACAGCTCATTGTATAGCTTAGTGTTTAATTATAAACAAATTATTTGGAATATGTTGAACATTTATTTTGACTATCTTAACCCTGCAAAGCAAGTGATGAATCCACGTACCTATCAACACAAGTTGATAAATTTCTCTTATATCTAATTACCTGTGAATTAATGACCTTGTTGGTGGCAAGGTTCCTAATACCACAGAAGTTAAATAAAATAATATAAGCAAGAATACCATCAATACTGCAGCTACTCCGGGTCACTGTTGGTGGTCTGTTTGTTTGCTTTTGAATTTCGCACAAAGCTACACGAGGAGGGCTATCTGCGCTACCCGTCCATAATTTAGCAGTGTAAGACTAGAGGGAAGGTAGCTAGTCATCACCACCCACCGCCAACTCTTGGGCTAATCTTTTACCAACAAATAGTGGGATTGACCAAAAGTATAACGCCACCACGGCTGAAAGGGCGAGCATGTTTGGTGTCCAAGTAATGTGAATTTTCTAATGTGTATTGTGTTGTTTAACAATAAAAATAAAACATTTAAATATTCTTACTTAAAATAAATATTAAAACATAATTTGGCATTTGCAACTGGAGATATCTAACCCTTAGCAGTAAGCAAGCTCTTAAGTGTGAGGGCTTATAAGAATAAAATAAGGGTTTTAATACTCGCGGTTGGCTCAGCGTATATAACAGCCTATTGTGTAGCATTTTGATTAACAGCAGACGAACTAAATGTTATTGTACAGATTGTGCAGTTTTATTTTTACAGTTCATTTTTCAGGCGTCCCCAGAGGCACAACGATATGTCTACAGACTTACAACACTAGTAACTGGGTTTTAGTATCTTGGTGGACAGAGCAATGACAGACTATCGTGTAGCTTTGTGCCTACCTTCAAACAAACCAACAATTTTTCAGGCGGGTTTTTACAACCACTCACCGCATAATGGGAAAAGTCCTAAATTTGTTTCTTATTGCTATAATCATCATGGACTAGAGATCGCTTTGTATTAGGTGCACAAGAGGCACTCACTAATATTTTGAAAGATGCTATATATTTCATTACATTTTAAAGTTCTTTTATAACTGATCTGATCGGAACTTTATTTGCTTGAATAAATTTACACTGCAGTTCGTGATCCTTATTTTTGGACAAATGTAATATTAGGGCTATCGCACGAACACACTTATAGTGACCGCAGTAAATCCGTAATGTTGTGGTCAGAAAACAGCTAGATTGATGGTCTCTATACAACAGCATTTAATCTCTCTATATTTATAGAATTTGGAAGAATCCAAAAACAACGAAAAATATAAATGTTACAGTATAGGCTCTGTAGAAAAATTGTGTTAAAATAATTGTTTGTTTTCTCTGAGACATTTTACAATTTCTAACTCAAAAACAAACAAACAACAACAACAAACCAAAACTGTCTCTTCGTTACTATCTCTATAGGAGAAGCACAAGAATTATATAAACAGTCTGACGTCAAGGGTTGTAAATTACTCTGAGACATTTTACAATTTCTGACTCAAAAACAAACAAACAAACAACAACAACAAACCAAAACTGTCTCTTCGTTACTATCTCTATAGGAGAAGCACAAGAATTATATAAACAGTCTGACGTCAAGGGTGGTACATTACTACAGCTTTTCTATATTTATAAAAGAAGTAAATGTAAGAACTTCCAGGTGTCGTTCTTTTAATACTTCAACTTATTGTTTCCGTGCAACATTGTGTGGTTCTAAAACAATAACAATGAATGTATAATCATTGATGAGTCATTAGTTTCTATATCACATCACTCTGTCATAATTAAGTCAACAGCTAACATATGGCATTACACAGTTATTTGTTTACTTATGACACTAGAAACCAGGTTTCAATAACCGTGGCGATCGGGGCATAGAGAGCCCATTGTGTAGCTTTGTGCCTAATTACATAAACACAATAATTAATTAGTTTATATATCAGGTCATACTGTCGTAATAAGTCATTAGCTTATGTGTCACGTCACGCTGTTATTATTCAGCTTATGTGTCAGGTCAAATTGTTGTTGCTCAGCTTATGTATATTACACTGAGTATATAAAGTGTATTAGCTCATGTATAATATCACACTGAGTATATAAAGTGTATCAGCTCACGTATCACACTGACGAGTCTGTTAATATACCAATCGCCTAATAATCTACGTATCACACTGACGAATCTCTAAAAATATGAATCAGCTAATGGCATATGCATTACATTGACGAGTATGTAAATAAATCAATCAGCTAATAGTATATTTATGACGTTGACGAGTCTGTATAGATACCGATAAGTTAATAGCTTATGTATCATGGCTATTCAAGCGTGAAATTGAATACTGAAAAAAGTGTAATAAAACGTCCTACAGAACTTCATTAAATGTTTTTCTTTCTTTTCTTTTTTTATCTCAATGACTGTGAGAGTTTATTTTTAATTTATTTTACAAATAATGTCAAAAAACAGTAAGGTTAACTTTTTTCTGGAAAAAAAAAATATAGCCCAAGCCTTACCACGCCCGTAACGACAAGGTCTGTAAGCGAGGGGGGTCTGTTTTGGTTCAAGGTTGATCTGGTTTCATGTGCAACTTTAGTGCCTAGGGATGAAAACAAAAACCACCAAAATATGTAATAATTCCTTTATTATCACTGCAAATAAACATTTCTAAATGTCTTCTGATAAATATGAAAATGCCATCCGCTTGTATGCAAAAGCAATTACATAATGAGAGGCCGTCATCAAAGAAACAAAAATAAATAAATGCTTATAAGTGGGCGGAAATCTTGCGAGAGGGGGGTAAGTTCTGTCCCCCTAAACTCCCCTGGCTACGGGCTTCTTTATGCTGGTATAAACAAGGTTTTGGTGAATTTATTTTTACAGAGGTAAGATGTATTTGAAGTAGTAGCTTCAAACTTCAACCTTATTATTTAAAAAAAAAATTGAGCCAGTCGTATCATTTTTTAGTTTTATTTTGGCTATCAAAGAACAAGCGAGGAACTGGCCAACATTTCAAATATTTGTTGTAACACATATTGTTAACGTTTCCGTCACTGTGCACAAAGATATGTTTTTATTTATCACTAAATGAACAAAAATAACGTTTCTAAATTTGTGGATATACTTTATCATCTGCAAAGATGAGTGAATATAAAGATTTTTAGTCTCACCCTGTATATGTCGACAGCCTTTAAGAAAATAAAACCTTTGTTTGCTATGGCAACAGACCAGTACTCAGTCAATTAAGTTAATATTTATCTAGTTAATTGAACTTGTTTTTAATCATGACATTCTGAATGGTTCGATTTTTTTCCTTGTCAGACACTTGAACACGCGGATAAATATTTCTCTTCCTTCTCCTAACAGCCAGTGATAGGCTAGTTTTATCATCTAAAGGAGAGAGAGAGTGCGTAATATGAAGTCCCTACATACTTTCTGTAAAATAATGATTTAAGGAAAACAAGCACATTGTGAAACAGGGGGCGTCATATACATTGTTCAGAAAATAAACACAGAGTGTAGGTTTTCAGTTATAGCTGATTCAGGCAGTCTTCATGATGAATAAAGTTGGAATGGGTAGAAACTGTTTAGGAAAAAGTCTTGGAGGACTAATCCTGAAGACGTGCTGTTAAAATATCGTTCTTTTCGCTTGACCCCTTCAGTAGCACAACGGCATGTCTGCGGACTTGCAACTCTAGAAACCGGGTTTCGATACCCATGGTGGACAAAGATGTCTCATTCTGTAGTTTTATGCTTAATTTCAGTCAAACAGATAAACAAGACATTTTCACGTGAGAAATTTGTGTAGATTAGTCCTATAAGATGTTCCCTTCAGGTGTCACTTTGGGCTAGTTAGTTGTTGCTCATTTCGACTTTGTTTCTTTACGATGCAAGCACCAGAGTGAAAACAATAAAATGTATCTTGGTAGGTTCTTACCCAATATCGAAAAGGATACTCTGACTTTGTGGATAACGTTTTTATCTCAAATCTCATATATGTATTGAAATTAAAATCAAAATTAGTAGTAGATGTGGTGTATTCCAGCTCATAGTATAAACTGTATATTATTGCCTTCAACAACTGTTGGCAAGGCGTTTCTTTTTATGAAGCAACAACAAATACGGACTACAATAATAATCGGACATATCTGTCACGTGCAAGTAGCACGTGTAACGTCTGTAACAGTTCATGAAGCTTATATAATACGTGTAACATCTCATGTTCGTGCAGGAGGTCAAGAAAAAACTAAAAACCTTCATTTATCAACATCGCTTGTACACCCCACCTCTTACCTGTCCACCGTTGTCCTTCTAATGACTGTATCACGTCTCACGAAGCTGTTTTTTTCTAGATCACGTTTTAGATTTATTTTGACACTTTGGTGTTACGTGTTTTAGCCAAAGCGATTTTGGTGTTGTTTCACAGCAAGTTACTGAAATTCGTTGTTTGTGTGTCACATATATGATGACCTTCAGATTAGTGCAGTCGTTAACAGACGAAGTTTTGAGTACAGGAAAATAATGACTTTTGATGCTGCCAGATTTAAAACTCAGTGACTTTTGATGCTGCCAGATTTAAAACTCAATGATTTATAATCGGTGTTTCTCATCCATTTACATTAAACTAACATATTTTGTCCTTTCATATCTTAGAGTTTTTGTGTCAGAAGAGTTCAATTTGTTTGTTTGTTAATGAATCACATGAACCTCACTTACAAGATTTATGTCTGTTCAATGATCTCTAGGTGTGTGGACAACTAGACACCTAGAAAGTAGACGAAATAGGACACTAAGACACAATTTGTTTATTTTGAAATAAAATAATAATTACAACAGTTTTCCCCTGAAGAGAAAAGTCCACCTTTCGAAAACGCTCGATTTTAGGGTTTTTATTCATAATTAAAACATATTTGTTCCATATACAACACAAGTAAAACATATGAAAGAACTGTTAAATTTACATATTATATATAAAAGCATATAAAACTACTGGCTACCGTTGAACCCAGCTATGATGCCACTTATCTGGTTATAAATGACGTCATTAAATAAGGGATGGTTTAGTTTTCGTGTAATCATGAATGTAAATGGTTAGAAAACTAGCCGGGTGAGTTCAAACCCGTTCTTTAATTCATTATGTGAACTTATAGATCTAGACTTTCTATATTGCTAGTTTCTCCATTATTTGACCTGTATACATCTAAACATACTACATTCCAAGTTTAATTGAAAGCATTATACACTGCTGGCCAAAATCTTAAGGCCAATGAACATAAAGAAAAAATATGCATTTGCGTTGTTAGACTCAACCACTTATTTGAGTAGAGCTTCGAAAAATGAAAATAAGAAAATGGAAAATAAAAATAAAAAACTTTTTCAGCATTTAACAGGGAAAATGTGAACACTATAAAACTAGCCTAAGTATTAGCTAGTCAAAAGTTTAAGACCATACCAAAAAGAAGTTCTAAACAGGGTAGGAAATGCCCAACGAGAGGTCTCAGTATTGAGTAGCACGGCCGTCACTGCAAATAACTGCAAACATTCGCTTTGGCATGGTCGATATAAGCGTTTGTAGAAGGCTGGCTGGAATGTTATTCCAAATGGTGAAGATGGCTTCACGAAGATCATGCACTATTTGGAATTAACGTCCATTTCTATAGACTTCCCTTGCCATCCACCCCAAACATTTTCAATGGGGTTCAGTTCGGGTGAACACGCTGGATGGTCCAAAAGAATCACGTTATTCGCCATGAAAAAGTCCTTTGTCCTGAAGGCATTGTGGATTGCAGCGTTGTTCTGCTGAAAGATCCAGTCATTTCCACACAAGCGAGGGCCTTCAGTCAGTAAGGATGCTCTCTCCAACATGGCAATGTAGCCAGCTGCTGTTTGACGCCCCTGTATAACCTGAAGCTCCATTGTTCCATGGAATGAAAAAGCACCCCAGATCATGGAGCCTCCTCCACTGTGTTATGTAGAAAATGCCTCCGGTGGGATATCCTTATCGTGCCAGTAACGTTGGAAGCCATTGGACCATCCAGGTTATGTTTTCTTATCAGAGAACAAAACCATCTTCCACTTTTCTACGTCCCATGTTTGGTGCTTCTCAGCAAAGTTTAACCGAGTTGTTTCGTGGTGTGGAAGGAGGCGTGGCCTTTGAAGACGTTTACGGTTTTTAAAGCCTTTCTCTCGTAGATGTTGTCTTATTGTTCTTGAGCTGCATTCTGCCTTTGTAAGGACCTTAATCTGGTTCGACGATCGGCTGGTATCTTGCTGGACAACCCGTCGAATCCTCCTGCTCAACGCCGGCGAAATTTTCTTGGGCCGACCACTTGAAATTCTCTTTCCGTATCCCTCAGGGTCTTTTAAGAAATTTGTAACAGCAGTTTTACTACGTCCAATCTCACCAGCGATGGTACGTTGAGAGAGATCTTACTTTTGCAGCTCGACAATCCTGCCACGTTCAAACTCTGTCAACTTTTTAGCCTTGACCATGTTTTTACCCAATGTAACACATGAGATATGAGTGGAAGATGTTGACAACGCTAATGCTTGAACACAATTGACTAAATTTCGTTGCGTGTTTACCGATTAATGCTTCGTTTCAATATGGTCTTAAACTTTTGACCAGCTAATATTTAGGCTAATTTCTTAGTGTTTACATTTTCCCTCTTAAATGCTCAATGTTTTTTTTTTTTATTTTTAGTTTTCCTTTTCTTATTGTTATCTTCTGAAGCTCTACTCGAATAAGTGGTTGAGTCTAACAACGCAAAATGCATATTTTTTCTTTATGTTCATTGGCCTTAAGATTTTGGCCAGCAGTGCATACGTACTATTTCCATTAGAAGTATTTTAAGTATGCTGCGAAGTTTAAAAAAAAGTTTAACAGACCTCTGACATTCAGGTTTCTAAATGTTCTACTTTCTCATTTTTGTACGTGTTTAATTGTACAGATACCAGCTAGTCAGCAACGCTAATTGCAAATACTTAAGCTACGCTTGTCTGAAAAAATAATGAAAGTTGACAATATTTCTTATAACATACCCTATTTTCAAGTTTTTACGTCAACTGGAAACAAACCGTAAACCATCGGATTCGCAATCCTGGCACGTCAGCTCTGGGCCATACCCAAGCGTGGTGTACATTAACTGTTAATAGCTGCAGTATAGTCCCATATTGTTTGTTTGAATGTCGAGCAAAACTGCTTGAGGACTATCTACGTTATTTGTCCCTAATTTTGAAGTGATAGCGAATACAGCTTTTCAACACCACCCATTTGCAACTC
Organism: Tachypleus tridentatus; assembly: GCF_004210375.1. Taxonomy (NCBI): domain Eukaryota; kingdom Metazoa; phylum Arthropoda; class Merostomata; order Xiphosura; family Limulidae; genus Tachypleus; species Tachypleus tridentatus. The sequence goes on from NC_134834.1 coordinate 162,102,848, forward strand.
TTGGATTATTCATATCAGACCGAACAGTGGGATTTGACTGTCACTCTCTTAACGTAACCAACGGCTCCAAAGGGTGGAGAATGATTGATTATTTAATCAATTTTTTTCTGGAGGTTAGGAGATGCTAACAACGGAGTCGTAGAGCCACAGGTCAGCACCCTAACCACCGATCCAAGCTTCATTCAGAGTGAGGTATCACACAGCATCATACCAGAGAAATTGTTTTGCATTAATAATAGCATTGATAATCATATATTGTTTCTAAACTTGCTGTTTAGGTAATCTTCAGCGGTTATCTTGCAGCGGTTATAATTTTAGTGCTCGTACCTCCGACTTCAAGTCCATAAGTTAACTGCGAACATCTTGCTATTCTTTGTTAGTAAGTTGTCCAATTCAAAATCTTTACATTTTCTTAAGTAGATATGCTTGATGTTTAACCAAGAGCAAGGTATCATTTTCTTTAGGTGTCTAGTTGTCTTGGATTCTCATTAGTTCATCTGACGGCTACACACCAGGCATGACCAGGTGGTTAAGGCAATTGACTCGTAATCTGAGGATCGCGGGTTGAAATCCTCGTAACACCAAACATGCTCGCCCTTTCAGCCGTGTGAGCGTTGTAATGTGACGGCCAATTTCACTATTCGTTGGTAAAAGATTAGCCCAAGACTTGGCGATGTTTGGTGATGACTAGCTGCCTTCTATTTAGTCTTGCACTGCTAAACTAGGGACGGCTAGCGCAGATAGCCCTCGTGTACCTTTGCTCGAAATAAAAAAAAAAACCAAAACAAAAAACAAATACACACATATACTCCTTGTGTAGCTTTGCTTTGTTTATAAAAAACAAACAAATCATAGGACCAGTTTCGGTACACATTTTTTGTATTTCAAGTAAGATTATGGTAGATTACCATTAAAGGTCCTCTTGTTTATACATTGACAGGTAATACTTGTCTGTGAAGCTTTGGAAATTGAGTTATTCCTGAACGTTTGAAAATTTCTGAATTACAGAAGAAAAAGTAAATAAAGACAACTTGTATTATATCTTTATTGAATTTATAATAATAGTTGTGTTTGATGTTTAATATCTCCAGCGTTTAGTTTGTTAGTTACCGCTTTTCGGTGTTCGAATAAGTCTCAGCGGGACGTAATGACCAATAACCTTTTGTAGCAGGAACGTTCAGTAGCCAAGGTCACGTTGCCTGTCTTTTTTCTTTTATTATCCACAAGTGAATAGATACGAAGGGATATTGTAATGTTTCCATCAGTAAAACGTGTTTAAAATATATTTTGCGTACAGCATGTTCTAAATGTAAAAAGTCCTAAAAGTTTAATGAAACCCCATAGGGTACTTCATGCGGAGCCGGGGAAGAAGTGTTTTTTATGCTAAACGTTAAAGATTCAGGTCACTATTTAAGAAGAACAAACAAACAGAAATTTGGTTTTTGTGCTGAAGAAAAACCACAAAACACGTTGTTGTTGTTTTGAATTAAGCACAAAGCTACACAATGGCCTATCTGTACTCTGCCCACCACGGGTATCGAAACCCTGTTTTTAGCGTTGTAAATCCGCAGACATTCCGCTGAGCCACTGGGGGGAGGGCGCAAACCACATACACATCGTATTAAACAACACTTGCAGCGTTCAGTTGCAACTTTATAATACATTTTATATATACTCGTATATTTATAGGTTGCCGTTTTGCGACTACACTAGAATAAATATATGACTCTTCTTTCAGACAGAGATATCAAGAGTCATCTCCTTATTCATTATTTTTAAAGAGAATAAAGTGTAAGACTGTCGAAACTTTGCTTTTAGCAAATTGCTTTATCTGAATGTACCCTTTATTAGAGCTGTATATTTGATTCATTTATATTCGTCTGATCCTTCGGTTCCATGTAAAGTTTCCATTCTCATTCAGGGCGCCTACTAGTCTATTTCAATACTTGTGTAACGGTCAGTATAATGTTTCCTCACAGCTATACATAGGGTGTAGTGTTTAGAGAGCAGAATTTTGAACTGTTCTACAATAGAAGAGGGTTACCAGTAAGGAACAATGGGATGTGAAATGTGAACTCTAAGCTGCTCGGATGTGTTACCGAATGTTTATGACTTTATTTATTCATTTTCAACTACATAACCAGGATAAAAAATTTCTCCCCGGGAAAACAGATTTTGGCGTTTTTTTATGTTGGAAATATTCACTTTACTGTTGTAAGATCGATTGAAATTCGTTGAGAATGTGTGTGTGTATATATTGGTGCACGTAGGAGGGCACCAACACACCGTAGTTGCTGGATGCTTTTTTCTTTACTTTGTTTATGTTTTTATATGTGTAGCAAAGAACTGGTGTGTGAGAAGATATAGTCTCATAAATTTTTAAAACAGCACTTTAAAAAATCATGTTATTAAATGTTATGTTTATTACTGTAAGTCTTAAAGGGAGACATATATATATATATATGATAAGGTAAATAAACTTTCTGTAGCTGGGGAAACTGGTGATTTTACTTTGCGTGACTGTAAATGTAAAGCCAGGTAAAAAACGCCTGGGATACAGGTAGGTATATCCTACTATAAATCTGGACAACTGACAAGAGGGAGGACATCCAGTCAGCAGTGTCAGCTACCACACGCATTGAATCCGGCTGTTTAAACTGAATAACGGATTGATCATCACTTAAGCATTTTCACAGCTGAAAGTGCGGAGTTGTTTTCCGTGGTATCGCGATGCAAACCTTGACCCTTATTGATCCATAAAAAGACACAGTAACCAATAGTCTACGATTTATCCAATGTGTATCTACCACAGAGGGTAGGATTATCCACCTTATTTTATCTCTTTTACAGAAAAAGTAAAGCCTCTTTTTTTCCTAATGTGAATTCTTACCCAGAACTTGGTAGACAGTTTCAGAGTTCCGTTCTGGAAATCTATTGTATATAGATTCATATAATTATGGAAGCTCCAAATCTTCTAATATGTGTAGAGGATGCGTCAGTGATGAACTCCTTTACTGGTATAGCTTCTCTGATCATTTACAGTTCTCAGCTTCTTTGCTCCGAGATGATTTCCAGACCCCTCCAGCCTCTTAGGTTCGCGTTCCTGAAGTAAGTATTTACTACCGACAATTTTGCTTTTATTCAATCTGTTTCTGTCTATGTGTATATGAGTTACATAAAGCCTGACCTCGTGTGGAATTATATCAGTCTCTGACAAGTTATCAGCTGATCTTGTCGATTTCAAAAACAGAGTCACTTTACTAACATTTACATATGTAGATTATTCATATGATTTGAGACAGTATTTTATTTTATATTTATGGTAACGCTACTAACACTACCTGCTACCGTCCATAATTTTGAACTATTAACCAGAGGAAAGGAAACCCAGTCAGCAGTGTCCACCATCCGCTCTAAGGAATTGACTCTCACTCTTAAAACGCAACAGTTTAAACTATGGAAATATTTTGTTTTATCGCATTGTTTCGAATCCAGAGTTCTACAACGCGGTCACCCGTAACTATATTTAATAAATAATTAAAAGCAGTGTCATTTAGCGACCCCTTGGACATGTGAATAGTCTTTTGAATTTGTGTTCCAATCGGAGTTCTCATTTTCATAGTAGTAGTTCTTCAGCTATTTCCAAAACTAGTTTTGATTTAATAAGACTAGAAGTTTTAGACCTTTCTGTAATTACCATTTAAACGTTTGAAAATCAGCAGGTATTGTAAATGTTTACAGTTGGCAGACTAGTTGCCCCCAGTGGCACAGCGGCGTGTCTGCGGACTCACAACGCCTAAAATCGGGTTTCGATACCCGTGATAGACAGCTGCACAATAGACTGACTATCAGTCTATTGTGCAGCTTAGTGCTTAATTACAAACAAGCATAGTAGTTTATTTTATCAGAAGAAACTCGATGTAAGAAAAAATATTAACAATACCTTTACTTCTTTAGTTTTATTAATTCTGTACTTCAACAAAGGGATCAGAAATTAGATTATCATATCTTCTGTTATAATAATCGCAGTTTCTGTCTATGCTGAAAAATGCGCGTATATTTTACTATCTAATTGTACATACACGTGCACTTCATTAATAACGAAAAAAATAAACTTTTGCAAAGGTTTTGTAGAACAATGTATTAAAAGCTTATCAAAACTATCTTAAAAGGTTTAACGCAAGGTTATATAATAATAATAATATAAGATTTTTATAGTATTAATTATAGTAAAGTTTAACCCAAACTAAATTAAAGCAACAAACGTATCGAATATAAACTATACTTAACTAATGTTAGGAATGGATTTGTAGGTTTCGGTTTCTACGATTAGAATTATTTTATATTATTCTTGAAATCCAGTACTTAGAGAAATACTGTTCAATAAAGGTATTCTTTGGCGGATCTCTGCTGGTACCAAATAAAACGGGGCTTTAACAAAGCCCTGTTTTTCGGAAGGGGATCCGAGAGTATTAGGCTAAGACATTATGGTACCAAACATTATTTTGTATTTTTAATGGTGTGTGTATTATAGGAGAGACATTTAATCTAATTATTTGATAAAGAAGAGCCACTTCAAGCGATTTTGGGTTTCGGACTTGTTTATTTCCCTCTCGTCCGTAGCTCATATACAGGAACAACTGCGCTTAAACTACAGGAGTTTGTAAAATAGATGTTTAATATCTGGTGTCCATATGGCGTCAATCAGCCAAACAACGCAACTAAACAAATACGGGGTGTCCATAAAGTCCCTGTGCAATTTGAATCTTTAATAACTTCACTACTATAACAGATATAAACAATCTGTAAAATGGAAAAAAGAGGGAATTTATTTAAGATTTATTATATTTAATTGTAAAAATGATAACTTTCAACATATCCACCATTCTTTCAACAACACTTGGTGGACTTCATTCGCTTAAGTAATTTTATTTTGATAATTTTGCGAACTGCTGTTTTAGGAATACCTAATTCCAATGAAGCCTGTACTACCGATTTTCGTGGACTATTTGTAAGTGCTTGCTCTACAGACAACACGGTCTTCCAGTTCGTGGCATATCATTAATGGAACCAGTCTCCTTAATCTTTCATCCAGTTTTGAAATGCTTTCTGTGGGCGTTTTCTTATTGTAATGAGATATAAATTTTCTTCTGACGGCTGATACAGACTTCAGCTCAGCTAGCCAGGAAAAAATGATTGACTTTTTCTTTAAGTGAAGCAATTCACTATAGTAAAGGGTTTATTATCTAGAAAATAAAAGAAATAAATTGTAACAAATAAAAGGCTCGGTATGGCCAGGTGGTTAAAGCGCTCGAATCGTAATCCGAGGGTCGCGGATTTATTCCCGTTACACCAAATATGCTCGCCTTTTCAGCCGTGGGGGCGTTATAAAGTTACAATCAATCCCTTTATTCGTTGGTAAAAGAGTAGCCCAAGAGTTGGCGGTGGGTGGTGATGACTAGCTGCCTTCCCTCTAGTCTTACACTGCAAAATTAAGGATAGGCAGCACAGATAGCCCTCGTGTAGCCATGCGCGAAATTCAAAACTAAAAATGAAACCTTTTTATCTGATTTCACAGATTGTTTATATCTTATATAAAAGTAAAGTTTTTAAAGATTCCAACTGCACAAGGACTTTGTGGACTCCCTGTATAATTGTGCTATTACAATATATATATTTTATAATGTGTAATATCTGAATAAATGTAAAAATAATTATCATATAATGTATATATATATTCTTCATTCCAGGTTTGTTTGGAGATGCCTGCTATTATCGTCCAGTAACATACCCTAACTTACCATCGTAAAATTTTGGCAAATCGTGGAGATGTCATATCTTCAGTTGTTGTTCTGGCTGCTGATTCTTCTTTTGACTAGCTCTAGGGTGGTAAAAAGTATAAGTAAATACAGGTTTACCAAACCAGTCTATAATGCAACAATTTCTGAAAACGTGTTTGGAAAAGTTTATGTTACTTCTACCGAAAAAATGGGACTATTTATTTCGGATCCGCTGTTAACTGTTAGTTATAAGATTACAGGTGGCAAGGAAAAGAATGTTTTTAAAGCAGAAGAAATTCGTGTTGGGAACTTTTGGTTCTTGCGTATCAGAACCAGAACTGACAGCGACGTCCTTAATAGAGAAAACATTGATCACTATATTTTGAAAGTAAAAGCTGTAATTAGAATAAAAGAAAAATCCAGAAAATTTAAAAGGAAAACTAAAACTGAAGTGCATGTTAAAATACTTGATAAAAACGACCTAAATCCGTTATTCCCCTGACGGTGATATGTACCACGTGACAGTGTCTGAGAACACCTCACTATATCAGACAATTACTAAGGTGAGTGTTTATGATTCAGACATTGGTGTTAATGGAGAGGTTTATTTTAGTTTGAAAAACCCCACCTTTCAGTTTGCAATTCACCCTACCATGGGCACCGTATATCTAACTCGTCCTTTAAACTACGAGAAGAAGAAGGAACATGATTTGATCATTGTTGCTCAGGACCGTGGACCAAAACCACGTACTGGACGAATAATTGGAGTCAGCATAGCTTCTTTAAAGGTTTCCGTAACACCATCAAATTATTATGCTCCAAAAATCTTCATTAGATACTTTTCCACTGTAACGGAAAATCACATTCCTAATATTTACGCTGTTATTCAAGTTAGCGATGCAGATAGTGGTAATAATGGGGAGATTCAGGGATTGGAAATTTCTAGTGGAGATCCTTATGGATATTTCCGAGTCACCAGCGGAGACGCACCGAATGATTTTTACATTCAGAATTCTAGGCTGTTTGACCGAACAAGGGACCCTAGTTTTTTCAATCTGACTTTGAAAGCTACTGACAAAGGGATTCCACCAAAGACATCCACCGAAGTTATTACTGTTAAGATAACTGATGATAATTATTATCCTCCAGCGTTTGAAAACACTAGCTACTATGTAGAAGTTGAAGAGGTATCTCCAGTAAACACACCAGTTCTGATGGTTAAAGCTAACAGCCGAATCGAGGCAACCCGAATTAAATACACCATCGACAGTGGAAATGTAAAGGAAACATTTCGTATCAATCCAATAACAGGACAAATAGCCACTGCTAAGCCTTTAGATCGTGAAAAAAAATCCAAGTACACTCTTTTCATTAGTGCTTCCGACCAGAGAACTAAATATAACAGAAAGAAGGGAACTGCCACCGTGGCCATCAGGGTTTTAGACAACAATGATAACATTCCTGTGTTAAATTCTTCCTCAGTTGTGACCATCCACTTTGATGAAAACAGACCTATTGGAAGTGTGGTGTACACTGTTAATGCATTAGATTTGGATGAGGGAGATAACGGCTATGTTTCTTACAGTTTAGCGAACGTTAACCATGTTCCATTCAATATTGATCATTTTTCGGGACAAATTAAGACTTCAGATGTGTTGGATTACGAAACAATGAGGAGGGAATACTTGTTGAAGGTTCGTGCGTCGGATTGGGGCTCGCCCATTTCACGTGAGTCCGAAATTTCCGTGAGAGTCCTTTTGAGAGATGTGAATGACCACAGACCTCAGTTTGAAAAAGTTGATTGCGAAGGATACGTGTCTCGACGATCTGCGGTAGGAACAGAAATTCTAACATTGTCAGCTTTAGACTTCGATGCTGGCAGCATTGTTAGTTATCGTATGGTACATCCAGACGACGCCTTCTGTTTCCAGTTGAATACTATTACTGGGGTCTTAGCTTTAACCTGTGATTTAACACAGCAGAAATTTCGAGAGAAGTACGTTAATGTTTCGGCTACAGATGGGCAGCATTTTGCTGACATTATGTCTATACGCATTAAGGTTTTAAGTGAATCTCAGAGTCGTTTAATGGGAGGCATTCGAAACCGAAAACCAATTAATAAAGATGCGCTGGTAGAGTGTCGAGACATGGGTGTCATCGATCGAATGAAAGAACAGATGGAAATAGGGAAAAAGAATAATCAAGAGAGCGAACGTGACGTCACAGAACCTACTCCCGCCAGTTATGTAGAGAATATCCATGTTCCACAATTTGTGAAGGAGTTGCCCAATCAGATAGAAGTAAGCGAGGGTATACCTTGGGGTACGACTGTTTTGACACTAGCGGCAGAAGACAGTGACCACGGATATAACGGGAAGTTAGTTTATGTTATTTCAAGGGGAAATGAAGATAGTTGCTTTACAATTGACATGTATGCCGGAAATATTGTGGTAATGGGAGACATTGACAGAGAAAGGAAGGCTAAATACGTATTGAACATTTCAGTTTTCGATCTCGGTCAGCCTCCAAAGTCAGCTTCTAGGACATTAATTATTTATGTCAAAGACATTAATGATAATGCTCCCATGTTTGAGAAGACCTCGTATGACTTTTTATATTAAGGAGGATTCCAAAGTTGGAACGAGAATTGTTTGGCTTCGTGCCTCAGACATGGACAGAGGACTTAATGCAGAACTTCACTTTTCATTAGTCACAGATACTCAAGACTTTCATGTTGACGAAGTTAGTGGGCTCCTAACTATAAATAGAACACTCGATAGAGAAAAGATTGACCATTATCGCCTTAAAGTACGCGTGTGCGACACAGGAATTACACAACCTCTCTCATCTACTACTGTGGTTAACATTTGGGTTTTGGATGTGAATGATAATCGGCCACGGTTTAGTAAGCGCCATTACCAAACCAAGATCAGGGAAGACCAACCATTGTGGTCTGTGGTTATGATTCTCTCTGCTCTTGATCCTGATCTAGGTATGGAAGGGAAAGTACATTACGAACTAGAGGGCAATGTCAATGACACATTTCAGATTGATCCAGAAATGGGCGTGGTCAGATTGGCAGGTATACTGGATTTCGAAAGTCGACCAATTTTTAACTTAACCGTCGTTGCACGTGATGAAGGGAATCCTCCTCTGTCCTCGAGTATTTCTTTGCTCGTGGAAGTACAAGATGTGAATGAAAACGAACATCCACCCAAGTTTCCAAGTTTTGTGGAAGTAGGGAAAGTACTAGAGAACCAACCAGAAGGTACTTTCGTGATGCAGCTGAACGCCCGTGACGAAGATGCAGAGGGCTTAAATAACAAAGTGACATACTTCATCAACGGAGATGATGGAATGGGCATGTTCTCAATCGATGATCAAGGTAAGTGTAATAATTGTTTCAAATTTGCGTTATAGTTTACTGCGACATTTCTACACTTGATAACACATCTTAGTAAAGTATGATGAAGACTTTTGTAAACGTGTATTTATCGTTACTTTAGAATATAAAATATTTTAAAGTTTTGGCAGAAAAACCTTACACTATTCGTAATCAATACAAAACAGTGCATTTAATGTCACAAGATGGTGCTCCACGTTATAGCGAGATTCGATTCTACTAATCTCAAAAATGCCTTTCATCGCCGCCTTTTGTTCCATTACCCTAAAGGGCACAACTTGGATGAGTCCAAGCTAGAATTAAATGTGAAAAAAGTGTTACGTAGCTGAAAGGGCGAGGCGGTTTGTGTTATGACCATTGATGTTGTAATAATAGCTGTGTGTATCTCGACGCAGAGAACGCTGTGAACGTTTTCAATGAAGATAGTTCGACAAGTTTATGAATGTATTTTAGCGCCAACCGAAAGTATTTAAGTGGAATAACACAAATAAAAAATATTCTGTTTTTAACTACAACGTCACGACATGTTTTATATCATTGTAACACAGTTATTTTGTATTGAATATATTTAAATGCAAAAGGTATTCTTATTCCTAAAGAAAGTGTTGGGTTAACGCAGACATAAGTGTCTTTATTTGACGCTGTTAATTAAGGAAATGCGTCATCGAGTTTATCTGGGGTTCATTCACGTGAAGCTGTAACTCCTTAACAAGTAACTTACCCCGTAGGTTTACAAATTCACGACTTCGCATATCTTGTTTCGAGAAGGCCTGATACCAGACAATGTTCCCACCAGTCAAGGAATTCAAAAATTTTAACGAAAAAGTAAATGAATTTTATATCTCCGGCCAGAAAAATTCAAATGTGGAAGAGTGCACTTGCTCATGTATTTTGCGTAATATGCAAGACTGGGGCAGTTTTATAATGCAATATTATAATTTAGTTCCAGACCAATTATACTGAATTTTTTTAGGATCCATTATCAAAGGTAGTAATAGTGTTTCTCAGGCGGAGTCGAGCTTTTATTGTAAAGTTGGTTTGTTTTACATAAAGAAATAGAATTACATCCGCGTATTTCTATGAAATGACCAATAATTTCTCTAATTTGACATGATAATTTTAGTTAGGGAATTTTGAGTCTACCCGACTGTGGGAACACTCAGGTGAGAAATTCACGTGATGTTGGGGTTCCAATATTTATTAACTTTGTTTTTAACAACCTGTCTTACAGCTATGTGGAGAGATCGGATTTCCCCACGAAACTCTTCTGAGCTAAACATGAATATTGAACGTTTCAGTGTTCATTAAAGAACTAAAGAGTAGATGTAATTTAGTTTGGCGACTTAATCAATGGTCATTCTCCTTTATCATAAGCATGAGACATTTTTGTGTTATATGAAGTAGAACGTGTTAAGCCAATAGGAGATGACATGATTTAAATATTATCTTATGGTGGTGATCTTCAAAGACATATTACTGTTAAATTCATTGTATGAATATTATTACTCATGTCTGTATTTTAAATGGATATATCGTTCATTTAGTGTCTGTGTAAAATTCATATAACTTGTTTTATAGTTGTGAATTGTTTTGAACTCGTTTTGAATTTCGCACAAAGCTACTCGAGGGCTATCTGCACTAGCCGCCCCTAATTTTGCATTGTAAGACTAGAATGGAAGGCAGCTAGTCATCACCACCCACCGCCAACTCTTGGGCTACTCTTTTACCAACGAATAGTGGGATTGCCCGTCACATTATAACATCCCCATGGCTGAAAATGCAAGTATGTTTGGTGCGACCGGGATTCGAACCCGTGGCACTCAGATTATGAGTCGAACACCTTAACCCACCTGGCCATGCCGGGCCTTACTTGTAATAGGATGGAAAGATAAGTCACGTGCTCTTACAATTTTCCCAGACGAATTTAATCCTTAATTATATGCTGTTTCTGTTCTACTTTTGTTTACTTGAAAAGAAATGTATGGCGAATAGAAGTAAGTATATTTTATTCCAGTCTACTGAATGGATCCGGTTATCATTTACACGTGTTTTCAGCTCGTGGCAAGAGTCAGTGATATTTGTGGTTTCGACCTTGTCCTATAAATACGTGAAGAGTGAGATGCTTCTTAAACTAAATTAAACTAAACAAACCTTAAAGCCAGCCCTTATCATTCTTAAACTCACTTAAATTTACTGATCCTACAACATCTGAAGGCAATCCTTTCCAAAGGTCAACCACACCGTCTTAGCTGAAGTCAACTCTTACTCTGCCAGATTTGTATACCATAGGGTGTTTAATTATGTCGAAGCTTGAGCCATTTACGATACTTTTTGTGGCTGTTTATTCTCAGGTATGTGATACCGCTTTTTAAAATAAATTTTATTTTATAACGGTTTCTAAATTATTACCGTAGTTGGTTAATAGACGAACTTCGGTTACCAATTTACTGCTCAAAACTTAAGAATCCGCTAAGTGTTGATACGCTTGTCATACGATTTAATTTGAACTGACATTTTCTCATTACGTGAAGGTGAAGAACTGAGAGCTGTATTACGAGATAAATATCTTAAGTGTTACACAACCGTATTTGCGAAATTCAGCGTGTAATTTGGCTTGTAAAGGTAAGTGATTAACTGAGATCCTGCATGGGATATTTTGTCGTTTATTCGAGTGATGAACTGAGAAGCTAGTTGAAAAATACACGCCCATTTATTTGTCTATCAGCATATTAATTAGAAAGCGAATAACTACGTCCTAAACTTGGCACGTGAACTTTCTTGTTTGATCAGGTAATAAATAGCAAGCTATTAGGGTCCAAATGTCTGTGTATGTCTGCCAAGAGTTAGAAGATTATCGTGTAATATAAGGAACATAAATAATATTCTTTGTGAATCCGAGGATTTGTGATTCGTAACAGGTTGCCACATAAACGTGTTCTGAATTTTGAAACCGTGACGCTGGAATCTTAAGATTTAGTGTGAAAATTCTGAAACAAACAAACCGTTCTACGGTAGCAATAGGACTGACTTAAAAAACAACAAAACTGTTCCGTTCTACGGTAGCAATAGGACTGACTTAAAAAACAACAAAACTGTTCCGTTCTACGGTAGCAATAGGACTGACTTAAAAAAACAACAAAACTATTTTCCCGTATAATGTGAAAAGAAAGAATGAATTTTGAATAATAATAACAATAATATATAAATGAGACCTGTACAAATGGCAAGAAAGCACACAGAGTGACGAAAATAACAAAACTTTTCGTTTTTAGTGAACAATGATCACGTACCTTGTTTTAGGCATACGTCAGTATTTGACAGTTATTATTGTCGTTTACCTTTTAAACTATTTTGTAACATTTTTGTTAAACGGCATAAAGGCAGGTTTTAAACTATAATAAACACAAATTAGTATTACTAGTGTTACTTAATAGTAATTTACTCGGTAATCTTCTATAATCACGTGAATATAACTGTTAGAGTGATTAAGTTAATAAGTCATGTGCTCTTCCCCCCCTCTCGGAGGAGAAGGTTATTGTTATAACACGAGTTAGTAGTGAGCAAGATTTATTTTTACCATATGTACATTAATCATGACATGTATAAGTAATATTTTTTTGCTGACTGAGTTGTCGCTTCTGGCTAACAGTCGTAAAACAACAACAATAAAAAAACCAAAAACAAACTGGTAATAAGCAGGACAATGATTGGTCGGGCCTTCCATAAGTTATTTTGATGTAGCTTTAACTACCCTGTTACAGAAGTGTTGCGTTTGGGCTCGTGAAAAGGTGTTTAATTTGTTCAAAGTTTATTTTTCGATGCATGTTTTTGTTTTTAACGCTGCTTATAAATAGGGCGTCCATGTTAATCAGTTCGTAATATACCGACTACACTCTTCTGATTGTTGCGTAGTTTGAAATTAGTTCATACACAGCTTAGAAATGGCCGTTGTTTCTATTGAAAATAAGGTTAAGAAACTTGGTTTTCAGGAGGAATACAGTATTTTCAGAGGACTTTTACGATGCTTCATCTGCCTCCAAAAACCTATTAAGGACCAATTTTAAGGGTCTGACATCTACAGGTGGTTAGGGCGCTTGACTCACAATCTGAGAATCGCGTATTCAAATCTTCGTCACACTAAACATGCACGATCTTTCAGCCGTAGGCTCGTTATAAAGTAACAGTCAATCATACTATTCGTTGGTAAAAGAGTAATCGAAGAGTTTGCGGTGGGTAGTGATGATTATTTGTTTTTCTTCTAGTCTTTCATTACTAAATTAAGGACGGCTAGTGAAGATAGCCCTCGTGTAGCTTCGCGCGAAATTCAAACCACACCTCAATTTTTAGACTTAAGTTAAATACAATAACTAAACTCAGGGCTATTCTATCCATAAAATAAACAAAAAACTCCAGGAGAAGATAAAATAGAAGAAATAGTGTTAAAGAAAGGGTACTTAACAGCTTTATTTGATCTATCCCTAAATCTAGGATATATGCTTACCTTTTTGAAGCAAGCAAATGTACTTATGTTCTGGTTTGTTTGTTTGTATGTTTGTTTTTGAATTTCGCGCAAAGCTAAACGAGGGCTATCTGCGCTAGTCGTCCCTAATTTAGCAGTGTAAGATTAGAAGGAAGGCAACTAGTCATCACCAACCACCACCAACTCTTGGGCTACTCTTTTACCAACGAATAGTGGGATTGACCGTAACATTATAACACCCCCACGGCTGAAAGGGCGAGCATTTTTGGTGCGACGGGGATGCGAACCCGAGACCCTCAGATTACGAATCGCACGCCTTATGTTCTGGAAGGGAGGAAAACCGGAGAATAAGCCGGAATATTACAGGCCGATCAGTTCAACTAGTTGTCTAGGCAAAATATTAGACCAAATATGTAGCAATAGGATATCAAATTTTCTTAATAACATTTCAAAATTATCGGAAATTCAAAATGATTTCAGGAAACTTCGACAAACAACTGATCATTTAATAAAGCTTACTGAAACCGTAATATATATCTTTAATCAAAAGAAACGCACTGTCGATATCGACAAAGCGTTTGACACTGTATGGTTTAAGGTTTGACTTAAACGAACTAGAATTATCAACAGGAGTTATGCGGTGGTTATCCATCATTCCTGACGACAGAAAATAAAGAGTGAATGTTGAGGGCACCTACTCGGAGTACTATACTTTAGAGGCTAGTGTTCCTCAGAGAGGGACAGTTAATTCTGTTCTGTATATCTGGTATGTAAGTGACATGCCTTTAAATGATACTGGTTGTAGTTTACTTTCAGAGTTTGCTGATGGTGATGCCATCTCGAAGAGCTTAGAGACACAGTTTACAACCAGTTTTAAAGCAGATAGTTGAATTCTGTCAAAAATATAAATTAAAATTAATATACTGAAATCAAAATTAATATTATTTGCAAAATTGCTTAAAGTACATAAAACTCTCTTAAATTATACCTGAACGGAGTTCTTGAAATCGTTTCGTCAGCAAAAGTTTTAGGTTTAACATATGGTTCAAAATTATCTCGGAAAAAACAACAACATATATCCGAAATTACGAAAGAAATGTGGCAACGAACAAACTAACTCGAAAGACTAATAGACAAAAATGTACGAACACTCACCAACAGTACCCCTTGCTGTGGATTCCTGTACGAGGTGAGGGGACCTCCCAGGGAAGGTTCTGTTCTTTCAGTTTACCTCCTCTGGAATCTAGACATCCACCCACGTGCGTGGTGACCTGTGAAGGGGAGGTGTAGATGCCGGTGGTTGAGAGGTCCAATCCTACCATACCACTTTGATCCTGACTTCCTGTAGGCAGGTGGCCTTGGGGTGGCCCTCCGGGGGTCAATCGGCTGGTCCACTCGGGCTAGGGCCAACCAAGTACCAGTGTTGGATGTTCTCAACAGGTGTTGTGGGCATTGTATCTGGTGATGGTGTTTGGGAATTACTGGTGTTGCTGCAGTGTTCTTGTTTGCCGTTGTAGTGCGTCCTCTCGTAAGGCTCCATGGTGGGTGGGGTCAGTGGGAACCGAAAAATTATTTTTTTATTATGGATCCTTCAAATAAAATCTTACATAATGAAAAAACAGTCCATAGGTAAACGACCACGTCTTGAAGATTCTGAGCAGCAATATTCAAAATTTGTAATACCTGTACCTCATATTCGTATTCTATATTCTCTTTCAGACAAACCTTTAGGGAAAATGTCTCCTTTTGTCATTCAGAAGGGGCTAGAGGGACTTGCTGGTTCTCTAAAGTAAGTCAAAAAGCTTTGCTCTGGTGACATCTTGGTGTAAACATCCACATCTCAACAAAGTGAACTCCTCTTACATTCAAAGGCGATTGGGAATATACCTAATGAGGTTCCACCTCATGCTACTTTGAATTTATTACGAGGAGTTATTGTTGAGAGGGGTTGAAGAACATCCCTGAGTCAGTGATTCTCGCTGGTTTCTCCACTCAGAGTTTCTGCAGTGAGGCGTATCTCCACTCGCAAAGATGGAATTAAGATGCCGACTAATATCCTCATTTTAACATTTACATCACTGCGTTCACCTGCCACCATAAACCAGTTTATCTTAATTGCAAGGTAAGGCCATACATTCCAAACCCTCTTAGATGTTTCCAGTGTCAGCGGTTCGGTCACTCGAAGACATCACGTCGTGGTTCCTTGACGTGTGCTCGTTGCGGTGGCAAGGACCAAGATGCCCATTACACTCATTGCGTCAATCTTAGTGGCTCTCACCCATCCCACTTTCGTTCTTGCCATAACTGGTTGGAATAAAAAGAGGTGCAGCGTTTGAAGACGATTCAAAACATTACTTACCTTGAGGCTCGAAAGTTGCTGTACACCTCTTGATCTCGGACGTATGCTGCTGCACTTCATTTCCACTGTAGCAGTGGAGGTAAAAAGACTTTTCATATGGTTTGAGAACGATTTTTTTGGCCTCCATGGTTCAAAAAGTTGATGAATCAACGACAACACCTATCTCTGCCCCTAACATTCATTCCAGCAAACCTCAATATTCACTTCCTTTGGTTCCGTGTTCAGGCATTTCCTCAGATACATCTTCTTCCGATGAAGATGCAATACGATCAATCGTTCACATTCTCAGTCACTGGAATCGTCTTCCAACAACAAAGACCTGTCCAATAGATCCAGGGCAGGATCCATGGAGGTCGACAGACATCCCTCGAATAAAGAAAAAAGACGTAGTCGTAAACAGAAGGGCTCTACACCCAAATTGCCTACATATAAATAAAAATGGCGACCTTGATACAATGGAGCTGTCGAGGTTTACCTTTTAATCTGGATGACGTCAAAGCACTAACTGCTTCCTACCATCCTGTAGGTCTTTCCTTATAGGAAACATTTCTGAAACCCGCTAATACAGGCGTCTTTCGACAGTTTTCTTTGTACAGAAATGACAGGCTGTGTGATGGACAACTGCATGGAGGAGTGGCGCTGTTGTTTGATCAGCATGTGTCCACCCTGTCTTTGCCACTCGATACACCCTTGGAGGTCGTAGCCATTCGTGTTTTCTTGGGTCGTACCATCACTGTTTGTTTTCTCTACCTGTCGCCTGGAGAGACATATGATCAATCAGACCTTGATGCTCTCATTGAACAGTTGCCATCTTCCTTTTTAATCCTAAGGGACTTTAATGGACGTAATCCCCTGTAGGGAAATGCTGATATCCATGGGAGAAGTAACTCCGTAGAGCGTATACTCTATGATTACAATTTTTTTCTTTTCAATACTGGCTCATATACTTATTTTCATGCACCTAGTCCTTTACTACTATTGATCTCTCAGTGTTCTCCCCTTCACTGTTCTCCTACTTTTCATGGAGGGTTGACAATAACCCACGAGGCAATGATGATTTTCTTGTAATTCTAAGAGAGACTGGCCACCCGACCCTCGTGTTCAGGTGGAAGCTGGATGGGAACCCTCTTTCATTAATCTTGATTCTGCCATCAATAGACGACTGTGTGGCTGCAGTAACTGACTGTATTATACAAGTAGCTGATCAGTGTATTCCTAAAACATCTACACGTTTTCCACAATATCCTCGTCCGAAATGAAATTTTGTCTGCCACCTGTCACAGAAGGCTCAAAAACGGGCCTGGAATAATATTCATAGGTATTCCACACTCTCGAACCGCATTGCTTTCCAGCAGGCCTGTGCACATGCTCGGTGGGTAAGAGGTCAAAATCAGAAGGAATGTTGGATTAAGTTTACGACCAGCAAGCATAGCTTCCATCACCAGTTCCAAAATCGTATGGGACAAGGTTCGATAGGTCAGTGGGCAATATAATTATGTTCCCTCCTCGACCTTGTTCTTTGACGGCCAGGAAGTAGCTGATACCCAGAGCATAGCCGATACTCTAGGTGAAAGCTTTTGCCAGGTGTCTTGCAGTTCTGCTTTATCCTCCACCTTCTTAGCCATCAAGACTTGGGCAGAGCGATCATCTCTTTCCTTTCGAGCTGATTGTCTCTATGACTATAATCGCTCCTTTACTCTCACTGGTGGAACTCAAACTGGCCATTCATTGGTCTTGCAGTACATAGATACCTGATGGTGTACCCTACGAGATGCTGCACTATCTATCTCCTGCTTCTCTTGCAATTCTTCTGATTATTTTTAACTGGATCTGGCAGGAGAATGTTTTTCCTGATGTCTGGCGCCTGGCTATTGTCCTACCTTTCTCTTAGCCTAGGCGGGATCCCAAGATTCCTCAAAACTACCGTCAAATTGCTTTGATGAGCTGTCTCTGTAAGACCATAGAGAGGATGGTTAATGTTTGTCTTGTTTGGTTTTTTGAAACAAACAACCTCCTCTCGCTCACCCAGTCTGGGTTCCGACGACAGCGCTCCACCATGGACCACCTGATCTGACTTGAAACGTCAATCAGAGAATCCTTTCTCAAACGATAACATCTTGTATCAATATTCTTTGATGTTGAGAAGGTTTATGATACTACATGGAGGTATGACATTTTGCGAGACCTCCATTTATATGGGTTACGTGGACATTTGCCCATTTTCATTAAAAAATTTTATGCACAGGCGATTCCAAGTTAGTGTGGTTTCGACACTTTTCCGTTCTTTCTTACAGGACCTTGGAGTCCCTCAGGGCAGTGTATTGAGTGTCGCATTTTTCAGTATAAAGATTAATGCTATCACTGAACGACTCCCTCTTACCCGTTGCAAACGGGTCCTATGTCGACGACTTTCACATCTCACTTCAGTTGTCAAACAAACATGAGGTATATCGAGCGGCAGCTACAGACTGCTCTCAATGGTTTACTGAAGTGGACCACAGCAAACGGCTTTAACCTCTCTCTCTCTAAAACCGTTTGCATGCACTTTTGCCGCCAACGGGGTATTCACCCTGATCCTGAAACCCGTATTGGTGAAGTTGTGCTACCTGTGGTCCCTAAGACAAAGTTCTTGGGGCTTATCTTTGACTGTAACCTTGACCTTTATATTACACATCAAGCAGCTACGACTTAAATGTACAAGACACTGAACATACTTCGTGTACTCTCTTCCACCATTTGGGGAGCAGATTGATGTTCTATGCTAAAGATATATCGTGCTTTTATTCGATCGAAGCTAAACTATGGATCACTGGTCTATGGCTCTGCCAGGATCTCGGCCTTAAAGATGCTGAACCCCGTTCATCATCAGGGACTTCGGCTCTGCACCTGGTCTTTTCGCACTTCACCAGTTCAGAGCTTACACACAGTCTCATGTACCTTCTTTGAACCTCAGCTATTTGCCACTGTCTTTACTATATGCTTCAAAACTTCGATGCTTACCAAAGCATCTCAGCTGGTGTTGTGTTTTCCTTTCTCGATGGATCATGCTTTTTCAGAGCAGACGATCTGCCATTGCTTCTTTTGGCCTTCGTATCCAGGCGCAGTTGGATGAATTGGGTCTTTCCTTGGATAACGTTGCTGTATCCACTGGTCAGCCCATCCCACCATGGCTTATTACAATCCCCAAATGTGACTTTTCCTTAATTCATCTGAGAAAAGCAAATACTCCCGATTGGAAATACTGTCTGTTATATGCTGAACATCTTTCGAACCATCCTCCCATTCCTATTTATACGGATGGTTCGAAATCAGGTGACTCTGTGGGCTGTGCCATGGTTTGTTGTGGTTCGGTGGTTGCACGCAAATCCCCTCTGCAGTTTCTGTGTTTACTGCTGAACTATATGCCATTTCTGGTGCCCTGGATCACATAGAAGCTAAGCAGTACTGAAATTGCACTATTTATACTGACTCGCTTAGTTCTCTAACTGGCTCTGGAATCACTTCACGTTAGTTCTCACCCTATTCTCGCCGATATTAAAAACCGACTGGCCCATTTCTCTTTAACATCTACTTCTATCCAGATTTTCTAGATATCAGGCCACGTTGGTATTCGCGAGAACGGGCTTGCCGAAACCGCAGCTAAACCTGTATGCTCTGACACTATCACTGGTGTACCTATTTCATACATGGACTATGGTCCTATATTCAAGGCTCGGCCGTGCGAGTTGACAGTCGACTTGGAGTGAGCAACGTGAAAACAAGCTTTTTAAAATGAAACCGTCTTGCTTCCCTAAGGACCGGAAAGAGGAAGTTGTTCTAACTAGACTGCGCATTGGTCACAGTTTTTTAGCTCATCGTTTTCTTTTATCTGGGACTGTTGTCTGTCACATTTTACTGTTTTGTCATCGTTACGACTCTCAACGACGGCATCATTTTAAACATGTTTTGTCCCATGTTTATCCATAACGTCAGGCAGCGTTATTGGCGATAGTGATACTGTCAACCTTAGAAATGTTTTTACTTTTTAAATGCCATTAATCTCTTTAATGCTATTTAAGTTTTTTAATTTATACATTAGACCTTTTTTTCAATGTGATATTCTTTTAAGAATTAAAAGTCCGTCTAGTTCTGATGTGAAATCAGAAAATGGCCGTAATGTCAAATAACTCGAAACCAGGACTGGAAAGGTCAACTTCAGGTGACTAACGCGGATTTTTGAAGTTAACCGTTAGTCATCCTGGCGAGTTATGATAATTACAATTAAGCTACAGAGAGTCCTTTACTACTTGTATGGCCCGTCACACCAAACATTCAACTGTGGGGGCGTTATAATGTGATGGTCAATCCCACTATTCGCTGGCAAAAGAGTAGCCCAAGAGTTGGCGGTGGGTGGTAAAGACTAGCTGCGTTCCCTCTGGTCTTATACTGCTAAATTAGGGACGGCTAGCGCAGATAGCTCTCGTGTAGCTTTGGGCGAAATTCAAAACAAACAAACAACTTGTATTACTGTAGTTTTTCTCTTACTGTTGTATATCGGATATAAAAATTTGATTTAATGCTATTTATGTTTGTAATTCAAAAAATAAACTTAATTTCATTTAATGAATTTTAATATATATATTTTTTAAATTTTAGCTTTTCACTAGATATTTAGTGCAGATAGCCTAGTTGCTTTGCACCATAAAACACCAACTCAACGAATCAACTAACCACAAACAGTACTAACATTTTGAAACAAAATATCAGACCAGTAACAGAATATGCACGCACAGTATGGTTAAATGAAGAAAAAACAAATCTTAAGAAACTACAAATAATACAGAACTTAATAATAACTACAGCTTACAGAGTACCTGAACAACAAGCTTAACATTTCTATATAATATTTCAATCCTATATCCACTGAAAAACAGATTGGTAGATTGCTCGTTCTGCTACTTGAATAAAAATTTATTGAAAAGTAATTTATTAACAGAAATGTTTCGCTATATCATGTGTTATGTTGACCGGGCTAAGTGCCTCACACCATTAACTTTCTACGTTAGAAATAAGACCACCTGCGCTAAACATTAAAATTATTTTACTAATAGTTAAACGTCATCGTGGTGTTTTAAAAAGGCGTATTTTGTGTATAAATACGCGCTGGTGAATTTCTCTTGTCAGTAATGTAATTTGATTTCGGAACTGTTTTGTTATCTTACACGGCCAAATGAAGCAAGATAATACGGTACGAACTGTTTGCCGGGGTTTGTGATCAAATAAAGCGAATAATTTAACATTACATTTAATGGTATTAGCATTATATTCAAGGACACGGCCCTTGAAAAGCGAAGAAGTTGAATCAGTTTTTGTTAGAATACTATCAGTAGTATCTGATAGTTTTTAATTAATTGATTTACGGGGAGGAAGAGATTGAAAATTTGTCCTCACCTCCCGTTGGCCCGGCATGGCCAAGTGTGTTAAAGCGTTTGACTCGTAAACATGCTCGCCCTTTCAACCGTGGGGGCGTTATAATGTGACGGTCAATCCCATTATTCGTTGATAAAGGACTAGCACAAGAGTGGGCGGTGGGTAGTGATGACTAGCTGCCTTCCCTCTAGCCTTACACTGCTAAATTAGGGACGGCTAGCGCAGATAGCCCTCGTGTAGCTTTGTGCAAAATTCCAAAAAAACAAACAAACAAACAAATTATTAGTGTAGTCCAGATTTAGTTTGTATCGAGTTGCAAAACTATGATATAGAAGAACTCAAAACTGAATGATTGTGGAGTTCTTAAAACCCAGTATAGGCACCAATATTGCTTTAGTCCTATTTGATAGGATTGAGAATTCATGGTCGTGTGTCAGTAATTGTTATACGAATAAACATCCAACAACCATGATTACAGGAACGTCTTCCGTAAACATTATTATACAAGTTTGATTTGATCGCAGTCAAGGTAACTCGAAATAAAATTAATAAAATATCTGTGTAATATATAAACATATAAAACAGAGTTATATATCTATCTATGTGTTTGTTAGATGTCACGTTGTTGTGAAAAAGTGGCTGAACAAATTTCGATGAAACACAGATCAAGTTTAAATGGATAATCAATCGGACAATTTATTTGTTGAATGTTTTACAAAGCTGCACAAGAGTTATCTGGGTTTCTTGTTTCTAATTTTGAAGTGATAGACTAGATGGGAAGGCAGATAACAGCACCTCTCACCGCCAACTTTTAGACTAAAGAATAGTAGGATTAACCGTACGTTATAACGCTCCCACAGCTGAATTTTGTGTGATTGGTATAGATGCCACGACTTTCAGGTTATGGTTCAAGTCTCATAACCACTAGGCCATATTAGGTATGAATTTGATTACCACATCAATTGTTTCGCCTTAACGATGCCAATGAAAACTCAACTGAACAAGGAGGTCGGTATTTGGAAAAAAAAGACTTTTATGCTATGTGTATTATAGGTATGTACCTTCGCAACAGCAAAACTGTTCGTATGACATGATA
Source organism: Tachypleus tridentatus (assembly GCF_004210375.1). Taxonomy (NCBI): domain Eukaryota; kingdom Metazoa; phylum Arthropoda; class Merostomata; order Xiphosura; family Limulidae; genus Tachypleus; species Tachypleus tridentatus. The sequence goes on from NC_134834.1 coordinate 162,125,375, forward strand.
CAAAACAATGGAAGGAGGCGGCCCGCACTTCAATTTGGAGCATACCTTTTTAAGCCCAATATTGTGCCAAGAAGATTATGAAGTAGAGCATGAAGATTAATATAACGTATGGTGCTAGAAGTGTGGAAGGTTGAACAATAGTTTTTCATGATCCGTGCGTTGTTCATTTATCCTTGTAGAGTATGCAAGCCAGTGGATATTTTACTGGTATTTTAGGTGTTCAAGTATTTCACTAAATACATAAATGTATAATTAACTAAAAATTTTATCGTCTTTGAAAGGATCAGATTTACTTGTTATTTCATTGCTGGTACTCGCCATAGCTTGGCACTGGTTCTTTTCGGAATTTCAAGTGGAGTATCGCGTCTTTTTTTCTTTCTCGAAGCCGGTACAGGGTTCTGTTGTTTTCTGTAGTTCTTAGACAGTGAATTTGAACAGTTTATGAAGAAAAGTAGATGCATCAGTATAAGACCAGACCCTCGCAAAGATGGCTATTTTTACTTCTTTAAGGATAATTTTACTAATGAAAAATCCTAACTGTTTCATGGTTGCTAATGTGTGTGTTTTTTATTGTGGAAGTTTACAGTGAGAAGCTGCTGAAAATTATTCTTGTTTATAATCAGAAACCTTTATAGTGAAACACGTGTTATTTTGTTATGGCCCGGCATGGTCAGGTGGTTAAGGCGCTCGACTCGTAATCTGAGGGTCGCGGGTTCGAATCCCCGTCACACCAAACATGCTCGCCCTATCAGCCGTGGGGACGTTATAATGCGACGGTTAATCCCACTATTCGTTGGTAAAAGAGTAGCCCAAGAGTTGGCGGTGGGTGGTGATGACTAGCTGCCTTCCCTCTCGTCTTACACTGGTAAATTAGGGACGGATAGCGCAGATAGCCCTCGAGTAGCTTTGCGCGAAATTCAAAACAAAATACTTTGTTATATATTACTTAGGCCCTGTTAACATATACTACTAATGATGTCGTATAAATCGCGCTGTCTTGTTATACAATATTTATTTATACCTTGATAACATGTACTTTCCACTAATTATTTTCTACAAACACGTTATAATGTTATATCTCATTTAGACCTTATTACCATACACTACTACTGAAGTACTACATATGTAATTAAATAAATACAAGATAGCTCGTTGACCAAAATGCTCATGATATTGTAAAAACAATCACAATATTATTACCTGTGTTGATTCTTAAATATTCACGGCTCTGCGTGGCTAAGTAGATAGCGCGCTTCTCTGCAAATCCGAAGGTTTATTGCTTGCGTCCCATTAGTACAAAATTGTTTGCCCCCCGCTAGTACAGCGGTATGTCTACGGATTTACAACGCTAAAATCAGGGGTTCGATTCCCCTCGGTGGGCTCAGCAGATAGCCCGATGTGGCTTTGCTATAGGAAAAACACACACAAAACACACACATACAAATTGTTTCCTTACTTAAAGCAATGGATGCATTATATAGGTGACGACGAACTTACAGTGTGCCTGAGTATAATATAGTAACCTAAGAATTGGGAAAGATTGATATTAATTGGCTGCCTCTCCTTAAGTGTTTAAAGCTCAGAATTAAGGACGGTTATGTGAATATACCAAACAAATAATAATAATAAAAAAACTCCAAAAGTAATACGAGCTTAAATTGTAATAAAATTATGAAGTGTTTTGGTTCTTTGTTAATCGATATGTAAACACGTTAATGACAACATGTGAGCTCATGAAGGGTCTCAAGAATTAGGCTTTCGCTGCTCAAACTACAGGTTGTAGGTATCCAGCAAGTAAGTTGAGTTGTAGCTTACGTCAGTTTCTCAACCAATGATCTGCTGACGGGCACTGATTCGATACAGCCATCTAGCCGATGCTTGGGATGTCACGAAGATAACAAACAAGAACTGACAGGATATTCATTTATAGATAATAATGACTTTTCGCTGTACTTACGTTTTAGTGGTTCACGAAAGTTTATGGAGGCAGCGAGTTGAGCCCTGGTATTGAAAAGTTGATAAATACCAGCCTACGAAACGAGCAGTTCTAGATGTACTGCAATTTTGCATCGTTTACGAAAGGTGATCAAAGTGGCTATTATGATTAGTTTCAGTTAGTAATCATTTGATCTTTTACTTGACTTAAATCACTTTCTGTGCAACGTATAAATGATCTTTCTGTACATATAACTCATAAAATCATAAAAAAAAATCAATATACAGATTACATTAAACGAATACCCCCTTTCTGACTTGTTTACGTAAATTTCACATACAATTCGAATAGAAATGATGTTTTTATTTAGGATATTCATATATAGTGAAATATCCCACATCTTATCATGCATCTCTCTGTTTTTATTTTAAAATTAACTTCTGCAAAATGTAGTAAATTATGGATTATCCAGATTGGCTAGAGTTGCTAATGCGACGCATGAAAATTATCGTGAATCGACTTTTTTGAAGTGCTCTGACAGGTTTAGATGTAAGTTACGGCTACTTGGCGTCTATTAATATAAATTAAATTAAATAATAATTAAATCATACAGCGGGTTTAACTGAACAAATAGATGGAAGAAGGAAGGTGTCATTACATTTTACAAGTACCTATACAAACCAGGTTTTACCCTTGAAAGCTCAATATTCGTAATGCAAATATTTGTAATGCTATCTACATGTGCTGTTACCTGATATCCATAGTGCGTTCTGAGCTCCTTTATTAAGCTTTTGGTAAGTTCACTTTTCCGTTTAATTGTAGCTGCGCTTGCAATATTCAGCTACATTTTGTTGAAAATGTTAGGTTCTAATTACAATTTTGAAAGTTTTAGACGGACCATTTTGCCTACTCAGGGTATTTTGAAGACCATTGCCTCCTCAGAGGTTAGGTCAACTGAAGCATTTTGTTGAAAAGACAGTTCTATATATATTAAGTTTAGGGTTTCCAAGCATCTTATCAAAGTATGCCGGATTTTAACGTTTAACAGGAGGCCTGCTATTATATATTATATATAATAATCTGTGTTATATTAAGGCATTTCTTAGTGGCCAAGAGAACAGCATCACTCATTATGATATATTCAAAATATTTTGGTAGTATAGAACACATTAACCTAACAGTTTATAAAAAATAAGTAAAAACAAAAGGCAATAGATTAGAAAGTGAGAACTGAACGAGGGGGCGCCATGCATCACAGTCAGTGGTTGTTTGGTTTTGGTTTATTGTGACGGATCCTAAACGTGTTTAAAGTAATAAAACCCACTTTGATGCAAAGTTATTTCACAGTTCAGAAATTCTGCTGATTATAATATGCTAATCTCCCCGAGACTTTTCTCTCTATAAAATGATAAAAATGACAAACTATAGTGCAAAAACTTTATGATAATTTTTATCATTGGCCATAAGTACCATTCCCACCCCGAACCTCGAAACACTTCTTTAGGGACAAGAGGAATCGGTTATTGGATATAACGGAAACAAACGGAATCGTAGTGGAAGAATCTCATTTACTAATTCTTGTAAATGAACACACATATGCTCTGCTCTAGGAAGCTAACGAACAAGCTGAAAACAAGCTAAGTAGATAAAAAAAAAAGTCGAAGACGGTAAAAGCAAGAAGTTAAATTCAGTTCACAAAAAACTTTAAACTTTAAAACAGAGACCATGCGTGCTCTATCCACACAACTCGTAGGATAAAAGTCAGTCAATGAATACTAATTATACGCGAACTTCAATGTTTTTGAAAGGGAATTTTTCAACACCCAAAAAACGGAAATAAAAATGGTCAGTTCAGTAAAAACATCGCAGCTTTATCAACTGATAGTATTCATTTTACCTAATGGAATAAACACGTGAATATGTTCGCGTTTTTAGAGGTGAACTTGTCGCGAAAATCGTAAATTACGTATGGGTGGTATAATACTTTAGATAGTAGCTTCAGCTTTATAAGTAAGTTATTTCTTTCAATAGAAAAGCGTATCAGGAATTCCAAATACGATGTGTATTGTGTGTTTATTTTGGATGAAATATCGAGTAAGAAGGATTTGGAGGTGAAGAATTCATTGTATTGATGTTTAGATGTAGATAACAATAGAATAAGAGTCGTGTAGAGATAAGCCAAATAAGTTTGTTTGTTTGTTTTTTTAATTTCGCGCAAAGCTACTCGAGGACTATCTGCGCTAGCTGTCCCTAATTTAGCAGTGTAAGACTAGAGGGAAGGCAGCTAGTCATCACCACCCACCACCAACTCTTAGTGGGATTGACCGTCACATTATAACGCCCCCACGACTGAAAGTGTGACCATATTTTATGTGACAGGGATTCGAACCTGCGACCCTCAGATTACGAGTCGAACGTTTTAACCCACCTGACCATGCCAGGCCTGCAAAAATAAGTTGTGAGAATAAATACAACATGGAAAATATTAATCGCTTCTTTCTTTCTCTGTGAAATTTGTATCTCTGAGAAGGCAACCATTACAATTGAAAGTTTATAAAAAAGCCCTATCATTTCGGAGAATAGGCAATGCCAATTCCATTTAATGGCCTAAACATTGATACATCTAAGGCAAGTATAGTAAGAGCCTCAATACATTAAGTGATTTTTCCTGCATGCTGTAACAAGCGAGGATTCCTTAATGTGTATGATGTGTTAACAAGTATTCGCAACGTATTTGGGCAGACGGAGATTCTCGTAGATTCTTAGGATAGATTAATTCTGTGTGAATTTTTGAAAGAACTGGAAAATATTACAAGTGAACGAAGATCTTATACTGACCAATAAGTGTCAGAAGAATCATGTTAATTTTGATAAACAAAGGATGTGAGTATTCTTGGCTATCCAATTTCTAAGTAATTGGGAAGATAATGTCCCAAGTTATTTTACAATCAATTTAGGACCTCCAAACTTTAAAAAGTGCGAAGCTACGAAAACTTCTGCTTTTTTTAAACTATTTGTTTGAAATGTGTGATTCTAAAAATTCACATTCAAAAATTTGCAAAACCGCATTGAGGCTATCTAACAAAGAGAAATGAGAACCAGTTTATAGTTTAGACTGAAGGATATTTAATATCTTACTGATGTGTTGCCCATTCACTGTACAAAACCTTTATGTGTGTTTGTTTGAAATTAAAGTAATATTTATCTTCTGTGTCCATCTCATGAATCGAACCCCTGATTTTGACGTTTAATGTCCATTGTCTTACCGAGGAACTAAATCCTTAAAACTGTTGTTATTGCGTTCGTTGCATTATGCCGATGGATTAAAGACTATCTATGGCGATCTTATCTCAAGTAAGAAACATTCCAACCAGCCTTTTACGGATAATCTATAAACCTTTATATTTGGTACTTCAAGACTGAGTTGGAAAGCTAAAACAATGAAGGCAAAAATGTGGAAGAGAATCATCGGTATTGCCGTGGGCCAAATTTATTATCACAGTAATGTTGTGTACACCCCAGGATTCGTATGACGATCTACGTAGAAAACTTCAAAGTAAAGTTTGAAAGGCTACTGAAGTGTGTGCCAAACTCCAGTCATAAAAACAATGGGTTTACTTTGGTGTCATCATCATCTGTGGGTGTGAGGCTGGAGGATTCTTTCGAAAAATAAGTCCAAAAACTCATAGCAAACATGGTCTGCAATTACAGATGAAAGCTAGAATAGAGATGCACAAAAGCTTACATCCGTGGACTTTTTTTCAGTTAACTGAATAGTCGTTAGATAAATTTACATCCAGTCACGTTGTCTGGCTTAGAAAGAATTACTGTAAGGAGTTTGTTAAAGTCACATTTCATCATATTGCCGAAATATACAATTTTACATTGCACCATGAAGTCATCCGACAGAGTCTGAGAAACCTTGGGTCAGTCAGTTACAGTTTTAGTTCATGTTTTTTGTAAATATAATAAATCGTTATTATTTTATATATCGCTTTGACTCTACTGCTAATAAATGATAAAATTTAAGTAGCATTCAATTTCTTGTATTACAAAATTATGTGCAAAATGTGGCGTGAATATATTTGCATTTCCAAATAAATACTAATATATTTTTGGCCCGGTATAGTCAGCTGGTTAGAACGCTTGACTCGCAATCAGAGGGTCGCGGATTCGAATCCCAGTCACACCAAAGATGCTCGCTCTTTCAGCCGTGGGGACGTTATAATGTAACGATGAATCCCACTATTCATTGGAAAAAGAGTAGCTCAAGAGTTTGTGGTGGGTGGTGGTGACTAGCTGCCTCTCCTGTGGCCTTACGCTGCTAAATTAGGGACGGCTAGCCCTCGTGTAGCTTTGCATGGTTTTAAAAAATCAAACAAACACCAATAAATTTGAATTCTTTATATTTTTGAAAATTTTGTTGTTATTTTTGCAATTATCGTTAGTTGTAATTTCTTCTGTCTAGGAATAGGATTTGATATAAATATTCAGAATAATTATTTCTTTATTTGTGTTCCCAACATTATTAAGTTTCCAGATCTTAAACGCTAAAATCCAAGGCACGATTCCCAATGGTGGATTTAGAACAGATAGTTAGCCCATTATTTAATTTTGCTTCAAAGAAACGACAAGTACCAAAATCCTATTGATATTTGTTAATGAGTTATTAAAGGGCTAGATGATATTTGAGTGTTTGTAGCTTATTTCAATTTTTAACCTTTCGGAAAGGATGTGGTTTAAGTGAATTTCATAACGCTTGTTACTCAGCGTTGCCACCAAAATGGCAAAATTTTCATTCTTTAGTGTTACCAAAACTAGTCTATATCAAGCCATGTTTGAATCTTTGATGTCCAAACTCGCAACTGAATTTGGAAAAGTTCCATGAATGTATTTGCAGTAAAAGTTATATTAAACTCTTGTAATTTTGGATAACTGTTTGAATATCAATCATGTTTTATATGTTTCGGCATTTCTACCAAGCTTTCTGAAACTTCGAAAATCGAAGCTTCGCGACCTTGTATTTCATAGGAGCTGAACTCAAGTAGAGCTGCAACGGAAAACAAGTTGCGTTTTATAGATATGTCCAGAAACATTTCTTTAAAATGAGATTAGATCTGGGGAGCGATTTCTATTATATTTCAGAAAGTGGTTAATCGCATTTTTTTTCTCGTTATTTTAAGAAAATGAATAAATAAAATATTTTCTACAGATTAATTATTACACAATGACTGTCTCCTAAGACCCCTAATACGAGCTTTTAAAATTATTTATTTCAAGAATTAAATGTGACAGATGTGTAATTGGATATCACGTGTGTAGAGAAGATGATGATGGATTCACCGGAAAACGTGTTTTGGTAAAGTATGTTGAGTTAAGCTCCCCTGAACTCGTGGCTCAAAGGGTTCATAACTAAACTTCGGGCTAGAACCTTGTGATGAGCAGAACATAGATAGTATATTGTGTAGCTTTTTGTGCTCATTTGTAAGGATGAAATAATCCATTTAACTACTATTATTAGCCTTTTTTGTGAGCTTTAGGATCCAGTGAACCTACTACCCGCTATCGACGCGAAGCGATTAATTGCCGTTCTTATAACATAAAGTATGGACAGTATTTTGTTGTATCGCACGTTCGAAACTCGCGAGCCAACTTTAAAATACAAACTTTCACCATAGAGTCAAACTGTGCCACGGCCGTAATCAAGAAGGACACAGTAGGATTTTTTTTTTAAATTAAGATGTATCTGGAAATGGTAGGGAAGATTTGGACACAGTGATTGGGTACAGTCGTATGTAGCTATCTCTTAAGGATAGTGCTAAGTTAATGATATCAGTGTGCGCCATTGGACAAATCTTTTGACATTTTTGTTCAGACAACAATAGATTGTAGCTATGCTTGAGAAGAAGAGAACAATATATTTTTCTACTGCTATATTAATGTTTAATATCACATAAGTACTGAAGCATACAAAAATGACGTTATTACCATTGGTTTAATGACCATGTGCAAGATCTACAACAGAGTGTACTCTCAGAGATACAGATATTCATATCACGTGATATGCAAGTTTTTCATCATTCACGTCACTTGATATTTCTGTTACGTATATATATCTGCTGTGAAATAAATAGTAAATTGTAGCCTTTTTAAGTTGGCGCTGTCTCTGTTGTTATATTGTTTGTTTTTTGAATTTCGCGCAAAGCTACTCAAGGGCTATCTGTGCTAGCCGTCCCTAATTTAGCAGTGTAAGACTAGAGGGAAGGTAGCTAATCATTACTACCCACCGCCATCTCTTGGGCTACTCTTTTGCCAACGAATAGTGGGATTGATTGTAACATTATAACGCCCTCACGGCTGAAAGGGCGAGCATGTTTGGTGCGATGGGGGTTCGAACCCGCGACCCTCATATTACTTGTCGAACGCTTTAACCCACCTGGCCATGCCGGGCCTTTAGAATGTTAGTTAATCTGAACATAAACGGATGCGTCAAGATTTTTAAACGCAGCAGATTCAAGTAAATAAATTTAAAATTTTGACTAAGGTATAATTATGGGATTTACCTCATTAAATACTCGTATATCCTTCATATGTCTTTAATATTCAGGAAGAGTTTTACTTCCAACTTAGGAACTTGGCTAAATATATGAAAGGGCAAATGAAGATTTTGTTTAAACTTAGACATTAACATGTTAACAAATAAACAAAAATATAATTGGTTTCAAATGTTAACCTCGGCATGTTTTAGTTAAAAACAATTTCCTTAACACACAGATAACTACTGAAATTCACCGCCCTTGAGAGAAGGGTGGACCCTACTAGTCGGAAGGGGTTTTAAGATAAAACTTGTTTGACAAGGCCTATTACATCAGGAGCTTGATAGGCATCTATTTAAGGTAGGTGCTAATTGAAATAAATTAGCTGTCGACCCCGACAGATATGTTCAAGTACTTTGTTTTAAGCCACAAATAGATCATTTAAAGATTAAAAAAAAAGTTTAACGCCACTGAATTTGTAGCATTCTGTGAACCCGGTTCTTGATTGATATGATCTTATCAACATAATAATTTTTAATAGTAGCTGAATTTTAATATATGTTGTAAGCAGAAGATTTTAATATACGTTGTAAGCAAATTCAAATTTTGCGTTTGTTTAAGTAAAGAAGCCTTACTTATATAACAACTTAAACCCAAAATAAACAAATATAAAGGAAAGCCTTTATACCTATATTAAATATAATAAAATAAATAATATAAAATTATATATTCAAACATCTAACACTGCCCTCTACATTCCGACACTCAGTTACACAACCCCTTCCAAACATGTGGTCAGCTTCCGATCAGTTACCTCTTTCTTTCTTTGTGAACCTGACGATGACCGAAGAAGGTCGAAACGTTGTTCGCTCTTCTACGTAAAATATTTTCTCAACCCAAACGAGCCGTTTTTGCATATATATTTCTCTACAAGTGGGTTTTCTCGACATCACTGATTAGAACTAGAAAATCGTTAAATGTCTCAAAGCGGTTAGTCTGTCGAGTTATGGAAAAGAAATATTCAATGTTCGAGCCTTGATATACCATTGAAAATGCTCCAGACTTTCTGCTATGGGTGATTCATAAGAGTGGATATCAATCTCTTTATTTAGGAGCCCGGCATAGCCAAGCGTGTTAAGGCGTGCGACTCATAATCTGAGGGTCATGGGTTCGCATCCCAGTCGCTCCAAACATGCCCGCCCTTTCAGCTGTGGGGCCGTTATAATATGACTGTCAATCCCACTATTCGTTGGTAAAAGAGTGGCTCAAGAGTTGGTGGTGGTGATGACTAGCTGCCTTCCCTCTAGTCTTACACTGCTAAATTAAGGACAGCTAGCGCAGATAGCCCTCGAGTAGCTTTGTGTGAAATTCAAATACTCTTTATTCAGATAAGAATAGCCGTATAGGTACTGTCGAGTGGTTATTCTCATCCTGGTCACCAGTTCCAGTGTTTTGGGGTCTCTACTCCAGTTGTTTAGTGTCGCGCAAGATCCTGTTCGTGTTGAAATATTATCACAATTAAAACTTATTTAACCAGGGTTTATATAATATTTAATTAACATTTTTATATATTATTAATTGATGTTGTTGGATACAGCTATAAGAGTGTTCAGTGTAAGAACGAAAACATTTAATAAATATAAGCTGATTGCTTTTTTTCTTTTGATTAATCGCTTAACAGTTATTTGCTTATACTCGGTGCAGCGAATTAGAGCGAACCTGACTTTTAACTCTTTCACCGCCTTGTGCACATATGTGTATCTTTCAAGAGCACTGCCATGCCAATTTGGAATTTTGTACTCCCATAAACTCAGAAGAGAGTATTTCCTTTCAAACTTCTCAGGGTTTAACCAGTTTCAAATAAGTAATGAAACACTGAAATTTTGCGTATTCTCTACTGACCTAACATTTAATATTTATTAGGGTTAAGTACTCAAGTTCTATCTTGTTGAAAGTAAAATAAAAAAAACAGCATATAATGTTCTAGTGTTGTTAAAAATATGTAAAAAATTAATTACGATATGTGGAAAAATAACAAACAGTATAACATAACTGTTTTATGAAAGCATTTTAATTTAGTGTTAACAACCCTATCGTAAAAAAAAAAAAAAAAAAACGTGCCACATACATGTCATAATATGTATATAATGTTATTACTAAACTAGATGTGACGTCAGTCAAAGAATCATTAGAATAGCTGTACTTATACTTTTATGGCATATAAAACAACTTGTAATTGGATATCTAGTCAGAAGGGAATAACCAGGTTCTGAGCTGGCATATTCAGGGCGCTACCAGTTTTTCAGTAATTCGAAAAATATTTCATTACAATTAAAATATTTGGGTGTTGTAACTGAAAGGTGATGCACTAAGAGGTGTGAAGTTTATTAGATCGCATTGTGCTGCTGCTCTATTCGACTTATTGCAATATATTTATAGATTCTTCTATATTAACATAATAGTAAGTGATTCATAGAATTGGCAAAAAAACAACAGTTCATATTAAAATGTATACAGCTGCAAAAAAGAAAAGAAAAAATTAAAAGATAACCGACCTCAATTTCGGTTTCAGTGGAAACCGGCCCGGCGTGGCTAGGGGTTTAAGATATTCGACTTGTTATCCGAGGGTTGCGGGTTCGAATCCTCGTCACACCAAACATGCTTGTCCTTTCAGCCGTGAGGGCGTTATAATGTGACATTCAATCCAACTATTCGTTGGTAAAAGTTTCCCAAGAGTTGGCGGTGGGTGGTGATGACTAGCTGCCTTTCCTCTAATCTCACACTGCTAAATTAGGGACGGCTAGCGCAGATAGCTCTCGTGTAGCTTTGCGCGAAATTCAAAACAAATCAATCAGTGGAAAGAATCTGAAACTAAATATCCGCAACTTTCCGCTAATTTGTCTAACACAACGAGGTGTATGAATCTATTGTAATTACTTGAACAAATTCTCCACTTCGAATGTTTATAGTTTTTCTAACACAACGAGGTGTGTGAATCCATTGTGATTACTTGAACAAGTTCTCCACTTCGAATGTTTATAGTTTTGAATAATAGGTAATTTTTTTAGAGAAAATTTTTTATTTTGTTTGATTGTTTAGGATATTCACACTAGCTACCTCTAATATTGAACTGATAGACTACAGGGAAGTAGCTAGCTAACAGCACTCACCGCCAACTTTTGGCCTATTCTTATCGTATAACAAAGAAAAACGTATTGTATTCATATTTCATTGGCTCGGGGTCGTCTCTTAATAAGCAGTGAGGATGGAATAAATACCCAAAGTATAATAAGCCTAAAGCCAGTTTCTGTAAATGAAATTTTGCAGAACCAAATTGTGTTTTTCGTAACAAAATGTTAGTTCGGTAGTAATATTGATAATGAAACAAGTAATAACTACAAGCTATAGTATGACAACAATCAGTTGTACGACAGTTAATTTTTCAAATAAATGAAAATTTTCAAATACTACCTTGAGTTTTTATATCATTTAAGTGACAAAAATACTTTTTAAATCTACGTAAAGAAGTGTTTAGCTACTTGAGAACTGTATACGATACTGTTAATTTAAGGCATATGATAATATTGCGTTTCGGTTTGAGATCACTAAACATCTGTGGCTTCAGTTTTCGCAAGGCCGAGCGTGGCCTAGTGGTTAGTGTCCAGACCCCGTACTATGAATCAGAGGATTCATGGTTCCATCTAAAAAGTCTGCGTACTTTGGAATCATGGATATAGTATGAAAGTGAGAATCAAATCCCACTGTTTCATCCGAAAAGAATAGTTCAAGAGTTGGCGGTAGGTGCTGTTGACTAGCTCCCTTTACCGTAGTCTATAGTCTCAAAATTAAGAAAGTCTATGTGCAGGTGGTTCTTGTTTAGCCTTATACATGAAACTCTAGAACCTAACAACACCCAGCTTATTATAAATACTTTTCTCATCACGTTTTTTCCTACATCATCATCTTATATGCACTGGGAGAGTGAACTACGAATTTAAAGAATATAATCAGTATTTTGTTACGTTTGAAATTATAAACTATAGCATACAAGCATGTCTGGAATCACGTTTCTCCAAACTTTTCTTCCAAGTATTTATGTATAAATAGACTTGAACACACACATAAAGTAGTTGTACCTTCGGGTTTGTGACAGAGCTGGATTCAATTAGCGTATCTCCCGCTGCGACAGCGGTAGGTCTTCGGATTTACAACGCTAAAATCAGGGTTCGATTCCCCTCGGTGAAGACAGCAGATAGCCCGATTTGGCTTTGCTATAAGAAAACACATATACACGCTGAACCAGCGAACAGAATACGGTTATTGGAAGCATTAATTAATGGTTGGATGCAAGAATGTAGGAAGAGAATCATGGGAAAGAAGATACAATTTGAGAATTTATGTATATAAACTTTTTTAAGTTTACAGAAGTTAAATTATTGTATGATTGTACTCATCCATGTGACAACTGACCTTATATGTGCTTAAAACAAGCACTTGGCTGTATTATATATGCGCTAGTAAGTTCAATATATAATTTACGAAATGTAAAAGGAACCATCCCGGATTTATCTCATTCGAGGTCAGGTTAAAAACCATGTTTCTCGGGGCAGACGTAAGCTGTGTTCTTCAGGTAGTGACTAGTAAACCAAGAGAGTATGTTTGCTCTTCATTTACTTTTTAATGTATATATCCGTGTACAACAGTTGTAATAGTTGTGTTATTAATGTGTCATGTACTTCCACATAATGTTTCAAGTCATGTTATTATTGAAATAACTAATTAGTTTAATTATTTTCTAGTGTATCACTTTACATTGTATTTAGGTGTGAAAAATATGTGATTTGTTGCTTCCTCTAACTTTATTACCAGCCATCGGGAAGAAGCCGTGATTCGTCCTTTCTTTGCTTTCAGTACCTAATGATGAAACCGACTGGCGTAATATTATGGGAAATGTATTTAGGTTCTTCCTTCCACTTAATGTGCGTCATTCTGGGGTCAATGACTGTTACACAGGCAAGCATAAAGACCTAAAGAACGAAGAGAGGGGGGGGAAGGGCAATACACACTTCACAGAATGAATCACTTTAGTAGGCTTGTCCTTGTGGGTTAGGGAAAGAAACTTTTGCCGAGGATTTTTCGTTTTACGTAAGACACACTTGCTATGTTACTTCGTGCTTCGGGTTGAACCCTGAAAGGCATGTAACATATTTCTGCTGTTCTCAGACAACTGAGACGTTTCTTAACTGCTTCTTGTAGAACATTGAAATTATTTACTGTTAAATAATGTTCGTATGCTATAAACTGCAATACGACTTTTCCGCATAACAGTTGTTGTTGTTTTTGGATTAAGCACAAAGCTACACAATGGGTTATCTGTGCTCTGCCCACCACGGGTATCGAAATCCGGTTTTTAGCGTTGTGAGTCCGCAGACGCACCGCTGAGCCACTGGGGACGTGCATAACAGAAGACGCCCTATAATTAGTATAATTGTGTTGTTTATCAGTCAGTGGTAGATAAGTCTACGTTTACGTTATGATAATAGGCGCATGTGTGAAATAAAAAGAGAAAAATGATGCTAGAAATGTGAAAACTAGAATGTTTATCAAAGATCTTTGTGGATCTATTATATTTTATATTATATTTATATTATATTTTACTATTTTTTTTTACAGCGCTATAAAAGGAACGTCGATCGTGAAAAGTAGCTTAATGCAATCAAATGTATTTTGTTTTATCATGTAAATACTCGGTTATTGAACTTCTTGTAAATAAGTTCAAACCGAATGTATACGGTATTATTATTATACTGTTGAAAGAAACGGTATTAGCTGTGTATTTGTTTCTCAATGTTCACGTTCATTCACAAATATGACAACGACTTCAATATAAAACTAGATATTTGTGAGTTTCAAGTTAGTTGAGTGAACATATACTGATCGACGTCATACCTAACGTCATCGTTCGGCAGAAAGTGTTTGTGAACACACAAATACATACACACACTTTTACATAACTTTTATCCCTATGTGACAGCGGGATGGATGAGGGCGAAGCCCTGGCGCCGGAAATAGGCACATAAACTTTCATCCTACGATCATATAAATATACGATGCTCACTAAAGATTGGCGCCCTTACAAAATAAATCCGTTTATCAATAACGCGGTCGTCATCGAGGTCTTAGTGTTTCCTTTTTTGTTATTGTTCTCATTCGCTTGAGACATCGTAATTAAATATATTTATATAAAGGCACTAGTGAAGAGGACGGCGGTAATTTGCTAAAAATAAATGGAGGTGCCCTTTAAGATTATATACACAGTGAGATCGACAAAGGCTACTCGCAGGATAGATATTAAAGGATTCAGGAAAGTACTGTTTTAAGACTTCTGTTGAAATAAGTTCCATGCTGAGACCATGCGTTGCACGCGTCATATCCGTTTGAGATGTGGTCACATCCGGTTACATTCTTCTGCTTCATATGGTCTACAGATCCTTTTTCAACTTCCATTTAAAGATTTTTTTTTTGTTAGGACTTGGAAGAACTACTTTGCTAGGTACAAAGTGGTTCTTCCAACTTCTTAGGTACAAACGAAATACATGCCTCGAAATAGTTTTGTTGGAAAGTTTGGTTTTGTTCCGCATGCCATCCCAGAAAGACGTTATATGACAAATGCTGTCAACAGAAGAAAAGTTGGTGTATGATAAAAGAGCACTTTTCCTGAACGTAATCGATATTTATATATTTCCCTTTACCAAAAAAGTAGAACTTTTTCTTGTCGAGTGGAGTTTAATCTTTTTTATTTTTCAGAGAGTTATATGTATTTTTTTATTAAATCGAGTAGCTCTGAAAATAATTAGTCTTTATTATAACAAAAGAGCATTGAAAACAATAAAACAAGCATTTGTTTGGTCCAAAAGTAGATTAAATTTACTTTAATGAAAAACAACAGATTTTTCATCTCAGGTTTTGGATTTTTTTGACACATTAATTTTGTATGGCTTTTAATGTCTTTTTATATTAACGACAAAATTACAGATTTTGAAATTTCAAATCGCACAATAAGTTATACAGTTAAACACGGAAGAATCATGTTAAGAATCTGATTATTGTTCTGTTTATATGTGAATCTAAAGAAGCTGTCTTTAGAGATCAAAATTTGTTACACGCAACAATAATCATGTTTCGTTAGTCTGAAGATGACCTAAGAAAGTCGAAACGTTGTTCTCTACTTTATTTCAGTTAAAGTTTTAATACCCATACCATCCGTCTTGAGATAATTAATACTCATATCTTAATTGCGTTTTTGGGCCAGGTTTTCGGGCGTTTTTAGGGCGCTTGACTGAGGGTCGTGGGTTCGAATTCTCGACACATCAAACATGCTGGTCTTCAAAAAGCCGCGGATGCGTAATAATGTTATGGCCAGCCACTCCAACTATTTGTTGATAAAAGAGAGTTGCCTGCTTTCTATTTAGTCTTACACTGTTAAATTAGGGGCAGATAGCCTTTGTGTAAAATTAAAAAAACAAACAATTTATAGTCTGGCGGTAAAAAAACAACAACATTGTTTCAGGTAGGAGCATGTCTATACAGAAAATATTATTATTCTATGGATATATTAATATTTTTACAGTAGTTATATTTACCATAGACAGTGGAATCTCCTGTATGTGGTCCGTAATTTTCAAAAATCGGGGTGGTCGGTACTATAGAGAAGCCTTAAATATTTAACTAAAAACGTGGCCTGGTATGGCCAAGTGGGTAAAGGCGTTCGACTCGTAATCTGAGAGTCGCGAGTTCGAATCGCCGTCGCATTAAATATGCTCATCCTTTCAGCCGTGGTCTTACACTACTAAATTAGGGACGACTAGCGCAGATAGCCCTCGTGTACTTTTGCGCGAAATTCAAAACAAACCAACCCTTTATTTACCACACTTTTCAATAATTTTTTTTTCTGAATCAAATTATTGGTAGACGAGAGGAAACTTCTAATTATTGAGATCTACTCTGTTTTACTGGTTCATTCGGGTTCAAGGTGTGTTTGTACCACATACACAACTAAACTTACAATGTAGTTTTGCTCAGAAATATGGAAAAAAGAATTATGTATGCAAACGGCTCATTTGATACAGTCAAAATTTTTAAAACGATTCGATTTGGCACTCGGTGATTGTCATATGGCCTTGACGTATTTTGAGAAAAGTATTATCACCATAAGAATTGATCAGATAAGTAAATATCTGATCTTATTGTTTCTTGTTTTTACGTGTGGAATACGTTTGTTCCTTAGTTTATTTTCTGATCTTCTTTCATAATCTTTAATATTTTGTAAATTTTCTTAAAAAAGATTAAAAAACAAAATATTTATTTACTTGTTTGAATGATTTATAAATTCTGTAAAATAGGTTATTAATTGTAGGAAAATGTTTTTGATCGTTTGTTTCCTGCCACATCTTGGAATAAAAGGTTATTGGTTTAACACGTAGGTTAACACTTACAGGAACAGATTGTGTTTCGGGCTGATCGTTATACGTTTATTTTAATACCTACATATGCTTCTATGCATGTGACGTATATTGTTAGATGTGTACTGCGCAAGTCATGCTTGTTCTCTAAATTTGTAGAAGATTCACGAGAGCAAGAACTAAGGATATTTGTTGTAAGAAAACGTCAGCGTGTTTTCGAATATTGTTGGACCTTTAAGAATTTCGCCTTAAGCTCTACAAACCGACGCGCATACAGTTATTATTATTGATACAGTTATTATTATTGATACAGCTATTATTATTGGTCAGATACAGTCAGTATACTATAAACCTCGTAAGCTATAATTGTCATAAACGCTTATTAATCGAAAAACTATATAATTTGATCAGGATCGTTTACAGATTTCAAGTATTACAAACCGTTGAACTTCAGTGAATTAACTTCGGACGTTAGCATTTTTACGAGGGTGTTAAATATCTTCATCGGTAAAAAGTCAGTGCCGTGAGGCCAGCCAAGCTAGTCAGCTAAAACGAGGTTTAACAATATCAGCTCAGAATTCATTTGCTCGTCGTGGACCTGGATCGTAGATAAAAGATTCAGTTCTAGATCCAGATATAAGACTCATTATTGTCTGTAAGTTTGTTAAATTGTTCTATATAAATCATTATTTATGATAACTATTTCTATTAATCGTTATTATAAATCGTATTTTTATTTGTACATTAAAATATATTTATGTTAAGAAAGAAAATATTATGTATCAATTTTGTTGGCAAATGTCATAAATTTGATACATATTAACATGTAATTAACTTCTAAATTCAAATTCAAATTTCCGGCTGTTTGAAATCGTAATACATAACGTGCGTAAGATAACAACTCGGAGATCAATTATAATACGTAAAAACTGGACAAGTATTACTTTGTCAAGTTGTTAAGTTTGAATACTTTCCTACCTTGATTTACATATCAACTCCAAATCAGTTAGACATGTGAGTTATCCATTTTTGCTATAAGAAAACACGACACACACACACACACACACACACACACATGACGTGAAAAAAAGTCGAAGGAAAAATAACTTACATTTTTCTGATTTCAGTCAGTACTAAAAGAATTTTTATATATTTTTACTGTTGCAACTATGAAAGAAATATATCTCGTGTTTTCCTTTGGAATAAGCACAACTAAGAAGCGTGATATTCTCAGACTTAGTGACTCATTTTCAAGAAGTCAAGGTAGAATCTTTGAGGTAACAGAGATTCGATTGAAAATGTTTTGCAGGGAGAATTTAATTTCAGTTGTAAGAGAAAAAGAAGAGGCTTGTTACGCAGTAAAACACAGTGTAAACAATCCTCATTCGACGCTTAGTCTATGAAAATTGACCAGTAAACAAAAGGTAAGATAGTGTTTTAACTCTCCTAAGAACTTAATAAAAGGTTTATGAAGAACTAGTTAACTTATCAAACTTAGGAGATAATTACAGTAATTAAACAAAGAACTTAAACCTTACTTACCACGTTGAAGGTTTGTCAGAGGACTGACAAGACACAACATTATATACAAGTTATTATAATGCCATTTTTATCGTGAAAACTTGCGTTACCTGCGTCGGTTGTGGTCCTCATGATACAAAAATAAGCGATGATGTGTCTTCAATATATCATCTGATTCGTTAATGAAAACTCTCTGTCTACTTTTATACAGTGCATTATTTTTTACAGCAATCTTTCTAATGATAAAAGTAGAGGTGGTACCATAGGAGAATGGCCCAAAACAAAAGTGAGCTAGAGAGAAAGAAGCTTATCAATTCCATTTAATTATTTTATACTTTAAACCTACATACACTTGTGTGAGTGAAAATTTTGATAAAAAATTTAGGTGAATTTCACAGTTAAATAAAGGTGCTAGCAGTGCTACATACTTCAGAAGTATGACCGTTGTTAAAACTCTGTATTAAGGTACGAGGCCACTCGCCTACTTAAGTATCATATGTTGTCATCACTTGATTTTGGGTATTTATCAACTGCTGTGTGAAGCATAGACAATATAGTAAGAGACCACGAAGCTAAAACGTATATCACATGAGTTTTCGGGGTTGGTCAGTGGTGTTTCTGTTCAAGATAAATCTTTGTTATATATTTTTAGAAGTTTTACTTATAAGTGTGTGTGTGTGTACATGTTATGAACTTGATGGTAAACAAGTTATGTTGAAAAATTATTCATACAAATATTAAAAAATAAACTCGATACTATATACTAATTTCTTAATTGAAGTTTACGTTACGGTCATACGTATGTATGTAAATAACATTTCGTAATTATTTTGTTCCTTATTGTATTGACATTCTTCATTGGCACCCTTCAATTTAAGTACTGTATCGAACTCGCTACGAGTGTGAACAGACATACACAACTTTCTGAATCGTAAATTCAGCTCATTTGGAAATATGATTGATATGTCCTGACTAGAACGTGATTTAACAGTGTGATAGCATAATATGGCACATGCCTATTCACAGCGTTTTGAAAAACGTGGCCATTGGTATTTCACAACATTTAAATATTTTGATGTTGGGTTTACGATACAGATTTCGTTGTTAACCTTGAAATGTAGTTGTTGTTTGTGATATTAATATTCGGTGACGGCTGTGTATCGAGAGTATAATGCAAGATGGTAGCGTATGGTAATTCTTTTTATTATTTCAGAGTAGTATCAAACGCCAATGTTTTTCAAACTTTTTTAATGGCGACACATTATGTACGTACCAAAAACAGTTCGATACTGTAGAAAAAAGTATGAATTGGCACGTCGGTGCTCCCCACTTCACCTGTTACTAAACCTTTTTGTGTGTGTCACCCCAATTAAAACATTCAATTTTTTTTTCTGCCACATCGGTGAGAAAATTGAATTTAGTGAATTTTTAAAAATACAAAATTAAAACATTTTGTGCAATTTCCAAAAACGTGGCGATACTCTTCAGGGTTGACCCAGCATGGCCAAGTGGTTAGGGTGTTTGACTCACAATCTGAGGGTGGTGGGTTTGAATCCTCATTTCAACAAACATGATCGCCCTATCAGCTGTGAGGGCGTTTTCATGTGGATGCCAATCCCATTATACGTTGCTAAAAGAGTAGCCCAAAAGTGGGCGTTGGGGTTGGGTGGGTGGGTGATAACTCGCTGCCTTTCTTCTAGTCTTTCACTACTAAATTCTAGATACGATTAGCGCAGATAGCTCCCATGTAACTTTCCGCGAAATTCCAGGGCACGACGCGGTATCTCAAGGTGTCGCGACACCCACTTTATAAAGCACTGCAAACATGTTGAGGTACTTCAGTCGAAAGTGACTCTTTGAGACTGTATTAAAAATCCTTGTCGAATAAGTTTTGCCTTTTATTAGTTTAAGTATTTTAATAAACTGTGGGCGACTCTACTTCTCATCCCAACGTCGTGAAAAAACGTGAAGTCGTGGTCTATTGTTTAACAGACAGTTAATTATCTATGTAGCCATGCTTTACAGGGAAGATATTAAATATTTAATAGTCACAAAAAATATATAATTGAAGATGTAGTCACGTTAAAGAGTGAAAAAAATGTCATGAATTAGTTAATAAGGGTTCTTCATTAGTTAGTTTGTTTGTTTTTGAATTTCGCGCAAAGCTACACGAGGGCAGTGTGAGATTAGAGGGAAGGTAGCTAATCATCACCACCCACCTCCAACTCTTGGGCTATTCTTTTACCAACGAATAGTGGGACTGACCGTCACGTTGTTACGCCCCCACAGCTGAAAGGGCGAGCATGTTTGGTGCGATAGGGATTCAAACCCGCGACCCTCAGATTACGAGTCGAACGCCTTAACCCACTTGGCCGTGTTGGGCCTCTTCATTAGTAAGGGATACGTTGGAAGACACGCACGATTAGACAAGTTAATTAAATCAAGAACTTGAAAAACAAATCCCCAGTTTATTTTTAACAGAATAACTGCATTTTGAGATTTAAAATATCATTAACACTACTAGTCTTTCTATAATTAAAGTTTCAGATAGTCGTGTTTTATTGATAACTAAAACAAACAAGAAAAACGGATTTCATATTTGAACTACACAATATTAGAATCATTACTTTTTATAATGCATGTATTACGATTTCAACTAGTTAGTTTTCTAAAAATTTTAAGAAAAACGGAACGAAAGTATTATATCTGTGTTTTTAAACTATTAGACGTTTTTACAGGAGCCGTAGCATCATTATACACTATCAACTAAAAACCTGTTTTCATATCATTTTCGAAAAGAAATATTTGAATTCATACGAAGTCGAGAACAATGACCATGAATGAGTCCAGGTAATTTCCCATAGATAGCAATACCATGAAAATAATTGCGGCTATAAATCTTTATTGTTTTATTACATCCTTTTTGCATTAAATTCGTAAAATTTCTTTGAAAACCTCCGCATTTTGGAGTAAAACCTAATGGTTGTTTATCGTTGTTAATTCACAACGATATTTACGATTATTAGATTTTACAAATCGCAAGATGCGTCAAGGAGTGCGTTTTGTTTATGTTATTTCTTCTTTAAAGTTTCAGTGTCATAAGCTCTTCAGTCAGTATAATAATTTTGAATGGAAAATACTTGTAGCCTAAAATGCAGTGTTCGAAAGCCATTGTTCGGAAACTAAGGGCTAGCTATGTAAACGGGAGTTATTTGTAGTTCAAAATTTAATGTTCAGATTTCGTGAAAGTTCGAAAATTTTACTTCGTTCTCTTAAAAACGACGATTTGATTCTTTGTGTGTAACAAACTTATTGTATGTATCTGTAAAAACAGTAATTATTTATGTAAATTAATGTAGTACATTAATAACGTCACAGAATTATAGAAAAACGGTTTATATAATACGATATTTAAAGTGATTTATTTGTTAATTAGGATTTTCAGTTGAGTTTATTAATTTTGTCACATATATACAAAATAGACATGAAGGTTTTTTTGTGAATCTTTAAATTAGACAGGAAGTTAATTTGTCGACGTAATATATGAAAAGTTTGCTTATGAGATTAGCTTAACTTGTAGTTTTACCGGTAATAAGCCATATAATAGTATAGATCACTGGAGCCATTTTATTGGTCTCAACTTGGTAAGCATTTTCTCGGTTTGACATTGTTAACACAGCGTTGGTGTATTTTGTTGGTTTTTTTTATTTCGTTTATTGGTTTTCATTATGCAGTCTTAACAGCCAATCACTGTGTAAATAATGTTTCTTGCGACACTTTTAATAAACGTAAACGAGATTAGTAACTATCTTTAGTGTAAATATTGTTTGAATAATTAAGACGTCATTCAGGGAATCAGTTTTGTCATGCAGTTCGCCCTCTATTAAATACGATATTAAAACAGAAATATTATAAAAGAAAAATTCAAGAAAGACCACTTATAACATAAGTTTTTGAATAAATAGTTCAGTCATTTGTGGAGGCAGCGGTAAGTCTGCGGATTTACAACGCTAAAGTCAGGGGTTTGATTCCCATCGGTGGACACAGCAGATAGCTCGATGTGGCTTTGCTGTAAAAAAATCAAACGCATTTGTGGAGAAGTTTGAACTAAAAGATAGGGTGTACTGAAAGCTTTCGTTTTAATACGGATGGATGTCTTAGGTAATTACTGAAATACCACGCAACAATGTATGTATTTATATATATATTTTTTTCAGTCCTGCACATGCTTGTCTGATTTTCTACCAGTTTACTTTCTGTCTATCTGTACGAACACTTGTTTTAGTTCTATACAGTTTGTTTACCTATTTATCTTTTTATCTTTGTAAGTACATCAGGGTAGCTGCGTCATTAGCTTTGTGTTATCTTGTGTTTGTTTGGTTGCCTACGTACGAACCTTGACTGAGATTACCTGCGTTTCATGGTCCCTCACTTTGTCTCTCTTTTTCAGTATCTATTTGTACGTCTGCGATCTTTGCGATATATGTGTCCAACGTTTTTCATTCATGCGATTACCACGCGAGATATACTCTGGGATGACCGACTATAAAGGATCTCGCGCTTTGGGTTTCAGTTTTGTTTGTTTTACGGATTAAGATTTTGCGAAATCCCTCAGTTCAACTAAGGAAAGCGATAATTTCTAACAGCCATCACATTCCACAGTACGTACGCTTTGTTCTAGTTAGCTTGGAGTTGTCCTCTCCAGCTGCGTGAGATTTACAAGGAGATTGGGGATTAGACAGATTGTTGGATAATTGGGTTGTTTGTTTCTCTACTTGTGATGGACTTCATTGCTAAAACCCTGGAAACTTATCTTGACACAGATTATTAAGTGGCAAAACGTTGTGAGATTGTCTATAAACTATAGATTTTGGGAAAAAGTTCTGAAACAATATATGTGTGTGGTATAGAAACTTACGCTAAGCCTATAAGAACATCCTATTCGATTAAAAGGTAATTAAATTTTGCAGTAACATTCTTAAAATTTTAATCCCACAAGTTTCTTATTTGTTCAAAAAAGTGACAAGATAATTAAAGTACATTTTAATAATTAAACACATTTATCAATTTTCATATTAATTGTGCATTTAACTGTGCGAGTTATTGGTCAGGCGTGGCCTATTGATGGCATGTCAGGATATGGTGTGAAGGGTCTGGAGTTCGAAACGTGATGCCGTACTTTCAGTTGGAGCGAGTTATGAATGACATTCAGTCTTGTTATTTTGTTTAAAGATTTGGAACCTGGGGTCTTTGATTTGTCCGTTTAACCCACGTGAACATAAGTCAGAATTCAGGTTGAGCAGTTCTACTCATGTGTAAGTTTGTAACACCTATTATGAAAGATCCTGAATGTTATAATACACATAGTATTCATTGTAGTCAGCTTATAACACATTAAACATAAGATTTTCCTTCCCTTTAAGTGGAAGAATTATCTCCCGTCTTTTAGTTTGAAAATTATATTTTCTTAAATGTTGAATTGTAAAGCCAGAAAAATTAGTTACTGCTGATTTTTACAAGCATCACCAAGAGACGCAGAGATTGAAGAAATCTTAAGTTGAGGAAACACAGCCAGTACTCACTTTATCGTCTTTCGAGGCTCACCAGTAAGTGTGACGGTTGGTAACTTAGAAAGTCAGCACTTGATCTCCACAGTGAACACGGTATAGATAGTCCTTTAATTAGTGTTGCACTAAACTAACATACAATCTAACCTTGGACAAAAGTTGTAGTATAATTAGGTACAAAGGTGTAGTGTAATTACATATTAAAAAGGATTGAGGATAGATTTTTTTTTCCGCTGTGAATGGGGTGTAGTGTAATTACATATTAAAAAGGATTGAGGACAGTTTTTTCTGCTGTGAATAAGTTGCATTGTAATAACTTAATGAGGGATTTTTTGACGTTGAGAAAAATTTGTTTATTTTCTTCGCGAATAAAGTGTTCTTTAAGTATTTTCTGATTTTTTTTTTTTAATTTCGCGTCAAGCTACTCGAGGACTGTCTGCGCTAACCGTCCCTAATTTAGCAGTGTAAAACTAGAGGGAAGGCAGCTAGTCATCACCACCCACCGCCAATTCTTGGGCTACTCTTTTACCAACGAATAGTGGGATTGACCGTAACATTATAACGCTCCCACGGCTGAAAGGGCGATAATGTTTGGTGTGACGGGGTTCAAACCCGCGTACTTCAGATTACGAGTCGAACGCCTTAACCCACCTGGCCATGCCGGGCCAAGTATTTTCTGCAAAAAAAAATAAATAAAAAAATTGAAACGTCCATAAAATAATTTGTTTTGTATGAATAGTTTACACTGCAATCTGTATTTTTTGAAAAAGCTGAATAGATGAAATATTGAGTATTTATTCCTATCGTGCATAGAATGTATTGTAGTTTCTTTTTCGATGAAGCCAAATAAACGAAAATATTTTACTTTTTTGATTGTGGATAATATTCTGTGAATAAAAATATTATATAAAGCACCAGACACGAGTACCTGAGTAATAAGTCATAAGGTTTCGTATGGCAAGATTGTCTCTTACTGGTGCATCTATGTATTTGAGAGCTGAAGTTACTTGAAGCCTAAACAGCAGTTTTCTGTTTGTCACTG
Source organism: Tachypleus tridentatus (assembly GCF_004210375.1). Classification (NCBI taxonomy): domain Eukaryota; kingdom Metazoa; phylum Arthropoda; class Merostomata; order Xiphosura; family Limulidae; genus Tachypleus; species Tachypleus tridentatus. The sequence goes on from NC_134834.1 coordinate 162,150,439, forward strand.
TATGACTTTTACTTTCCAGTATGAATTAATTCGCTTCGTGCACCAACGGAACAGAAAATTAATAAAAACTAGTTGGATGTGTACGTGTAGGTATATAATGGTCATTACTTTTACAGAGTGTTCTTTATTACTTTTCAGTCAGTTAATAATTTATTCGTCAAATACCAAAAGGTTTTCACAAAATTCATAAAAATTTGACTGTTTGTCCCTCTATTCGCAGCGCATAGTGGCAACCGAGAATGACTTAAAAAGTAAAAAATAACAGTAAAAATGTTTCTAAGTATAATAAAGTGCGCCAAATGTAAGAATATTGCACACAGTTATTGAAAGGAAGATCCAAGTATACACTAAATAGTATAAAATTATAGAATATTAAAATCACTTTTTGATACAAAGGATCACCCGTTAATATACGACGTCCAATAAGATTCTCAACAATAATATGACTATGTTTATAAGCATAAGGTTTACGGAAGACGAGGATGAATTTTCCCCTAACTTTTTTTTAACAGGGAGACCGTCCCCCTAACATTTTATTAGCAGTGTTATTAATTCATAGGGAATGTTGTTACAGAGAGTATATCTTTGAAGCTAAAATTATATCCATTGTGTCTGTAACAGATGTAAATCGAACCCAAACATCAGTAGCTCAGTTAATGAACATATTGTTTAGTTAATATTTTGAAATTCCAAGTTGGGCGTTAAGGTATGAATACTTTGTTAGCCTGGTTGCTCTAAATGTGGTGTGTTTGTTTATGCGCCAAAACAGTGTGGTATGTGTTTCTAAGTTTCGTTTTACCCGCTACTGATAATATTATCTATTAGTGTGGTTCATTCTACTGTGGAACTGATAGCACATTCAAGAAAATAATTTGCGCAATTTTGTTTGAATTTCGCGTAAAGCTACACGAGGGCTGTCTGAACTAGACATCCCTAATTTAGCAGTGTAAGACTAGAAGGAAGGCAGCTAGTCGTCACCACCCACTGTCAGCTCTTGGGCTACTCTTTTACCAACGAATAGTGGGATTGACCGTACATTATAACGCTCTCACGGATAAAATGGGTGAGTGTGTTCGGTGTGACGAGGATTCGAACCTATGACCCTCACGTTACGAGTTAAGTGCCCTAATCACCGAGCCTTGCCGGATCGTGCAGGAGAGAGAATAACAGATGTGTTATCACAAAATGTTATCGCAGGCATAAGGAGCGTTTTTCCAAATTTTTTATGAGTGCCATATTATGCATGAAAAACAGAGAGAATAAAACAAGACAGTATCTTTGACTTTGGTAATACTCTGGGGAAGAAGTGGTGAAGCGAACCTCCCTCGTTTATTAATTCAGGGAAAATGTGGTCTGTACTGGATGCCATAGTGGATTACTTGAATTTATATAAAGAATCAATCTTGCTTTCTTTGGCCGCTTTAACGGACTGGCTTATAATACAGAGAAATGCACAGCAACATCAGATATAATTATAGATCTCGGACGAGTTTACTGGATCATTCTGCTTTTATTGAGAATTTTCATGAAAACTGTAATATGTACCGGTCAGGAATGGCTTCATGACAAGCCTGTCGACTTGTAACTCTGAGGGTCTATGGTTTTATCTCGTTGCATCAAAATCGTCCTCTGCACTTTAGGGCCATGGTTCCATTGTAAGAATGAGTAATCCTCACTATTTGATTAGGGTGACCCGGTAGGTGGCGATGGGTGGTATTAACTAGCTGCCTTCCTCTCGTCTCTCAGTTCAAAATTAATAACAGCTAGCGTAGATAGATATATCTTGTACAGCTAGCTTTTTAAATATCCCACATAATCAAAACTAAAAGGCTACCGAACGACGTCAGTATTCACTAATAAAAACCATACTTCCAGAAAATGCGTTTACAAATAAAGTGAAAATGCTTCTAACGATAACATTTCGCAATGAACGATATCCAGTTTTTGCATTTGATGTATTTTATTAAAAATTCAATTTTTTTATTTTACCATGAGCACGACTTTTCTTTTGGTGTTTTATTTAAGTTATAAATTTTTAAAAATTTTAAGAATATTGCTCCTAAAATGTGATAAAAACTTAGTATATTTCAAACATCTGTTTTTATTTTTGTTTTTGTGTTGTTTTAGTTCAAAAGAAAATTTAGTGTGTCACATGTTATCTCGCACGTTTCAAGTTTGTTAACCACACCTTTCTGCGAAGTTCGATTTTTACTTAAACGATAGCTCTTGTTTTATGTACAGTTTTGTACGAAGGAAGAAAGTAATTGATACTGATAGTTGTAATTTCCAGAACGACAAGGGGTGTTTTTCATTTCTTTCATGTGATAGTTTAGACAGTTGACCCACACTGCCCTTCATAAATGGCTTTATATCTACTTAAAGATAACTTGGGGAGGAGCTCTTCATTAGGACGGATGTCAGATAAATCACTTGTGTGGGTCAGTTATATTGAGAGGACGTGAATTTGATGTGTATCATTTGATCACCCCACAGCAACGTTTATTTAGAATTCTGTAGCTGTAAATTTATTGTAAACAACCAAATATGGATGAATTTGCACACGTTACACTTATAGAAAGATTAGTGAATATTTGTCATTTGAATATTTTGCATTTAGGCTTAATAGCTTACCGAGCGCGCACGAAATAAACGACTAAACTTATTCAAGTACATATAAATGTAAACATTCAGACTTTTGTGACATACGTAAGTTGTGTAGCAGGTTTTACAACATAATCGTACGAATGATATGATGTTCAAGCATGTACAACAAAAACAAACTCGTAAACAAGGAACACCACATATGTGTAAAAAAATAATTAGCGAATAACAAAATCTATATCTGTCTATGCACACTAACGTATTATACTTTACGTATACAATGTAACTTTTTACCACATTAAACCATTTCATTTCTTTATGTTATTGAACTGTTGTAACACTAGTTAATTTAAACGGTATATGTTGCTGATTTATGTTACAATGAATAGTAGATTGATAATAAAAGTGGTATTTAAATTTTATATTTTCTTATGGTTTTACACACATGTCTTATTTGTTTGTTATATGGTGCGTTATCAGTTGTCAGATAGAAAGAATAACGCATTATTATTCTTTTGTCGCTTCATATATACGCACTAGCTATTTTTCTTTAACAAATGAGCAATTCATCATAGTGACAATTGGAACGCAGGTTATTTATCCAAAAACGCCATAAGCAGGAGAGTTCATCGTATTTCTTATTTCTTATATGGATATGAGGTTGTAAACAGAGGTGAAATTTACTTTAAAATGCACAGTTCAATTTGATAATTGCTTGAAAAGGTACCTACCGTTAACTCGCAAAAAAAGCCAAGAATGACCAGTTAGTTAGGGCATTCGACTCGTAATCTGAAGATCTCTGGTTCGAATCACCGTCACACCAAACATGCTTGCCCTTTCAGACATAGGTACGTTATAATTCGACGATCAATCTCACTATTCGTTGGTAAAAGAGTAGTCCAGGAGTTGGCGGTGGCTGATGATGATTAACTGCCTTCCCTCTAGTTTTATACTGCTAAATTAGGGACAGCTAGCACAGATAGTTCTCGTGTAGCTTTGCACGATATTCAAAACAAACCAACTGGGGAAAATAAAGCAAACAAAACATAACTCGTTACGAGCTGTGTAAAAAGAGTCGGTACTCCACTTTATATGTCCCCAGCTGGTACAGCGGTAAGTCCACGGATTTACAACGCTAAAATCAGGGGTTCTATTCCCCTTGGTGGACTCAGCAGATAGCCTGATGTAGCTTTGCTATAACCATTGCAGAAAACTCGTAATTAGGAGTGAGAGGAGATAAAATCATCTTAAAGATGTTTTGTATTTGGAGGTGTTTCTTTGGTCTTTTACAGATAACTTTGTAATCTTTAGTAATGAACATTTTGTGAAATTGGATATTTGGCCATTGTTATAAGTCACTGTTTGTTAAACATCGGTCCGTGTCATAAACCAGAGTGCCTGTCGGTAGAATTTGATGAATACAAACAAATAAACAGCAACAACAAAAGATAGAATATACATAACGAGATCGTAATGATTTTTCATTTTGTTTGAATGTTAGTGATGTGTAACAGTTTAGGAAGGCAGCGAACCAGTCACTGACTTCGAAAATGTTGAGAAATGCCGTCTTGTCTGCATATATTTTGAAAATTTCGACACCTTGGTCAATTTTTTTTATTTTGTGATCACAGATTACATCCCAGATGGTTCTGCCTCACCCATATATTCTTCATTAGTTCAGTTAAAACCTAAAAATTAAACTTGTGTAAGATGATAAGTTTTTGTTAGTATGCTCACATATACTGAGGATATTTTGTTCAATTCAAAAACTTTGCTTTTGTTACTGGGCTTTTATTGAGTAACGAGTAACCTTAATAAGTATCAATGAGACAGAATCTTTGGCCTCGCAAACGAAACTGTTTGTCTTTTGGTTGAGAGCAAATAAGTTCGAGCTCCTATTGTTCTCTTCTCATCCAATGACCTCTTCCTGTGCCATCTGTTCATTTCCTGCCGCTGTACCCTAATCCGCTATGATGCACTTAGAGAAATAGAATGTCAGGGTCAGTTAAATCCGTTTGTCTGTCTTCATCTAGTTTGGTGCATCTAGCAAATACCGTTTAAGCTGCAAATTTACAAGGTCTCACTGTTTGGTTTGTTCGAGTATATCTTTTATACAATAAGAATGTGCAAAATCCTATCGAGTTACGTGTCACTCTGTCTCTTTCTGAATTTTACTTTGTCGCCACACAGGCTTATGCTATCGTGTTTCATTCGTATTGCCTTCTAGAAATGGAAAGATGGCGAGCGAAATGCTTGAAAAATTGATTTGGCTGGAAAAGTATTCAAGACAATCCGTTTTTGTTCATTTCTTTTATTCTTATTTATTTTTCATGTAACAGGATTGTAGTAGTTTAATTATTATCAATACAACTTGAATAACTGAAATTTTGGAGAATTTTGTTTTATTTATAAGTTGAGCTCAGGTGAGGAATATACAAATAAAATCGTGCAACGGTACATTACACGTAAAGTTGAAGGTAATAGAAGTAGAAATCTTTGTGACCTTCACCATTGTAATATTCACAGAGAAATACTCGTTTTATCCCACAGAGCAAAAACTGAAAGATGAATATATTGCAAAAATAAACGGAACACGCAAGCTTAAGATAAGTCACCAAAGACTATAACCAGAATGCTTTCGGAAAGTAAACCTTTTTTAGAAGTGAATTGGAAATGTCTTTCGTTTGAAAAATTCTCGGATTTTCTGTTTAATGAATTATCTGATTTTTTAAATTTTATATTACGTGACTCCTTGATATCACGAACACAAGTTTAAAAGTATTTTATGTAAATGAGGTAATTTAAACAGTAATTCTAGATATATATTCGCATCATATTTAATATATATTTTCCATATTTATATGATTAAAATGAATTATTCGGATGTTACTTTATGGAATGACTACTTTGCTCAGAAAAAGTATTTTATGTAAATGAGGTAATTTAAACAGTAATAGTGTTAGAACGTTGATGAAGAGCTAACCATTCTAAAACTAGAAAATCTAAATCTTGGACTACTCAGTAGTGTTAGAACGTTAATGAAGAGCTAACCAGTCTAAAACTAGAAAATCTAAATCTTGGACTGCTCAGTAGTGTTAGAACGTTGATGAAGAGCTAACCATTCTAAAACTAGAAAATCTAAATCTTGGACTACTCAGTAGTGTTAGAACGTTGATGAAGAGCTAACCAGTCTAAAACTAGAAAATCTAAATCTTGGACTGCTCAATAGTGTTAGAACGTTGATGAAGAGCTAACCAGTCTAAAACTAGAAAATCTAAATCTTGGACTGCTCAATAGTGTTAGAACGTTGATGAAGAGCTAACCAGTCTAAAACTAGAAAATCTAAATCTTGGTACCATTTTTCGTTACTTGATGGGTCAAGTTGATAAATCGTTGCTGATCTTGACGGGAAGAAAAAACATGATTAAAAACCTGAGAGTATCTTAGATATTTCGCTTGATCACTCGTTTTACCCCCCTCCGTTTAGGCTTTTTTTTTTTATGTGTATGGGAGAACCATAATAAATGGTGGATTTTGAAGAGGGATTACAGAAGGGAAAAGTAAGACGATGTAAGGAAACATCGGATTTGTGTCTTGAAAATTGCCTTCGAAGTTAGATACAGCTGTTAGAACTCCGTATTTTCGTAGTGTTAGTTAGAAAGCATTAATACAGTGTAAAGTCTGAAACCTTTCACAGTTTAAAACTATTATCTCGGACTTAAAAAAAAACAACGACAAAAACACTTGAGACGACTTCCCCGTATCATGTCCATAGCTCTTAAGAGTCGAGGAAGGTTTATTCATTTTTTAAAAATAATTTTTCTGCCCAAATTCGAAACTTTAAGAAGGTGAGATTTAGATAAAATGCAGACTTTGTGTGCTTTGAAGTAGAAATTTTATTGATTTGTGAAATAAATTATGAGTGTTGAAGACATTTGAAATGAATTGTGGGCTTAAGATTTTTAGTATGTGATTGATGGCACGTATATTCATTTTACGAGGGACTTTAGAAAATACTTATGAAATGGAATATTTTTTACTTAAAGAAAATATATTCTAGTTGAGAAATATATTTATAGTTTTTTAATTAATTGATTCATTTGAATGAAAGTCTCAGAATCAACCATTCTTCATCAAGATTTTTCTCTGCAGAATGTATCGAAAGTAGTACACATTAAAAAGACCAACGCGTTTTGTTAACAGCATTTTTTTTCGTTTAAAGCTGTTCATCTTACTGTTAATTTGAACATGTGCATAAAACAGTAAACAGCTTTAATTAATGACGCTTCATTACCAATAACCATGTGTTGGTATAACTTGTATTAGGACTTGGTGGTTGCTCCCCAGTGCCTCAGCGGTATGTCTGTGGACTTATAACGCTAAAATCAGGGTTTCGATACCCGTGGTGGGCAGAGCACAGATAGCCCATTGTGTAGCTTTGTGCTTAATTCAAAACAACAACACCAGGTGGTTATTATTCTGGCGTTTTTGCCGTATCCTGTTTTCAGTAGATTTTATTAAGTTTTCAACAAATTATTTGTTTATATTGTGATTGCCAAACATTGTGTTTGATTTTCGTTCGTCTCCCGTTATTATTTTTATTCTTATATACTTAACCCTTTTGATTGGTAGGTTTACTTTGTGTCAAAAAACGTTGATAAGATATTACAGTTTTGTGGGTGTGTTGAACTGGGATACAGTCTTTTGTTTTTTTAGATCAAGTGCGCCTTACATTCTCTTCCATTACATGCCCATGACATAGTTCTCTGTAATTCTACATTACGTAATATGAACCACATAAACCACCAATAATTAGAAAGCTCTAAAGGACTGAATGTTGCCTAATAGTTAGCACGCACCGTGAATCTAAGATTCGTGGTTTGCGAACCGTTGCCGCAAAATCACGCTCCGACATAACAAGGGCACGCTACAAGAATGACGGTCAAACTTGTGCAATTGGTCAGACACTATTAGTTCAAGAGTTATCGATATATACTGTTTACTAGCCCTGCTTCTTCTCTAGTGTATCAGTTTATAATCAGGGACGATTAAGCCTAGGTTACCTTTGTATAGCTTTGCGCGTAATTCTAAAGGAAACGAACTGAAATTAATACAATATTTTACTGATCGGTCAGACGCTAATCGTAATTACTTAGATCCTTTCCTGTGGTTGTTTTTTCGCAGTTATACGTGTTAGCGCTGACTGGTTCTTAAACCTTTTATTGTTTTTTGCACAGAAAGCTGTTAAGCGCCATGTAACACAAACGTTTATTGTTTGATTGTTATGGTGATTGTTTCAAATCTTTTAGTTATGGTTTTTGAGAATGAACACTTGTTAATAACATGAGGCAAAGTATAGCGAAATTTAATGCGTAAGTTTCAAGTTTGAACAACATGGTGAGAATAAAACAATGTCATAATAATATGAAGGGAAAAATTTGCCCCTCGGATCTTAACCTCACACATAAGAGGGGAAAAAACTGTCGTGGTACGGGTGAGTGAATTCGCCTTTTTTCAAACTATTACCCATAGAAAATCACGCAGTAACATTTTAACATTTAAAAAAAAGTATACAGGCAGGTATATCAAATAATGAAATCAACAAACGTGTACTTAGTAGCTTAACGAACTTCATGGGACAATCCACCATTTTCAGGTGTTCACGTGACAACCGGTTTCTTTCAGACAGGAACAGCTTTCAGGTCGATACCTTGTATGTTGTGGCTGATATTATTTCGAAGCTTGCGTGGTAGGTAATTTACAACAATAGTTAAATGACTAAGACATTATACTTGTATTATGCGCATTGTACGTCATTTCATCGAAAGTTATGGGTAGGGTGTATTGTTCAAGACGCAGTTGCTTATTACCAGAATTTATCACCCGAATTTCGTGGATTGATTTTTGTACGAAAGTCGTACATTTTTAAAAATGCTGAAGGTATTTCATAGCTGAAAAGCATTAATTGATTGTTTGTTTGTTTTTTTGAATTTCGCACAAAGCTACTCGAGGGCTATCTGTGCTAGTCGTCCCTAATTTAGTAGTGTAAGACTAGAGTGAAGGCAGCTAGTCATCACCACCCACCGCCAACTTTTGGGCTAATCTTTTACCAACGAATAGTGGGATTGAACGTAACATTATAACGCCCCCACGGCTGAAGGGGCGAGCATGTTTTGTGTTGGGGATGCGAACCCGCAACCCTCAGATTACGAGTCGCACGCCTTAACACGCTTGGCCATGCCGGGCCCGAAAAGCATGAATTTGAAATGCTCCCACATATTGTCTTAAAAGTCGAAAAAGCTTAAAAATATCGAACACGTAATGAAGAAAATAGTTTGCATTCGCAGAAAACTTAAGGTAAAATAAAAAGTCAAAAATAAGAAATTTTTTCAAAGTATTTTTGGAAGAAAAATTAACTAATAGATATGGTAGTATTTTTATATTGATTGTGTTATTTTCATTAGGCCATTAAAGGAAATACGTAAAAATATATATTTAGAATGGTCCCAATAAATAGGGGTGCATACCTCATTACAGTAGTTGATACCATACTGATGCCGAGATGCTATACGTATCTACAGGGTGTTCGGAAAGTCACTGTGCAGTTTTGTAATCAGCATTCATTCAGTCTATTTAAAGCCAGCAACTGATAGCAGTGTTTAGAAACAAAATAAGAAGGATCCAAGCCTGTATTGATGCCAACAGGAGTCACTTTCAACATTGTTTATAATTGTCATTCATATTTACCTCCTGTATTCTATATTGAAACATGTCTGTTAATAAATATACAAGTGCACAGTGACTTTCCGAGCACCCTTTAGAAACAACAAAAAAAAATTACCAACGGTTTGTCATAAAGTTTGATAGTCTTGTCTGAAATTTATTATCTGTATTACCAACATTGCTTTATACAAGTGCTTCACATTTTTACAGCGGCATTTACAAATTCTAAGGTTTGATCAACTGAATGACAGCTGGAAGAGAAATAATAAGAAAAGTTAATATCTGTATTTTCTTATTGTTAATATATATTACTTTTCGTGTAATGTTTTTGATAAATGAAGATTGTTTGTTTTTGAATTTCGCACAAAGCTACTCGAGGGCTATCTGCGCTAGCCGTCCCTAATTTAGCAGTGTAAGAATAGAGGGAAGGCAGTTGGTTATCACCAAACACCGCCAACTCTTGGGCTACTCTTTTACCAACGAATAGTGGGATTGACCGTAACATTATAACGCCCCCACGGCTGAAAGGGTGAACATGTTTGGTGTGACAGAGATTCGAATCCGCGACCCTCTGATTACGAGTCGAGTGCCTTAACCACCTGGCCATGCTGGGCTGATAAATGAAGACAACATGTAATAATCCAATACTAAACTTCTTTCATTGAAACTTTATTTTTTAGCAAAAGTTCATTATTAGAAATTCTAATTTTTCTGTGCAAAAGATTTATAATGTGCACTGAAAGCTTACGAAATTTTGGAAAGATACAAAAATCGTATCTTATCGGACAATGTATCGAAACAATTGTATCATGGCTCCAAGATACGATACACGTATCGTATCACTGTATCACCACACCTTTACTAATGACCTGAAGTAATTTATTATGTTGTTAGAAAAATAACATCATGCATTTGCGTTTTGATCAGATAGAAGTTTTACGTTTTGTAGTTGTGAATAAAACAAAAGTAATTCCGTGTGTCTTTGAGTTATAATAAGCTCATTACCTTGGTGTATGTGTATTCTTCATTTGGTAAAGGCTCTATACATTGATACCAAATTATTTCGAATATACATTGAGAATGGTTTAAGTCGTATTCTTCATTATGATGTTTGTGGGGTCGTTTTATTAACCAATAACAAGAAAGAGCAGCCAGTGGCGAATTTAAGGTTGTGTGGGCCCAGGGGCTAATAATTTCTGTGGGCCCTGGATCTAAGCCCCCTATAGCCCCTACCTAAATACGCCAGCGAGAGCAAGTAGGCTTAGCTTTATTTTCGGCGATTTATTAACTGCGAGTATTGGTTAGACTTTGAAGGTTATGTACTGGTACAGCATGATATATATTATTCTGTTCTGTTGGAAGGATGAGCTTAATGTGTTATTTGGTATTTAATTGTTCGTCAGATGATACTCGTGGGTGATATGGTGGTAGAAAACAAGTTACAAGATTTTCATCGTAAGCTGGCCCAGTTTGAATTATTTCTAAATTGTGAGAAAATGAAACGGTTTTAAAGGTCTGTGACCTAACCTCATTCATCCAAGGATGTCAAATCTCACGTGGTCACATTTATCCATTTATTTTGACCCTACCAACATTAGTTTCTTTCCATTTAGCAGGAACACTATGGAAAATAAAGGGGAGTAGGGGAGCCAACAGTACAGGGTGATGCTTATTACGTCATAATCACAGTAACCTTTAGTTAAACAGGTGCCACGAAAGTGGACACAAAACTTTTATGAACAGAAACATGGTCGTTGTTTATATATGTAGTTCAAACAAATATTGGTGTTATACATTCCAGTTTTATTCGGATAGAACCAGCAATCACGTAAGTCAATATAGCACAGGTAGGGTGTTCTTAACGCGTATTTCGTACGCGATTTTCTCATGACCCTGATTTTTATGTAATATTCGGTATCGACACCTCTTGGATGCGGATTGCGAAGACAACTGCGTAATTAACCAATATATTTGCTAAAGCGCTTTGAATATGACGACAGACTTGTGCGCGTGTCGATTATCTGTTATGTGTGTTGCAAATTTCTAAGCTGTCTATCCCCGTGGGCAAATGACAGCCTTTAACAATCAATTTAAAAGAATACGAACCTCCATTGCTCGTAAGATGGCAATCGCGTTGTTGTCAAGAGGATCGTTATTGACAGACAAAGCCATACAGCGTGACACTGTTGGGGTTATCGTAACTTTAAGAAAATGAGGGGACAAAAATATAATACATGTGTTAAGTCTGACAACGTATCGTTTGTGATTTTATTCTTGGTACACGAAGGCATTAAAATGAACATAGTTTTGATGAATTCAGCCAGTAGTTATTAATTAGCTTAGTCACAGAAGTTGAGAGAGAGACATCAAAAGACGAACTGAAGGATTTATATTAAGCAGAAAATGAATTCCAAGAATCTATTAAAACGTGTGTACTAGTGTAGGAGATTGTCGTTATCTGATTAGCATATATGATATTCAATAAGATGCTTTACTTTCTAATGTATAGCCACCATCTTAAAACACAAGAAATTAAATCCAGTGAACACTTATCACAATACAGTCAGCAGATAGCTCAATGTGGCTTTGCTATAAGAAAACACACACACACTATACAGGTGCAACATTAACGGCATACATACGTATTACTGTTGTAGTGATTATATGATTTCTTCCTAAAATAACCTTCACAAATTGGACAGGCTTAGAACGTCTTACTTTGGATGAATGTAACCATTCATATATTCCAAAATTGACTTTGTGTTAGGGTGGTGTCTTCTGTAAAAATACATTTTGGTGTAACCATAGATCCTGTTCCTTACAAATTTTCTATTTCATGTTTTATTGGTTTACTTTGCACTGTTCGTTATGTACCCAAAGTACTCTATGGCTACAAATCTGAATGTAACATATTGTGCGACTTGAATGTGAATTCTCTTAATTTTAGAGTAAAACTCGGTCGAGTGTATACATTTGTTGTTAACACTGTCTGTATAAATTTGTTTGTTGACAACAGATCTTCGCCCGTATGAAACTCAATAAACCTCGTTGATTAATTTTCTGAATAAATTTACAGTACTTGCTAGCGGGATTCGAAACCATAATTCTGCTTTCCAAAAGAGATGCTCTAACGAAACGAAGCCATGAGGCTCAAATTACACGAAACTTTATCTTCACTTCACTGGCTTTTTCACTACACAGATTGACAAGATCCTTAAGTAGGGAATACATAGTTATTTAAGTTGTTAGTTGGATATGTCATCTAATTTAATGTGATAAAACAGAAACACGACAATGTAATGAATGCAGATGCCCTAATTCTCACAAGAAATGGATAGATTGTCCAATCGCAGTCACATTTCTTCAGACAGCTTACAAAGTTAAGCGTACATGGCGCTGTGCTATTTCTATCATATTCACTTCAAAACTTTGCTAATAAACTTGAAACCTTTTATATTGATTATAATTTTGTTGTGAAGAGAAGAAATTTGCTGTAAATTTTAAATAGGAGTCCAGAGATGTAGCTTTGCAGTGGATTGTTTATTTATATTTTTTGTTTTACTTTATTACAACGTATAAGAATTACCAGGTGATTACCACATGAGTGGTCTAAACTTACAACAACTACCTGATGATGGCCAAAATGTTGTAATAAAGTTAAATATAAATCAACAATCCACTCTAAACCTTTATTATGATTGTAATATTGTTGAAGACAAAAAAAATCTTTTAAAATGAACGAATGGTACTGTAGTCACGTGTAAAATTCAAAATTCTCCGAACTTCAGCCGAGGATGTACGAATCTTAATCAAACAAAACGTTGAACTGCATTGATTTTGTTTAATCGTAGAGATAATAGTATCTTTTTCATATGGTTGTGCTTCTATTTTATCTTATCTTTAAAACTTTTTGTTACAGTACCGTTTGTAGATTGAGTTATTTATCGAATTTAGTCTGTAGTGTGAAAAACAATTCATTTGTGCATGTGCGTATTTGCAAAGATTAAAAAATGCTGGCTCAGTGTGTATAGCAGATTTCTTTAGTTAAACGAAACGAAATGGATAATCATAGTCAATAATATGGACTTGTACTCGCAAAGAGTAGGACGGCATTAGATGAAAAATCATTATATGATTAAATTTTAAACTCTCTTAAGGTTACAGCAGTTTATAGAATATTTTAACAGTATAATCTTACATAAAAATTATTAAAAGGCCAATGAAAACTAAAAATTAAAAGCTGTTTTAGAATTTTGCTACACATATTTAAGGGTTCGTCTTAAAGAATTCGATTCTCGTTTTCTCCTTGCCCTGGGTTATTGATGAGGACTCAAATTCTTCGAAAATGATACACTTAGTGACAAGTGGGGAATTTAGTGATAGATTGGGATTCACGTTTGTTTTATATCGATGACATTGTTTTATCTGTGTGGATTGTGTAAGATAGATTATATACCTGTTTTTGTTCTTTATATTGTTAAGGTAAAACCAAAACTTAATATATATTATTTAAACTATATGACGTGCGTTATGTATCAGACTGAGCAGAAATATTAATTTTTATATTAACGTAAAAATAATTTTTTAGCCACTTCAATTATACTTAACAGATTTTGATTTATTAGTCTTAATATTGTTAAGATTTTAACAGTTTATCTTCTTTTAAGGATCGTAATTTTAACTTTTTATTTGCCTTTCAAAAAGCCCCTGCTAGTACAGCAGTAAGTCTACGACTTTACAACGCTAAAACCAGGGGTTCGATTCTCCTCGGTGAGCACAGCAGATAGCCCGATGTGGCTTTGCTATAAGAAAACACACCCAAACACACACGCCTTTCAAAAGTAGTTCAGTTAAAGATAAACGATATCAGAAGTTTATTGTGTTGATACTGGAACGATCTCTATGTTGGGATTTTTGAAAATTATTGGACAAAATTAACCTTTGTGCAAGATTGGAAGGAAACCACGTCTTGTTTTTTTGTAATTAGGCACAAAGCTACACAATGAGCTAGCTATCTGTACTGTGTTAACTGCAGGTATCAAAATCTTGTTTCTTGTGTTGTAAGACCACAGACCGATCGGAGTCGGGCATGGCCTGGTGGATTACAACCCCTTGCAGCAAACTCACGCCTTTCACTTTGGAGTCCTGTGTTTGTTGTAAGAATAACGTTCAAATCTTACCATTCTCGTAAGACAGCCCAAAGGCTACCTTTCTTCTTGTCTATCGGATCAAAATTTATGACAGCTAGTGTATAGTGTACATAGTCCTTGAGTAGCTTTACATAAACAACGAAACAAAACAGATCCATCATATTTTTGTGTTCTTCTAAAAAAGTAGTATAAAAAATAACAGTCAAAATATATTGTAAGCAATATATTTGGGAAATATTTAAAAATACAGCGTTAGAAATACTTAAATGTGACAGTCCAAAAAATAATGTCGGCTGCGCCTTTCAAAAATATACAGGATACATGGGATTTTGAACCGAAATTCTTGTATTTTCAAAGCATGTTTCTTTATAAAAGAATTGCCAATTTATGAACTTTACTAAAGCGCTTTTAAATATTTTTACGGTTTGATTGCTTTTTAAACAATATTTGCAATATTTTGTTTTAAAACCGTTCTTTGAAAATAGAAGCTAAAGAATAATAAAAACAACAACATTGGCCGTGTTGAAAAACGAATATTATTTACGCTTACTGAACTATTATGTATAATACATAAGCAATATTTAAGTGCACATAAATGCATCTAATTCAGAAGTTCAGGTTACAAATGTTATGATTGGTTGTTTGTACTGCCAAAAGAGTTTCATAATAACGAATGGGATATTAGGAACCCATAAAAATTCACCAGTGAAAAATTGTACGAGTTTCATATGATGAATTAACGTCTATAGTAGCATAGGCATGATAAACTAATTCATCTCGAAATGAAGTATGACATGGATACCTAAAAATCGAAATGTTGGTATTAATTTTTTGCATCCACAGTTGTTGTTATCATTTAAAAAAAATAAAGGATTTTACCATTAAAGTTCAAACTGTTTTACTTCTCCTGTTTGTTCAGCTGATGATGAATTTGTTTCGCAACGTTGAAGCCACAGTTCATTTGTTTTTGGATTTCGCGCAAAGCTGCATGAGGTCTATCTGAGCTAGCCGTCACTAATTTAGCAGTATAAGACTAGAGTGAGGCAGCTGGTCATTACCACTCACCGCCAACTCTTCGATTATTCTTTTACCAATGAATAGTGGGATTGATCGTCACATTATAACGCCCCTACGGCTGAAGGGGCGAGCACATTTGGTGTGACGGGGATTCGAACTCGCGACCCTCGCCCCATTTCTTTAGTGCTAGTCTTGGAAGTTGTAGCCAGGAAATTAACAAACAACCACTCACCTGGAACATTGCTGTTTGGAACGAGTCTTGAACGTACCTCGGAAATGTCCAAACAGAGTACGTACGAAGAATTTCACTTCTTTGTACGAGATATATTTTAAAACAACTCGTAGTTTCCGTGTTCTTTCCGTTCCTTTATTTTATAAGACTTATGATGATTAAACAAAAACAGAGAGTGAGGCGCATGGCGACGAGGTTGTACAAATACAATAACAATTTGTGATTATGGGAGTACATGACAATATCATTCAGTACAGTTTTTTTTTCTACAAACACATGATGCATACCCAAGATCAGAAATAGTGCGTTAAAACTCAGTCAATCATGGATCGTTATACATTTGAATATTTATATTATTTTAAAAACCTCTATGGCTTAGACACAGTCATCCCTAATTTTGAACTGCGAGAGGCAATCAGTTGGTAGTACGTGCTAATTCCAGGTGCTACTTTAAACCCATAGCTCCAAATTCGAAGGGTATTTTGTAGCCAGTGACTAGTCTAGGCTACGCTTAGGCCCAGAAACAATAGCACAAATATTTATTTAACTTTCCCATGGTGTCTAGCATTCTATGTGCATCTGCTTATACTTCTGTGTAAGAATATTACATATGGCTGTATCTGACTTTACCTTTGTGTGATGTACACATTTACCTGTTACATGTTTGATAGACTTTGTATTTAAGTAGACGTCTGTTAATTTGAATTTTCTTATCCATATACGATACTTACAAGTTGGTTATCTTATTTGTTATAAAACCTCTATATTCATTGTCTCAGTCAACAACCGTTGAATATTTTGTGTATATGTGTCCTTATTTCTAAACTTTTTATAGTGAATGAAAAATGAACGATATTTGAATAATTTGTATTTCAACCCAAGGATTACTCTATCGGCTTTTTAAACGCATTTTTCTGGGGTCCGTAACATTGTTAACTACAAAATTTCATTTGTGGTTAGTTCAAAACATTGAGTGTTCTAAAACGTATAGTAGCTCAGTATGATGCAATCAGTACATAGACCTACATCTTGCGAACAGTGTAAAAAAATCACAATTTGAAGGTTAGAAATACGATGTTTATTCTTCGTGTTTTAAATGAATGAGACGCGGTTTGCTGAGTCAAGTTCGAATCCTTGAGCCATTATCACATACTATTCCCCTTCGCTTTAAGCTGTGGGTACATTATAAAACTGACAATCAATCCCTTAACATGGATTCTGGGTATTAGGGCGCTACTAACTGGCTGTCTTCCCCTGGTGAGTAGTTCAGAATAAAGGACGACAGCAGATTCATTGTGTTCATCAGAAAAACGTAGTGTTGTTCTTTCTTGTATATTTTTTACTTTGCTTCTTTACTGAAACCGGTTTTTTTAAGGCTCTTGACCGTCTAAACTAGTTCAAGCGTAACATTTATCAAAGAGCTTGTAATTTGTTATTTTGTTACTTTCAATTGCCTGTTGTTTAAAAAGAAAAAGGTTACCAGGTTGATTAACTGAAGTTTTTCATGTTAAGTAGAAAGTAAGTGAACATGTATGTAGTGGCTTTAAAACCAGAATATTTATTTTTACTTATTGCTTGCTGCACGTGTTTTTGACAGGATTAACTAACCTGATGTAAACGTTTCACAAGAAATACTTCGGGATTAAGTGTGATGTTTTTTAAACTTGCACGTCTGTATAAACACACACAGACAGACTGTCTTAAAAGTAACTTTATCCATGTTTGTAATTCCATAAGCAAAGTGTTCTTAAAATGAATGCAATGATAAAATTGGATAGAAAAAAACAAGAGATTATAGACCACCTGCGTTAAACTGAGCATGGGAGACTGATAAGTCAGTAACAATAGTGTGAAAGCCAGACTTTAGGAATAAAAAGATACGCAAGGAATCTTATTTAATAGTTAATAACAACAGAAAAAAACACGCTAGATAATAATAATAATAAACACGCTAAGGAAATTGAAAGGCAATAAGATATAGACAGAGTATTCGTATTAATGTGTATCTTTTAGACGTCGACTCGTAGGCACCTAAATGAAGTTACCTGTCTTGTTTCGCCTTCCACATCAAAGGGTCTTTAAGACGACGACTCATTTCTTTAAACTAACTTACTTATACGCAGTTCTTCTTTACAATCAGATTACTTTGCTACGTATACTACCATATAATACTGATGTTCTTAACTGTTTTCTTAAAGCGGGTATCTGTACTCTTTCTACTTGCAATCACTATTGTTTGTTTTTGTTCAGTGATGTCGTTGTTGTTCTTTGTTAATTGTTCGTACTTGCTGAATAGATAAAAGTAGTTTTCTTCTACAGCCTCAAGCCATCAGAACTTATTCAGACACTTAACCTTCGAGTGCCCTACCCGAATAAAAACAAACATTTCCTTGAAATATCGCATCAGCCTGTAGTCTATCTGAACACTGGGTACATGTTATTCGAACAAGTTAATTCAGTTGTCGCCCTCTTGGGTTATGTACATATTTTGAATATTTATATCGTTTTAATGTATATTCTTTTGTAGGTCAAACGTATCTATCCGAAAGATTTCCCAGATCTTTTTTCTATTTTTGTTTTCTAAAAATAAAGTAGATGATAACGGATAATTTCAAATATCAAAAGGTATGGAGAGGCATATAGGAACTATAAAAAAAACACACGTTAGGCTAAAAACTGTTTTGTCAAGACTTTATTTGTGTGTTTTGTATTCTTTTGGAGTTTATACAGAAAATGGTCGTTATCAGGTGTTGTCATTATTCGTGCATAGAGACTGTCGCCATTATGAAATAAGAAAAGATATGACGAAACGTATCCAATTAGACGAGAAAAATTACAATCTCTTATCTTTCTGTTGCTCGCCGTTCGTATCAGTAGAATGTGTACTTGTTTTTATATTTAATTTGACAAGAATGGAAAAACGGTATTAATTGTTATTTTCATGTCAGACAATTTGATTGGACTTCGGAGTATTATGAAAATTATGAATATACGTATATATATATATATATATATACGTATATATATATATATATATATATATATATATATATATATATATATATATTATTTATTTATTTATTGAAGATGACGTTAAATTAATAAAAGGTTTAATGTTGCTAATTTCGTGACTGCATTTCTTTGTCTATTTCATTCGTTTCTTATGTATTTTCCTCGATGCATAGTTTTTCTTTGTACGAAAGTTATTTTTTCTGATAAGTATTTGATATGCTGCTAACTTATAATTTCATTTCATTGACAAGAACAAACTGTTTTATGAAAAATAACTTTTCAGTAACTAATACGTTACAGTTACAATTGATTGTTCAGTTACTGCAGGGAACAGTCATAGAACAACACCAAAAAATGCCATAATATATTATAATATAATGTATTAACTATCTGTGAAATGGTTTTATTATAATTTCAGTTTTGATTCATAACTGTTTTAAGTTATGCATTCTTTTTGTTGTCGTATTATTTGATTTGAAAATTGACGTACTTTAGATAGGATTGTATGTAGTTGAAAAACTGAAGTGCAGGTTAGGTTTCTTTCTTATTCGGTAGGAAAATTACCACAAAAGTAAACTGTTTGACAGTGTTGTTTGTATAGAAGAACAGTTGTCAAAACATTTGACATTTTGACCGTATCCCTAATAGTTCTAAATAGCTGCCTTCTGTGGCTCAGTAGTAAGTCTTTAGACGAGTAACGCTGTAAACCGGGATTCGATATTCGCGTTGGGTATAGTACAGGTAGCTCATTGTGTAGCTTTGTGTCTAACAACACATAAACAAACAAGTCTATATAAGTATCCCATTTTCACATTATAAACAGAAAAGTGAGTCAGACAGTCTTTTATGAATACGAGCTTTTTTATATTAGATATGAGTAAAATATATTCTTTTAACGACTTCGAGCATTATAACGAGAGATAAAAAGCAAAATGGAAAGTTTTTATTTTAATGAAGTTGGTGAGTTGGGTTAATTAATGTAGGTGAAGTGTTGCGCTACGGAACTCATCAATCGAAGTTAATATTGTTCGTGCAGAGCTTTTGTGTAGATTAAATAAGTTTTAAAAAAGCAGAAATTGTATTTTCTGTTGTCAATGTGTTTTTTACGAATTACACTAATTCCATTAGGTGTACGTTGTTAAAACCGTGTCTGCAGGTTCTGTAAAACTCAACTGTTTTCAGTTTCTGGAGATAGAAGCAAGTTAAAGGAAAACGTTGTGTATACACCGTAACTTATCAAATACGTTTTAACTAATTCGAACCGAAATAACACGCAATCGAGAAAGGCTCAATTTGCAGTTAAAGAAATTAGTGTTATTCAAATTACACATTGGATAAACGTCTGCTTGTAACTGTTGGTGTAAAGGTACTGAAACGAGCTAACGCATTTCTTAGTGAGTGTATGAGTAACACCCTATTCTTCTACCTATATTGGTTCAAGTGAATTTCGGCATAAAAATCTTCATCATAAAAAGTCTAATAGTATTTGGATGGAAGGTAGGATGGTTGAAATAATATAACAAGAATAAAAAGAAAAGTGAGGAACTGTTATGAAAACAAAGAATTACTGCTATTTTATATTCTTCCCGATTACCTATTTACTTAGGTACAGAGGAAGGTTTACAGAATATTTAAATGAGGTACTGTTATTGTCTTGAGCATGACGAGTTGATTCTAGAATTCTGTTCATGTAGTATACAGACATCTGTCTTGCACGTTTAAAACCATCCGATTTCAAATGTACGGAATGTCCTACGTCTTTTAACTTGATAAAAAAACGATAACAAAAATGGCTTGATATTTTTTCGGTGGATAGAGGCATATTTTGCTTCCCTTTTCGAAATATTGATAGTGCCAGATTGATAGACATGGAACTAAATGAAACAACATTTCGAGGAAGGGTGTCTTCCATGTTCTTCATGGAAGCGAAGGAGTTTACGAATCGAAGACTTTAGGATAGCAAGGGATCCGTAACCCCACTTTAAGTCGTTGCGGAAGAACATTGTCATTGGTAAAGTGGAAGGCCATGGTTATAAATCAGAATTCATCTACCCAAAATAGAAAAAAACAAACAAAAATCGCTATGAACCTGGCATGACTCTTGGTATCACTAAAACAGTAAGTCTTGTTATTTACTCTGAAAAAGTTGCTTGGAGTTTGTGCACCTGCAGTAATCTTTGGTAGTAGATGCAATACTGAATGTTTACTCGGAAATTCGTTGGTAGGCCATGTAACTGACAGACATTCAGAGTGACAGAAACATTGACAGTAACAACAAATTAAATTTAAATGCATGCACACATTTATTAACTGTTCCTCTTTGTCTTAGTTTTATTAAGACGTGTATGATACTACAGGTCATGATAATGTTTCTTTTGTTATAAACGTGGTATTAGGAAGGAAATATTATGACTGTGCTAAACATAATATATATGTATAAGGGCTCGCGTTTAATGTGCTGCTTTAATAATTAGAAAAGTAAAATGCTAGTGTGTTTTAAAAGGATCGTTCCTCAAAGCGATATGTTTTGCGTGGACTAGTTCTTCGTAAAGTAGTATGTATGTAAGTAGGTAACAACAAATCCCTTTCTAAAACCAATATATCTTTGAAATAAGAAACAACTCTGATAACAGTGCATACTAAATTTAACGTGTGTAGATTTTGTAATTGCACTTTTAAGGGGCGGATCCTGAGCATGGATGGTAGAATATTCTGAAGAATAAGAACCCTATACACTAAGATGCGATCTGCTTTAGTTACAACAAAGTGTGCGGATATTGTTACTATTGTTCAAACACGTGAAAACTGAAGAAACAAAAACTAGCTTTAAAATTAAAAAAACAACAAAAACTTGCTTACCGTTGCTTGTAAACTACATTTTATCATGTTATTTGAAAAGAACAAATCCGATTTCGAATGTACGAAATGCCCTGTACTTTCTAAATTAATAAAATAAATCTGATTCCTGTACGGAATGACTTGTACCTTTTAAATCAATGAAACAAATCCGATTTCGAAAGTACGGTATGCCCTATATCTTTTAAATTGATAAAGAAAATTATAAAAACAACTGGTGATTTTAGAATATTTTATAGACCAAGTAAATTTTCTTTTAAGTACAAAATACTCTTGCCAATAATTACATATACTGGGCCAAAAACTAATTTTTGCTTGAGTTAACAGCATGATGTAAAGCTTTTGGGAATATTGAAATGTAGGTATGATGTGCAAACTATAAACACATAAGTTGAAGCGAATCCAGTTACAAAAAAAGAAAATAAGTAGAAAGGAAGAAGGTGCCTGAATTACATACAGAAAATTTTAATGTCATATTGCAGAAAAATGTTTTCACTAAGAAATGAAAAAAGAACATTTAAAGTAAACAGAATATATCTAATCAAGTTGACACTTCCTACATATAGAAGAAGAAAGGCAAATGATTAAAGTGTTGAGAATATTTTTTTTTTCTTTTCGTATATAACCTAATTACAGAAACGTGGATGATATTGAATGATGTGATATAATCGACTCAGTTCTGTTACCGTAACTTTCTGAATTAAAACCTTCAAAGGGCAGTTCATCAAAATCAATGGGAAAATTTACATTTTAAAATATTGAGATAGTTTCCAGAGGGATTTCTGTAATGTGATGAAGTAATTTGAAATTTTCCTCCACTTGAAATATACAGTTGTAATTAATTACTATATTGAAACATAACTGTGAAGGGATTACGTCTTACATAATGTAATTAGGCCCAAATATTATCTTCTAATCAAATTGAAAGGTTTTATTAGAGTAGTATGCAATTAGGGTTAGAATATTATACCAACAAGTTGTGACTCTTATGATAGCTGTATAACTGCTTAATAGTGTTAATCATAGAACTTTAAGCCTGATAGTAATATAAAGTAAACTGACTAATATAGCTCTATAGTACGTAGTAAAACGATCCGGACTTTTATGAAACTTCGTGTAGAATGAGGCAAAAACACGTGATCAGTAATATATATATATATAGCTTTTTTTTTTTTTAAACTGTTATGGTAATTTTAGTATTATTATAAATAGGAAATATTTCCTGTTCGTTACTTTCATTTTGTTTGATTTATTAGTTATCCCCCTCTCCCAAAGCATCAAGAATGTGTTTAGCTGAATCATGAAGGTTAATATTGAATTGTTTGTCTTTAGGTGCGATGTGACAGGATACAAAATAATGAATGATATTTCCACAAGGGCCAATGTATTTCTTATTTTCAATATGGGGAACACCTTTTGAAACAGATGGGCTAAAAGAGACCCCTAAAGTTAGGGCGTAGTCTTTCATAGTTTAGAACTACTGAGTGAGGGAAAGCAGTCACGTGGCAGCATTTAACTCAAAATTGAGTATCACAGATGATAACGACCCTAAAGTGTACAGCGTGTTTAGCTGCATATTGTGGCTTCAACCATGGACCATCCTATACGCAGTCAGACACGTAATCCTCCAGTCCACGCTCGATCATATTGGAGTCGATGCTTTTTATATTTCTGGTTAATCCAATAGTTGGGTCTCCCAGGGTCGAGTACATTACCTTTCTTGAACCAGCTGAGGTTAATTCACAAGTTACTGTTGTGAGATATTGTTTGTAATCTCCATCTATGCAACTTAAATATAAGTCCATCCCTGCTTCCTATGGATCTTGCACATTTTAACTGTAATACCACACTGATATGTAATCATGAACGTACATGAACCTTTTAAATATTTCTGGGCAATAAAGGGAGTGTGCAAACCTGTTAGTAAACCTAGTTCTAGACTCATGTGAATCAGTGTTTATAATAAGTTAAAATATTACAGTAATGTAAGTGTCCTCCAAACAGTTTATGTTTTCTCACATTGAATATCATAATTAATAGTATAATTCATATAATAGTATAATCATAGTATAATTCTGCTCATCAGTACGCATTACAAGCATGCGCAGTAAGAAGTTCACCCCCACAAAATCTTCCTAGGTGCATTATGAACTTGGCAACAACCTGCCTGTCTGCGGCAGTAAGCTGAGAAAAGTTGAATGAACAAATCACTATAACTACTCTATAAATGAGGGAATAACAACAGTAGGCGAATATAACTATACTTTTCAAGTCATTTTGTACAACAACATTAAAAGCTTAAAAATTTCAAAAAGATCTGACATTAAATCACAGTATACCAGTATAAGTAAAGGAAAAACAAAAGTACACAATTACATTATTATCTCTTTATCGAACTTAGGCCTAACATTAATTAAGGGTTTATAAAGTACAGCCTATATACAAATGAACTTGCACATTTCGGTGTCTACAATTACAATTCATTTATATTATTATAGGAACCTAGCTGCCTTCCCTTTAGTTTTACACTGCAAAATTAAAGACGGCTAGCGCAGATAGCCCTCGTGTAGCTTTGCGCGAAATTCAAACCAAACCAATAGCGTATTTTAATTTCGTGGTCTTCTGAGTAAATGAACAGGCGTCGTGAGGGTTTTAGAAATAAGGTTTAAAAGAAAAACCCTTTCCCACTTTTGCTACTTTTACATTTAATGGGAAATAAAAGAGTTTTGCCCGCTAGTGGTACAGCGTTATGTCTGTGTACTTACCACGCTAGAAACCGAGTTTCGATACCGTGCTGGGCAGGGCACAGATAGCCCATTGTGTACCTTTGTGCATAATTCCAAACAAACAAACAAAGTAAGAGAGTTCCACTCTTTATAATTTTGCGTGTAGGTGTCTGACTGACGCATCGATTTCCGTTTAGGAAGTTCATTATTTTAGATTTTCCTGGTGTAAATGCTGTTTCTGTTAACAGTTTACATGTTTACAATTGTTATTCATCAGTTTTCCATGTACGTGTCGACTTTTAGTTAAACAGATTCATGTAAGAAGCGTGAAGAAAAGAATGGAGATCAACCAAGGAAATGGTTCCAGTGGGGTAAATTCCCCCTTTGAGAACTTGTAGTGAAGGGGCTTTCGACAATCTCCTTCTTTTTTAATTAAGAAGTTTGTTATGTTAAAGATTTATTTTAAGATGAAGCAGTTACTTTTTATTATTCAATCTATACTAAATCTGATATCTTTTAAAAAAAGTACACTATCAGTTCTTAATGTATATATAATGTATATATTATGCAATGATTTAGGTAATTGAAACCTATTTATATTAGATTTCGTTTTAGCCCATCTTCCTTGAGCCTGCCATGACCAGGTGGCTTAGGCATTCGACTGGTGATCCGAGGATCGCGGGTTCGAATCCTCGTCACACCAAACAATCTCGCCCTTTTAGCCGTAGGGGCATTATAATGTGACGGTCGATAGCACCATTCGTTGGTAAAAGAGTAACCCAAGAGTTGGCGGTGGGTGGTAATAACTAGCTGCCTTCCCTCTAGTCTTACACTGCTAAATTAGGGACGGCTAGCGCAGATAGTCCTCGAGTGGCTTTGCGCGAAATTCAAAACAAACCAAACCATTTTCTTTGAACGTTTACATTAATGGAGTAGCGCCCCCTAGGTAGCTTTTCAGCAACCTACAAATAGTTTTGCGTGATCCTGAAAATACCGATGTAGAACGCTTCCCACCATAAAGCTACTTTATTGATTGTAGTGGGTGTAGTTAAACTATTGACATGAAGTTGAATAACTTCTGTTGCTACGATCAACAGAAAGAGAAAAGGATCTGTGAAACGTCAGTTCAGATGGGAGTTTAGTATCCCATATAATAATAACTATTTTCCAAACGAGGCAGTATTCCAAAGTATTTTATTATACCACTTATTTCTTAACATTCTTAGAATCTATTTACCCATTTATTTGTTTTAGTCTGTACAGTTAAACGCACTGTTTTTCAGTTAAGTTCCCTATATATATAAGACAATGCTCCCTGACTAGTTATTTTTATTAATTTTACCTTCAGCAACACAATTATCTCTGAAAGTTACCCTTATATCAGATTCAGTAACAACAGAAATCAAATGCTACGCTGACAGCATCTTTCAGCCAGAAGCAAGAATAACAACCAAAACTGTGCTCTGACAGCATCTTGAAACCTAATAAAAGCATTAACATCCAGAATTGTACTTTAACAGTCCAAACTGAACAGAAACCCGTAACGGGCCGACAAAGGATGGTGTGATTAAAATTCTTTTGTAGATTGTTGATGTATACTTTTATTACTGCTTCAGTGTATGCTACATAGTGCATTGTTTTGGTTACTGCTAGCATCCTGTTCAGAGGTTTAATTTTGTAGACCTAACGTATAGTTTAGTACCTTCTTTGAAATTTATATTTAGCTGTAGTAGTTTTTATCTGAAACTTTTGTCCATTAAAGAATTCCCACAACAATAAACTGAAGTTTAAAATAGTCGAATTCCTTAAATTAAAGGCATGAGACAGTAGACAAAATTAGTTGTCTATGAGGCTTTAAAAACGTCGTTAAGCTAAGTTCAGGTACTCACTATATATTATAACTGACATACTGCATTGTTTCGTTTGACTCTAAACATTGTATTGATGATTTTATAGTTTTATGTGTTGTTTTGCGGTTATCTGATAATGTAAGTACACAAAAACTTGGCAACTATATGGTAGGTGGTTCATAGTTGGATTTATCATTGGTTGTGCAGCGATATAAACCTAAAACTGAGAAGTATTAAGAAATGTAAAAACTGATTCAGCGCTGTTGTACTGAATATCTCTGAGTGTAGATAGGTAGGTCGTAAACAAGGTGAAGCTGTGCCTTTTGATAAGACGCTGATTGACATATCTCGTTTAATTTCAGTGTTCTCGAAATATGGATGTTTTTTAATTTCGCGCAAAGCTACACGAAGGCTATCTGCGCTAGCCATCCCTAATTTAGTAGTCTAAGACTAGAGGGAAGCCAACTAGTCATCACGACTCACCGCCAACTCTTGAGCTACTCTTTTACCAACCATTAGTAAGATTGACCGTCACATTATAACGCTCTAACGACTGAAAGGGCGAGCATGTTTGGTGTAACAGTGGTTCGAATCCGCGACCCTCAGATTACGAGTCGAACGTCCTGATCACCTGGCCATGCAGGGCCCGAAATATGGATAAAATATTTGTTTGTGTTTTGAATTTCGCATAAAGCTACTCGAGGGCTATCTGTGCTAGCCGTCCCTAATTTAGTAGTTTAAGACTAGAGGGAAGACAGCTAGTCATCACCACCCACCGCCAACTCTTGGGCTACCTTTTTACCAACGAATAGTGGGATTGACCGTCACATTATAACGCCCTACGGCTGAAAGGGCGAGCATGTTTGGCGCGACGAAGATGCGAACCCGCGACCCTCAGATTACGAGTCGCACGCCTTAACACGCTTGGCGATGCCGGGCCATGGATAAAATAATCGTGGGACTTCTCCATTAACCTGGAATTTCATACATTGGTTTGCTGCTGACGTGTGCTTCTAAGGGCTTGACATAGCTTTGTAGTTAGGAAGTTTGACTTACAATCTGTAGGTTGCGGGATCGAAACCCATCGCAGAACATATTTATCCTTTCAGCCGTCGGGGCTTTATAACGTTATGAATAGTTTCACTATTTATCAGCTCAAGTACTAAAGGTGAGTAGTGTTAACCAATTGCCTCTTCTCTAGTGTTATTACTTCAGGATTAAATACGGCTAGCTTAGACAAGCCTGTAGCTTTTTGCGAACATTCAACATGAAAACGAATTTCTGAAAAGCTGCCCATCTTTTCCGTGTGAAGGGACTTGAAAAACCTTGTAAGAAGAGCATTCATGAAACCATGTAGTTCTCTTAGATATGTTTTACGGATAAAGAAGCCCAAACTATAAACGGGATTATTGTACAGAAGTGTAGAAAATGTTATACGGTTCTCATACATTCTAGGAACAAATTCGTACATGCATGGCAGAGTACGATTTCTCGATGACTGTTAAAATCGAGCGAGGAATGTATGGTTTCATCTGCCATAATGCGTTTACCTATACATATGGTCGGTCATCTAGTGGAAATAAAACCTTGACATTTTTGCGGGAAAAAATCAGTCGGAGGTTAAAGAAGAATCAATAGGTTGTTTTTGCTTCACTGGTTTACGTATTAACAATTGTCTTCCATTGTTTTTACGGTATGTGGCTTCTTCGTTACATTTTCGAAGCTCCCTTTCGCAACAAAGAATGATGATTACATCTGATAATGTTATCAAAAAGTGTTCTTTACAACTGTCGTAAAATTGGCTTACTTTTTGTTTGTTTGTTTTATTGGGACCGTACAGTATTTGTACTACCATTCCTCTGTATTAGTTAAATGTCTTTAAAGGATATATATACATACAAAATTTCAAGTCATGGGACTGTAAGCACCGCTAATGCTGTTCTAAACACTTTTCGTTTTCCAGACAGTTTTAAAATTACTTTCCTATTATTTGATACTTTAAGAAATAGCAGCAACCTTATTTCAAATTGAGTGTAGTACAAGAATGTTACTTGAAAAACCTGTAAATTTTTCCTGTATATCCTACTTTTGATAAAGTTGATATTTCAGCTTATTCATCAGGGTGATGGCATCATCCGATAGATCTATCAGAGAGCCCTGAGTTGCCAGGTTGTTAAGGCACTCGACTTGTAATCTGGGGGTCGTGGGTTTCAATCCGCGTCCCACCAAACATGCTCGCTTTTCAGCCGTGGGAACGTTATAATGTGACGGTCAATCCCACTATTCGTTGGTAAAAGAGTAGCCCAAGAGTTGGCGGTGGGTGGTGATGACTAGCTGCCTTCCCTCTAGTCTTACATCGCAAGATTAAGGACGGCTAGCTCAGATAGCCCTCGCGTAGCATTGCGCGAAATTCAAAAAATAAACAAATAACTAGATCTATCAGATATATTTTCCTCCATGGTACTAATAAACATTTCATGCTTAAAGCATATGTATAATTGGTCCAGTGATATCAGTCATATTGTATCCCTTTCTTTTGTCTAGTTAAGTGGTAACTTATTGAATAGGTTTTTAGAGAAATGCCTAATAAGAGCTGTGGAGAACTGTTACCGTTCTTAATTTTCCAAGAAAAATGTATACATTCATCACATACATTTACCATTTGTATGACGTGTATGAGAAGCTAAAGACAATTAAACAATATTTTTAATATTCCAGCTGAAATTTAATCGCGACTTTATAGGATTCTTAAAACGGAGACTTTTAAAGAATTCTTAATTAACGTTGTGCATAAACTATACGCGTCTTCTGTTATCTGGTTTTGTAGTGTGAAAATAAAACAACTTGGTCTCGTAGAATGCATCTCCGTTTAATTGAATATCGTGAGAGAAAAAAAAATCCCATTTACAAGTTTCTGTTACGTAGATCGGTATACATCAGGCACACGAAACAAAGAAACAACTCGAGAATTCTTCATCTGAGAAAAGTTTAAGAGTTCTGCTCGAGTTCATTTGTCAGAATGAAAAACAAAACTGTACTCGTTCTTTATACCTTGGAGTGATCCTAACGATTTTTGTCCACATTCAGTAATCTCGACTTCAAACTTTTGCATACGTTAAAGGAGATTGTTTGAATATCAGTATTTTAAAAATTATATTAAAACATGCAGGAAGTTACGGTATAACAGTAGCTTTCTAAGTGAATTTCAGTTGCTTTGTTCAGACTTGTAAGAATCTTTAAAGAGCTCTTGTTAGAATAAAGACATTAAGTGGTTTATCAGTGATGTCGAGAAACTCACTTATTGAGAAATTTATATGCAAAATTATTAATATAATATTATTATATATTAATATAATATTAATAAATATTAATATAATAAAATAAATAAAATTATATATTCAAACATCTAATACCGCCCTCTACATTCCGACACTCAGTTACACAACCCCTTTCAAACATGTGGTCAGCTTCCGGTCAGTTACCTCTTTCTTTGTGAACCTGACGATGACCGAAGAAGGTCGAAACGTTGTTCGCTCTTCTGTGTAAAATATTTTCTCAACCCAAACGAGCCGTTTTTGCATATAAATTAAGTGTTATATTAAGAGAAGCCAACCTTTATGTTTATCGATGTGTTTGTTATCATAAGAACGAACTAAATATTTTAATTACCTGTAACATTTTATTCATATCATATTTATTACGTCCTGTATGCCTGGTAAAAACAGGAAAAGTGAAATTAATATTAACTTCTAACAAAAAGCAAGCCATCTAGATAAATCATAACTAAATATATATATATAAACCTAATAACAACCGTAACCAATTACATTTAATACTTGAACAATTTTACTTTTAGTGACTTGAATGCATTGTTTCATCAGTTATTTTCGGCCATAAGCCCAATAATATCTCATACCAGGGTCGGCCAGCCTAAGAGACAAGGTTTTGTAGTAAATCCATATAATACCCTAACAATGCACAATAATCGTTATAATGAAATCAAAATAACTATAATTTATAATAATCAATCATAAAATAAAATATTGAACATCAATATAAAATCTAATGAGTAAATTAGATATATTAAATATTTAGCCAACACTGTGTGTCCGATAAGAACTACCACATCATGGTAAAAGCTATATTCGGCTCGGCCAGCTTAACAGCTTTAAGATAATCCTTAATCCATAAACTAAGCTATCAATGTGATATATTATTTGTAATTAATACAATGACCAGTATTGTTAATGAAAGTAACCTTAAAGAAATGGTAAAGTTTAGCTTACTATTACTACAAGGAACTATTCAGTTGCTAATAAAATATACTATGACTGAGAGAGCAACCCATTATATATATACAAAACAGAATCACTACTCCTAAGGCACGTGTAAAACTCGTGTTACTGTTGGTAATTCCATTATAAAATAATTGCGGGAGGTTATACCCTATAGGCATTTTGTGTGATCTCATGTATTTTTGTGCAAACTAATATTAATATTGTGTGTGTGGTGTTTCTTTGTAGCTGAACGTTATATTTTAACAATGGGAGAGAAAACAAACAAACAATTTATATAATCTAAAACAGTACTTAAATTATTCATTTCCGTGCAGCTAACAATCTTGGTGTAGTGCAACTAACACTATTGTTTAATGGTAAATATTACAGAATTACTCGATATTTTAACGCGTCTTGTGGTATTTATTTGGAAATGTAAGAGGATCGAGCAAAATAAAATTACGCAAATATGTCTAATTGTGTATGTAGAGTACAACAACAAAGGAAGTAACACGAAAAATTAGACTTGTACGTCACGTTTCGTCCAAGTAGCGAAAGTTCAATGCCGTGTGATAAACATAAAGTTCACTAACAACGATAATCCATTTTACACTAAGTATGGAACATTTGAATAATTTACTAGTGGTTCGGTATACATACATATATATATGAGTGTGTGTGTGTTTATATATATAATATATATATTTCTAATTAAAGTAAATCATGTACAGAAAGGTAAACTACAATTAGTCTGGCCATCGGTACAGCTAATTAAATATATTAGAAAGTATTGTTTCATCGCTTGGGCAACTTTGCTGTTTATGGTACTTTCGGCCGTAAGCCCAATAATACCATAAGAAGTTGGGTCAGCTTAGAAGATTTAGATTACGCCTTTCCCGAAAAGAAAATTTAAGTTAACAACTGGAAACGTTCTTTATAGTAAAAGTGTAATAATAAACGACAAATGGAAACACAAGGTAAATGCATTCAATATATTAACTGGTATAACCAACATTATTAACGAAAGCAGTAACGAATAACCAAACCAGCATACCCTCTCTGTATATACGTGTGTGTGTTTATAAAGTACCACTCTATTCCAACTTATGAAAGATTATGGGGGTTGGAATGCCAACTTCAATGATAGTTTCGCTGTTTCCTCCATTGATGTATGCATTCCAATTATACCGTCTTGGATTTTTTATATTTTTTATTTATTTATTTCTTGAGCAGCCACCTTTCAACTTCTGGCTGCAGGCAGCGAAAGGTGGTAAAGATGTGGAATTTGTGAGTTAGAATACCCACATCTGTTCTCCCACCTCCCCTTTTCCCTCTCTTTTATATTCTGTGAGGCCTATGAAACTGAGGTTAAACTGAAAAGACGGTGTATCCCTAACGCAATTTGGGTCTTACTTCCGCCAGTACCTCAGAAACCAGGACCTGTCTTGTTGTGTGTACCTAGGTGGTACATGCTTCTTTTTTCATGTTCTAAGTGAAATCACAATTATATATAAAATTGCATATTATTACTCCGCTTTTGTATGTTGTTGTGGACATTCGAATTATGTTTCGTATCGGTGTTTGTCCAAAATCAGTAAAAGTATATGTCATGTGAGAGTGTGCGATTTTGTATACATTGCTTTTGTTATTACTAGAATAAAACGAATTGTGCAATTCGATATAATGATTCGTCGTAAGCAATATAAGCTATTTTAAGCTAATTATTCTTAAATGTGGAATGAATTAGAAAGAAAATATTTAAAAGGACGTTTTCCCATGAACGAGGCCCTGGCATGGCCAGGTGGTTAAGGCACTCGACTCGTAATCTTAGTGTTGCGGGTTTGAATCCCCATCACACCAAACATGCTCGCCCTTTCCGCCGTGGGGACGTTATAGAGTGATGGTCAATCTCACTATTCGTCGGTAAAAGAGTAGCCCAAGAGTTGACGGTAGGTGGTGATGACTAGCTGCCTTCCATCTAGTCTTACACTGCTAAATTAATTAGGGACAGCTAGCGCAGATAGCCCTCACGTAGCTTTGCGCGAAATTCAAACCAAACCCAAGAACTTTCTTTTGTATGTATTATAAATAGAGAAACTTTTAATTTGATTGTACAGATTTTAACAATAAGTATCGAAGAATTGAAACATTATTCAAGTAAAAGTGTATATTCGCTTTCCAGTGTTTCGTATATCTTGGTTAAATTTGTTAACTCGAGGCTAACAAGACAAACAAAAGTAATAATTTTTTCAGAACCAAATGGAATATTAATAATATCGTTTTCAACTTTCGTTCTTACTGGTATCTGTCTCGTTCGCAGTAAGTTCATAACGTTTTATCAATGTTTGAAGAAGTAACTCAGTTACAGATATGGCATTCCATCAAAACGTTTCGACTTGTTATAGGGCCTTATTTTCTAGATTCGCTTCCTTTTGAAAAACAAGCAAACAAACTTGCCAAATTAACCACTTACACTATGTTTGTGCAGTTGTAGAAATGTTTTGTGCCTAACGAACAGCCGAACCAAAAGAACTACCTTGATTAAGCTCTTGTCTAAAGTACACGTTTGAGATATGAACTTTTTTCTCAACTAATCTCAAGCGCACTAAAGTGCAATAGAAATTTTCACTGTTTTCTTAAAACCATTTATCTCCCTTTAAAATCTAAACTATATTTCTCTAGTTATTTGGTTTGTCGGTAAACGTAAAGAAGCACGTGCTTTGTATGCTTAGGAAGACAGAAGATCGTAAACAGTTGGTACTGCATTAAAGTTTTACGTCACTTTAGAATTACTAACAGACTCATAGTTTTGTCGATTCTGTTAATTGTGCTTGAAATGAAAGATGAAACGTATTTTATTTTTATAAATTATAACTTTTCAAGCTGATATTCATACAACCTTGGTCATTCAACGTGACTTAATTGTGAAAATTTGTGAGTTAGTCGATCACCTAATTAGTCCATGATATTTAGGCGCAAAAGTTCAGATTACAGAAATTCCTTAATTAGTACAGGAAGTCTCATACTGTGGTACAGTAGTACGTTGGTGGTACGTTGAGCTATGTCGGTGATGCGTGAAAAGTTACACACTTAGATATACACTGTTATCTTCGCTTCTAGTCTCACCTACCAACTGCGAAGACTTGCTAGTGTTTACTTAGTTTAAAATTGAATAAAATCACACCAGATATTCTTCAACTGCAGAAGGAAAAACAATTGTATCATTCCTATTGATGGATAATTGTGAAAAATATTAATTTTTGTTATCGTTTATTTTTCTTTAAATATTTTAAAAATAGGCTTGGGTGGTACTTCGAAAGAGTTTAAACAAAGAGTTGTATATGAGCCTGTAAAGTCTAAGAACCACTGAATTAATATAAAAAAGTATATTTCAAATAAATATTCCTAAACTGTAGCAATTACCACATCTGAGCAAATATCTAGGAGTCAAAGGTTAAATCCAGAGACTTACGTCTTATGGTATTACTTTAGATACGTGGGTCAGCCCTTCTGTAAAAGAATATTGCTTGGTTGTTTCGGCTCTAAGAAAAAAACGTGCTGTTAAAAAATAATTAGTATGGAATACGACAAGATGTCCGTATTGTGTTATAACAAAGAAAACTATGCGACTACTGTGATCACGCCCACAAAGGTAAAAATAATTACACATGCTATTGAATTATCATGTTTACAGTTCATACAGAATCAAGGAGTAAATGAATATCACTAATGACCTACATTCATACTGGCATGACGAAGAATAAAATTCTCACAATATTGATGAAAGTCATAGTTTCGTTTATTTTTAGTTATGAGATAAATATATCTATATATTGTGTGTATTTACACTGTATATATTTAATGTAGGAGGAAAGAAGTAGTGCTTTATGGAAAAGCTTGCAACAGCATGGTTGACTGGTATAATTGGTAATGACGTACAGTTACATTTGGAATATTAATGTTCTATATATGCCTGAAGGATAACATGAAATATATAGGAAAGGAAAGCTATACAGAAGAATTATGTAACGATCTGTTTGTTTGTTTGTTTTTGAATTTCGCGCAAATCTTTACGAGTACCATCTGTACTAGCCGTCACTAATTTAGCAGTGTAAGACTAGAGGAAAGGCAGCTAGTCATTACCACCCAACGCCAACATGTGGGCTATTCTTTTTACCAATGAACAGTAGGATTGAAAGACATACTATAACGCACACACGACTGAAATGGCGAGCATATTTGGTTTGACGGGGATTCGATCCGCGACCCTCAGATTGCGAGTCGAGCGCCCTAACCATGCGGACCCTTCTGCAATGATGGAGGGAACAAAAACTACTTGTTTTTTTTGTTCCACTATTGGACTTCGATAAACTGCCTCTGCACAAATTTATAAAAAAGTTATGAAATTAAGTTATCGTCCATATGAATGTTATATATATATTAGGATATTTATAGAGTCGAATAAAAGTAATGATAAGGTGGCGCCCCCAAGAGTAGCGCATCAGTATTTTATGATTGCGCACCGTGACTTTGTCTTTTAGCTCTCTGAGGCTCTGAAAGTGTATTGTCACTAAATGTTCTTGTTATAACCATTTTATAGCTGTAATTAAAGCAGCAATTCGTATGAACTAACTTTGTGCTATTTTCTGGGGTTCACCCCTAAAACCAAGAGGGAAATAAAAATAGATAAACAAAAATGCAATTTTGGGCAGAAGTTCCTGTCAAGATCGTGTTATTTTGAAAAGTTGAAGTTTCCAAACGTCACGAATTGTATCACACCTTGATATTCCCTATTGGTTTGCAAATGGTTTCATAAGCCTATTAAAACAGCAATTTTTCATTTGCTATCAACAAAAGGTTCTGCAATAGTCCTCTGCTCTAAGAACACTATTGGTTAATCCCTTACATGCAGCTGTCCCTCCAGATTTTGTATTAAATTTCTTTCAAAACTATCGTTCTCTTGGTATCGCCATATACATTACACATTCCAGAAGTTTATATTGACCCACGTAGTTAAAGTAAATTAAAAAAAATGCCCGAATGGTTGGCTTATGAAGATTTTTAAACGTCGATTGCTATTCTTTTTAAAATTATTCAGCACAGCTTTAGAGGATTAGCAGTAATTCGCATCTTTGTTGCAATTAAAGTAAAACGTGAATTTTTGTTATTAGTGCAGTGGTGTTGTTAGGAAATAAACATGAAATTTACTATTTCTGATTAGGTGCAACACAGGAAAAAAGTGCTACAGGCGCTTAAAAAGTATTATTTTATCTTGAATCGAAACACACGTTAATTTGTCGTGCAGCCAAAACAACCTGCACGAAACAGGATTGATAGTTTAGTGATTTTCCACTTTCTGTACTCGAACTATGGTAATCCAAACTATCATAGATTGTAAGTGTATATGAAACCTTATTTCAAATACCGTTATAATACACGAAATATAAAATTTCAAATGTTGATTGAACGTTTTCCTTTTTTTTTATCTTCGCACCGAAAGAATGGAAGTCATATTTGATAGAAAAACACACTTAAATATTGTGGATTTTTTTCTTTTTGAATTTAGTACACAATTATTTGGTCTAAATGTAAGTCATATGTGCAAAGTTATTCGATCACAAACGCTCAAATTTGACCAAACTTTTTGCACACGCCTACCCAAAAAGTTACGAGAGTTATCGATCTGACATTTTTACTACGGCTTCAACATAGAAAAAAAAAGCATCATATTTAATTATTTGTTTTCTTTGGGATTAAAGACGGTTAATTTAGAGCAGACAAACTATAGAGTGAAACTACGTGCAGATATATAAGTATTAGTTAGACCAAGCAAACTAGATTAGTAGTTTCTAGCTCAAGTTTTCAAAATAATCACACGTGTAAACGGTTATTATTCATCGCCAACTTTTAAGCGTAAATTTGCTGAATTTTATGGAATTATCTTAATTAAAAAGCGTTAAACGTCACGTCATGCAATTAGCATGAATAACGATGCTCGATACTGCTATGCCGACTGCATACGGTCGATGACAAGAAAGTAGTAGTGTAAATTATGTGATATTACGAGAAAGGAAGTTATTAACACTGTTTTAGAGAGGAAAGTTACAACCATATATTTTAAAGAATCTGGTTGGTTCTGTAAAGTATAGGTCTGTTCAGAAAATAAGGTTGCGATTCTAAAGCTAATGTTAGTTACTATCGAGCGCCACTTTCTTATTTGCTGTGATTTGTTGACTTGTATTAACAGATGGCCGTAATATCTAGTCAGAAAAACCATAGGCGTAAAATAAAGGTGCGATAAAAGATTCAATGTGCGATTTAGAGAAATGAAATCAAAACTTGTGGCCAAACTGATAGTTCCATCTTATTTGCATTGATAAGAAATTTGCAGCAAACATATATTCACGGCCCGGCATGGCCAGGTGGTTAAGGCACTCGATTCGTAATCCGAAGGTCGCGGGTTCGAATCCCCGTCACACCAAACATGCTCGCCCATTCAGCCGTGGGGGCGTTATAATGTGACCGTCAATCCTACTATTCGTTGGTAAAAGAGTAGCCCAAGAGTTGGCGGTGGGTGGTGATGACAAGCTACACTCCCTCTAGTCTTACACTGGAAAGCTATGGACGGCTAGCGCAGATAGCCCTCGTGTAGCTTTACGGAAGTTCAAAACCAAAACATGTATATATTCATTAGTTAGCTTGTCCTCGTATTTTGTCATGCCTAAGTTGAACAAGAAACGTTACCTAGCTAACTATTAAATAAATATTTATTGTAAAATTATTATTAAAGCTATAAGTGCAGTTACCAGTTTTGTGTTCATTCCTTTAAATCGCATGTTGAATCTAAGGTGTTTTTGATTAAATTGTTTCAAACCAGAGGGAGTTACCCGTATATAATATTTTACTAATATCAAGTTTTAATGAAATTCGAATCATGGTATTATTTATATTATTTCATTTTCAGACTGTTTATAATGATACGTGTGTGTGTATTTATAGCACCTTTTAACTCACACAGTTAGAGTGCGCAGATCACAGATAGCCCATTGTGTAGCTTTGTGCTTCCAAACAATAAAAATGTTCAATCCTTCAATCTTAGAATAGTAGGGAATACAACTAAAGACAGATCGTTTAAAAATTAATTTTGTATAATTTTAAGATAATGTAACCTGTTCGAAACCGTATACATATCTTCTGCTATTATTGTCAAATTATATGCTTTTATTTTATTTTTTTGTTATTTTAAATGTAAACTTTTCTGAGTTATTGTGGTCGAACCACAGGAAATACCGCCTAGTCTATATCGTTTGGTTCGTCGTTTTGTAACTGTGTATGTGTTATTTTTCAGGTATCATAAGAACTACGATCCCACTGGACTATGAAAGCACCCCAAATTACTGGCTGTGCGTCTATGCTAGAGACTGGGGAACGGTGCCTTTGTACGATCGAGTCGACGTATTCATTGAGGTTTTAAACGGGAATGACAACACGCCCCTGACTGCAGAGCCTGCTTACTTTCCTACAGTGGTGGAAAACGCTGAACTCGGAACATCAGTGGTCAAGCTGGACGCATTTGACCAAGACTCCCCAAATGCCGAGGGTATACGTTACGAAATCGTCGGTGGTGATTCCAAAGGATTTTTTACCATTAACGAAAATACAGGTAAATGTGAATTTATGAACAAATATAATAACATCCACATGCATCTACACACTTTTGCTGTAAATATTATGAACATAATACTAAACAATGTTCAAATGTAAGTTGCTGAGAGAATTCGATCCCTTTTGGTTTTATTTGGTGTGTATTTTATATACAAGGAAGCTTCGATATTACAATAGTTACTCCTCGGCTTGTGACTCTGTACTGTCTTACACTTACATCGATAAAGTACTTGCTACGCACTTAACTTACAATATTTATTTCTTCGTAAAGATATGGGAATATGTGCGATTGACTTTAAATCCTCACTTTAAATGTTTAGCATTCTATAATATGCCCATAATGTCAGATGGCATGTTATGAGTACCATCATAACGAATGATGGCTGCATTCTGATCACCTTGTTATAGAGTACGCTGTTTCAAGTTGAAATTTTCTGGTGATTAGACATATTTGGTCATGTCCAGGAAAGGTCTTTATTACTGACAGGTCAAAGGTCAAACACATCAATTATCAGGCAGTACTCGATTGATTTTTGCACCGGTAATCGAAACACGTATTATGTTCCCTAAAAATAACTATCTTCATTATGCTTAAAAATCGCAGGGTGCCAACTTATTTTTTTTAGCATAATGTGATTCCTTACTCAAGTAAGCTCAGCTCCTAAGTAATTATTAAGATCTAATACGTCAGGATTAACAGAGGAAAGCTACTGTGGTAAGTGACACGTGCTTCTTTTGTGGTAAATACCTCTGTTATAGCATGATATATATATATATATAGTATCCTTCCATAAGACAGAAACGACAATCGTGGGGGAGGGGACAGGAAGAG
Source organism: Tachypleus tridentatus (assembly GCF_004210375.1). NCBI lineage: Eukaryota > Metazoa > Arthropoda > Merostomata > Xiphosura > Limulidae > Tachypleus > Tachypleus tridentatus. The sequence continues at coordinate 162,189,380 of NC_134834.1, forward strand.
CAATTTTCCCAAGATCATTAGTAGAACCTGGCAAATATTCACTAGTATTATTATTGTATGCGCTTTAAAGCTCATAGTACAACCGGTGCCAAGACACAAATTACTGTCGTTTCACTTCAGAAAAATTCAATAATTTACAGGGCTTAGTGGACTTCGGGTCTCTTTATGAATTTTACCCCAATTTAAATTCCAAACGGAGTTGCTGTTATGTTTTTGTTTTTCATACAAGTACCATTAAAGTGTCATAAACTGCACAAACTCTAAAAAAACTTTCGTAATAAACCTTGGACCTCACTATATTGTTGGCATGTCGCCATTAAACTTAGGGTCAGGTCGTGGGTTATAAAGTTTGGTATTTAGTTATGTATTTACACGTTAGGATTTACAAGAGATTATTATGTTTTTGTGTTAACAGGTCGCAAAACTACAATCCTCGGATTTACAGTCCGGTACGCTAGGTCCAGCATGGCCAGGTGGATATGGCGTCTGACTTGCAACCTGAGGGCCGAGGGTTTGAATCCCTGTCCCACTAAACATGCTCGCCCTTTCAGTCGTGGGGGCATTATAATGTGACGGTTAACCCCATTATTTGTGGTAGCCTAAAAGTTGATGATGGATAGTGATGACTAGCTAAATTAGGGGCGTCTTGCGCAGATAGCCCTCGTGTAGCTTAGGGCAAAATTCAAAACCAAGCCAATACACTAACTTCTAGGCAATACCTAGCTACAAAAGTTTGAAACGAAGGGTGTATGATAATTTATTAAAGCAGTCAGTACTATTATATTTGTATTAAAGTGTATGAATTGGTTTAAACCTTTAATCGCCTTTTACACTTACGAACACATTAGATTAGTTTAGTATTAGCGCTTTCTATATGCTTGATGGCAAACTGAGGACCACATTGTGAGAATCAGTGATGAGGTACCCAATAAACCATATGCAAAGAAACGGGGGGCAAGTTAATACTTGTTAATAATTTCAAGGCCCCCTACATATGACCGCGTTTTACCATATATATTTTAGGAATTTTTATATGATAAATCTATAAATGCTGTATTTCCTGCAGTTTATACACCCCTGTTTTTCACAGAATTAGCATGTTCAAACCTCTCATGCATTTCAGCTCCTACGCCTAAAATAACTTTTGCTTCCTATGACTGCTTGGGCAGTATAAAAAATTTCAAAGATATGTCAAGTTTATCATTTGCTTAGTTTTCAAGAATCTCCCATTTTACAGCAAATTCACTAAACATTTACAGAAAATGTTGTAAATGAAACTGTTTGGTAGGCGTATCTATTTTCTTTTGAAGAAAAAACTGGGTCATCTACAATCAGACAACTTAAGAAATTGGAAATAGGTGGAGATATAGTGTTTTATTCCTCTAAGGATATTGTTTGGTGTCAATGATTTTGTGCTAACAGGATGTTACAGATGTTGTCATGCATTATAAAAAGTTAATGTAATTTGATCATTTAAAGTTTTAAACAATCGTCACAAGTCTAGCTCAGCATAATGTCATTACTTTCACTTGCACGTTCTTGCGATATAAATGAACAATATATTATAGGTAGAAGTATCATAGAAGTCGAACGTTCTAGGATTTAAAATAGACAAATACCTCGTGCACTTAATTGAGAGCTTCATTAGTAAGATAGCCATTGACTCTTCCCAGTTACAAATACGTCATGCAGTTAACTGAGAGCTGCTGAATGTATGGTAGTCATTAGCTCTTCCATGATATAAAACAAAGATTCAGTACGTTATATTAAAACGACGTGATGTTTCACCTTGTCGTTACAGTCCATTTTGCCACGTTCAGTCATACTTTATATAAAATTACAATGCATTTCAAATATAGTTTCTATTGCAAAAGGCTTAGTTATATAGCTGTCATGTTCAAAGCACACCCCCTCCTTACTAATGACTTTCCAGAATCCATCTAGTGTAGGAGGATAACAGTTTCCGAGCATCCGTTTCAAAAGTTTGATCGAACATAAACTCACCAACATTAGTTTTATGGAATAGCAAACATACTTGTCTCATTTTCCAACTGCTAGATATATGTGATAATTGATTAGGAGGTAAGGCTAAAAGCTAGTGACTTTGCTGTATAATGGGATATTATTGTTTGTGGAATTCTGTACAAAACTGATAATTCGATGTAGTAAACAGGGTGCAGAATGTTGGTCAGATAATAAACACTTTTGCTTCTTAACTTTTCCTGGCCCATTACGCAGCGCTGACCATGAATCCCTTCAAAAAATCTTTGCAACATGTTGTGTGCTATTTTTTGGATTTTTTTTCATCTACTGACCGAATACTATATAAAATGGCACAAGACTTGTAACAGTTATTGAGGTACTTCCCCTATTTGAATACGTCATTATGATCTGAGTACATGAATATATTTCATCAGAAATAGTTGTTACACACCCGTTCCAAACGCTATCACTTTTCATTGGCATCAAGCTACTTATGAAACGTCAAACAATATGAAAATGTTGTTTTGAACTTTGATAAATACCGTTTCAACGCGACTTTATTCTGACTGTGGAACGTGGTTTCACGTAATTTGTTTGTTTACGTATTCAAAGTCGTTTTGACATAACGTACTTAACCCCCTGCATATTATTGGAGAGCTGGAAGAAATATAGTAGCTGTAAGCTCTTCCCATGTACGACAACATTATGTGAACAACTAAGAGCTACAGAGAATATAGTAGTCTTTCTGAAAGGATTTAATCCCATCAGGTAACAATATTTGTGACATCAACTCTTTAAAAGAAGCTACAAGTTTTTGAAATGATCTAGTTTTTCAGCACAGGTTCTTTCACAAAGGTTAGTTTGTAGTTTGTAGTTAGCTACACAATGGGCTACCTGTGCTCTGCTCACTACGGGTATAGAAACCCGGATTTTAGCGTTGTAATTCCACAGTCATACCGCTGAGCAACATTTCATGAAGGACCGAAGTTGTCACGATAAGACAGCTGTTAAGTGGCTCTTATATATATATATATATATATGTAAGCGCAATTTCTTTCTGTGGCACAGTTTACCAGTTTCAAGTTTGTTTTTTAAATGAAGAATTGATGTTGTGAAGACAACTTAGTTCTTTACGAACACTTCTGGTGGTACAAATAATTTAAATGTTTTAACTACAGGTCACAATATTCTTGATGAAAGATTCGAGTTTACCACAAATCCCAGCCCTTCGACATTGGCACTTCTAAAAATGGTATAGTATTTTAAAGTAGTTTAGTTGCAATCCTTTTTATTCTTCAAATGACCCAATACTCATCACTGACGCTTCTAAAGAGAATAGAGGTTATCTGTGCAACTAACTTTGTTAATAGTATGTTCTTTTATGTTGGGTATAAGTCTTTGATAAAGCTCAACTGGTCACCACTATCATTTACAAAAAAGATTTTATCCTCGTGAAGCAAACCACCTGCTGTTGCCGATTCTTAAGAAGCGTTAACTTTAGTATCGTATTTTTAATCTCAAGAAATGAATTTCATTAAAAAGATGTTAAGTCACTGTTTTCCAGAGAAATAACAAATTATTTTATAAGGTCTCCCAAATAAATTTGGTTTCACACGTATAATCACATTTGTGTAAGACTAATTAACCTTTTTATCTTTCATCGTTTAATAAAGGTTTTGTTTCATACTCTTTCTAGCAACGAGTTTTATATAACTTGTCACTGCTACTTATGTGTGTTAAAATACAAGTAGTAATGGTGTAGTGTGCCTTTTATTAATGCAAAACTATTATACAAACATTAGAATCTGTAGAGTAAAACAATCAATAATAATATTCTTACTTAAAAGCAGTGAAAAAAACAATACTCAATTCTTCAAAAAGGCCTTTATAAACCTAGAAAGGTTTTACCAAGAACATTAGTGGTGTTAGAGACTGACAAAAACAAACCGGTATATTTTATATGATTTTAATATCGTGTTGAATATTAAACATTACTACTCTGTACATTAAAATTTCAACATGATATTCAATAATCAGCCCTTCTACGCGATTCGGAAGAATGGCTTCGGGTCTTGAAGCGCATTAGAAATTTACCATAGCTAATCTACTTCCTATTTTTTCTAAACAGTTCTTTATGTGCTAATAACCCGTTTAGTGAATAGAGAAACCAAAGTTTGATTCTGTAAATATATGCAGTAGAGAGAAGGAAAGTAGTAACCTTCGTCAAGTCCAGGTAACTTCTGTTCATAGATCACAATTTTTTTGTAACTCGTATACCACATGTCAATGAATATTTCATGAATCATTGCAACTCGCTTTAAACTTGGTGAAATTTTAAGGTGAATATTTTTAACTCTGACATAAGAAATCTTTGTTTTACACACACTCGCCTAAGGCTTGTATTCGTCACACGTTTACACACACGCATATATTCACCATATACATACATATATGAATTCATGCATATTTTGCTATAAATATGATCAAACTGACGTTCACCTCGTACCTGGTAAGCAGCTATTCGAAACTCAAGTATACGTTGAAGATAACACGTATTTACATATGTATACATGCGTTAGGGTTGGGCTTAAGTGGTAAAGGCTTGAAAAAGTTTAATACCACGACAAATAGTATAAAGATATCGACAGTTATAGAATGGATAAAAAAAGTTGGTAGGGCAAAAGCTTGAAAATCAGAAAATATGTTTTGATTCGTTCGCTCCCGCATAATAAATTAACTACAAATAAATGTTTGTTTGTTTGTTTTGAATTTCGCGCAAAGCTACTCGAGGGCTATCAGCGCTAGCCGTTCCTACTTTAGCAGTGTAAGACTAGAGGGAAGGCAGCTAGTCATCATCACCCACCGCCAACTCTTGGGCTACTCTTTTACCAACGAATAGTGGGATTCATTGTAACATTATAACGCCCCACGGCAGAAAGGGCGAGCATGTTTGATGCGACCTGGATTCGAACCTACGACCCTCGGATTGCGAGTCGAACGCCTTAACACGCTTGGCCATGTCGGGCCCAAAGAGTGAGCATGTTTGAGGTGACAGGGATCCGAACCCGTGAATCCGTTTTATGCATAGGACAGTTGTATATGACTGGACTAGGCGTGTATTAGTGGATCGCGTGACATACTACGTACAAGAGATCCAAGGTATCAAAATATAGGTAATCAGACGTTATTTACACATGAAACGTAAAGATGGATGGAGTTCATACAGTTACATTTAGTTATTTAAAAGTGAATCTTCTTTGTTTGGAAACAAAACAACACAGGTTGTATTGTAACGTAGGAATAAAATTACGTCATTTTGAATATACACTTTATTATGCATAACTTTACGGACTTTATCATTTTTTGTAATTTATATGAATTTTTTGCACAAATTTTACATCAACGAAAGAGAAAAACAACAACATTGCATTGAACTAGATCATTCACTTTGGACAGATAAATCTTCTTTTAGGCCAATAGCAAACACACAAATTAGATTATATGTGTAGGTTTCCCCTAAAGATGTCTGAACATCACTAGCACGAGCTAGGATTTGATAACAAAGTAAATATGACGACGTGTAGTCCTACGCCAACACGTAACTACTATTTCGCGAGTTGATTGATTTTAGAGTCAACAGGCGTTTACTTATTCCACAGTTTTTAAACTTTTCTTCTGTTCGACCTAAATCAACATACCACGAATTTCCTCAGGTCAAGTTTTATAATAATGAATAAATGAACAGCTCATTACTTGAATGCGATTTTGTTTTCAGAAAGTTTAGGAGCTTTCTGTTATCTACGTTAATATCACATTTATCACAATTATTTTTACGAGAGATAATACTTCAATAATAATAAAAAGTTACTTCAATTACTACGTTACGCCGATAGTGCCACCTAACAGCAAACATGAAAAATATTGTATACAAATGATATAATTTTATTATATTTAGTATAGTTTAGTATAGGTTCTGTCAACATCCACCTCCACATTTGACCTATTTTGCTTCTGATAACCAAGAGGCTTGTATTTCTTGGAGTTCATTAGGTACGACATGAAAACTAAGAGGCCAGTATTGAAAACATGGATTTTAGTCCAGTTTTTGACAGGCGGTAGACAAAACTCAAACTTCACTTACTTATTTCAGCCTGAACCTCGGAAGTATTCGTAATACAACTTTTTGATTTAGTGAAATACCACCTTCACTTGAAAACAATATTTATGGTTTCGAGTGTAACAGCTACATTTTTAGTTTTACCTGATTTATCATTATACCTGTTTGCTTTGGTTTGTTTTGAATTTCGCACAAAGCTACTCGAGGGCTATCTGCGCTAGCCGTCCCTAATTTAGCAGTGTAAAACTAGAGGGAAGGCAGCTAGTCATCACCACCCACCAACAACTCTTGGGCTACTCATTTACCAACGAATAGTGGGACTGACTGTGACATTATAACGTCCTCACGGTTGAAAGGGCGAGCATGTTTGGTTCGACGGGGATTCGAATTCGTGACTTTCAGATTACGAGTCGAGTGCTTTAACCACCTGACCATGCTGGGCCTATTATACCTGTAAGAACGCTTTTATTTTTTTCTCGGAAATCCTCTACAATTTAAATACAGAGATAGCGTTCCAATATATATAGCTTTAGATATAAAGTGGACGAAATACGGAATTAATAATACGTGTACACTTGTATATATACACTGTTATGTTACAGGAAATGAAGTAAACCTTCTTCTTCGTTTTGTTTTTTTGTAAAATGAAATTATTATATATTTCACACCTATTTATACACCGTTTCACAATTAATTTTGTTAGAGAGAGAAAAACGTGTGAACCTCTAAACCTTTCTGATTTGCTTAAAACAAATGCCCTGCGTGTAGAAAAGAAACTAACGAATAATTCTAGTAGCAAAAGTAAACTATATATATGTATAGATACACACACACTATGTGAACTAGATGGGGGACACTTATCGTGATAAGTTTGTAAGTTCGGGGGAGCGCCTAGGCTCTCGGTTTGTTTCAAAGGGAATCACCTGATGTTTATACATTATGTGAACTGAGAGAGAGAGGACAGTTATCGTGATGTGTTTGTAAGTTTGGGTGAGTTAGCTCTCGTTTGATTTCAGTGTAAATCACCCAATATTTATATATTATGTGAACTGAGAGATGATACACTTATCGTGATATGTTTGTAAGTTCGGGGGAGCGCCTAGGCTCTCGGTTTGTTTCAAAGGGAATCACCTGATGTTTATACATTATGTGAACTGAGAGAGGAGACAGTTATCTTGATGTGGTTGTAAGTTTGCAGATGTATTGTTAGAAATTCAAATGGATCGATACAATACATAAATATTCCGTATAGTAGTTTTGGCCAACGCATTTCAAGAAATAACTCGATCTGATTCAGTCCCAGGATAAGACGTGTGAAAGAAATGTGTGTTTATGACACTTTTCTTCTTCTCACGGATACAAGATAAGAAAACAGACAGATGTTTTGATGTTAATAATACATTAAACACAAGTGCTAGTTCTCTCCTGCCACAATCCAATCATTGTTTATATCACTTGAACACTATGTCGCGTTTAGTTTAACCAGGTAATATTCCGCCTGCTTTCCAACTGCTTTGTTTCCGTTTTTATCGTGTTTAATAAATACATTATAATGGCCGAAATTTCATATACTTGCTAATATTACGTACCATATTTTAATTAGGGGTTTAGGTTTGGAGGTGTGAACAGATTATTTTGCGCAAGTTCTTATCCACTGCTTCTATAGAATAAAAAAAAAAGCAACAAAAACTATATTCTTATTTTGGTCCTGATGTTAATTAATGAAATTATTTTTATTTTTTAAAAGTAAGCGAAAAACCAAACGTGATCTGAAAACACTTCGGCCCGGCATGGCCAAGCGTGTTAAGGCGTTCGACTTGTAATCCGAGGATCGCGGGTTCGAATTCCGGTTGCACCAAACATGTTGCCCTTTCAGCCGTGGAGGCGTTATAATGTGACGGTCAATCTCACTATTCGTTGGTAAAAGAGTAGCCCAAGAGCTGGCAGTGGGTGGTGATGACTAGCTGCCTTCCCTCTAGTCTTACACTGCTAAATTAGGGATGGTGAGCGCAGGTAGCCCTCTTGTAGCTTTGTGTGAAATTAAAACAAACAAACAAACACAAATTCACAATGTTTGTAGTCAGATGGAGCAACTTTTCGTGTGTAAACTTTTAGAAGATGAATTGTTAAAATGTTTTTTTTATTTCTTCCAAAGCGCTTAAAAAAACAATGTATATTTGTATAAGACGACGAGAGTATTGCAAATAAGGATTTATTCCAATAAAACATTTAAATTAAAAAGGTAAAATATTGTGCTCTTTTATTGACGAACATAAAAGACAAGGATATTTTTGTAGCAGTAGTAAACGTCAATCGTGTGACAAACAAACCTATAGTGGAAACGTTTGGTTACTTCGTCATGGCAACTAAATGGAGGATTTACGACGTGGGTAAGTTGGCTGGTGTTTTCATACCGTTTATTCAGAAAGTGGATAGTTGCGGTTGAAATAAAACAAAATTATTATCTGCCGCTTGTCTCAAATTATGCTTGTACTTTGTTTATGTAAGTTTGCGTAATATATGCATCTGCAGATACGGATATAATCCAATCTGAGTTTTGTGTATGATGTACTGTTACGCTCAAATTAATGAAGTTATGCGATTTCCCTGGTACAAGTCACACTTTGTACGATTGGATGAAAAGCACACTCTTTAATCGATTTTCGGTGCTAAAACAGGATACCACAAACCCAGGGGATGACGGTAAATATTTACAGTCACTATAAGAATGAACGTGAAAGTTGTTTTTCTTCGAGAAAATGATGTTTGAGGGATAAGTCTAGAAAATTACGCATCTTAAATCTGTAATAATTTCTTTAATGTTTTGAACTTTCGAAGTTTTATTTATTATCAGAGAATTATCTAATACGTATATACATACATACTTCCTTCGTATACAAAACAGATGTACATGTTGTTATCAATAATAACGTTTCAGTGAAAGTAAAAGTGTATGATAATGTAAAATACACTGTACCTGCCATATCCACTGCCTACGAGGCCTTTCGCTTAGTGCCAGGATCGTCTTGGATAGGACAGTTTATTTGTCCAGACTACACAATCTGCTATCTATGCTGTTCCCACCGCAGGTAGCTAAACCCGAGTTTAGTGTGATAAGCCTCATACTTACCGCTGAACTACTTGGGTGTGTACGGATAAGACAGACAGGAAGTGTTTGAGACACCATTTGTTTTCAAACTAGTTGCTTGTCTGCAAGGTAATTTAGAGAGTGTACTAATATCTAAGGCCCGGCATGGCCAAGCGTGTTAAGGCGTTCGACTCGTAATCTGAGGGTCGCGGGTTCGAATCCCGGTCGCACCAAACATGCTCTCCCTTTCTGCCGTGGGGGCGTTATAATGTGACATGAATCCCACTATTCGTTGGTAAAAGAGTAGCCCAAGAATTGGCGGTGGGTGTTGATTACTAGCTACCTTCCCTCTAGTCTTGCACTGCTAAATTAGGGACGGCTAGCACAGATAGCCCTCGAGTAGCTTTGTGCGAAGTTCAAAAACGAACGAACTAATATCTAAAGTTAGCTGTTTATAATTCAGTAACAAGTAGGTTCAATTTAAGAAAAACTGACATAGTAAGTAACAAAGTGAATGAAGAGTCCAGGAAACCGAAATAGACGCTCAACTTCGTATGAATTTTGAAAACACCCAATCACGTTATGAAATGGAAACGGTTACACATAAAAATGTCATTACGTTGATTCAGAACGAAATTTCTGCGCAATCTCGAACAACGTGTTCCTAAACTGTCGTGAAAAACTATTACGTTTTGCATATGAATATTCTGTTAGTTTGTGTTTTGTTTTTTTTCTATTTCGTTTTGTGAAATTCCACGTACCGACAAAGGGTGGAGAATATGACAGACCAGTGGTTGAGAAACGCTGGTCTAGAATGTTCCATTCGAAAATTATTTTGCCTACTTTGTATTATTGCTTAAGCATATCACAGTAAAAGGTTTTGAGTGGTTAAAGCATGATTCTATGAACAAAAGTAATTTAGTTGCAACACCCAAGATATAAGACTCATGTAGTTTATTTCACCGTGATTTAATAAGACAGGAAAAGACATTCGAAAATAAAGTGGTTAGAAAACTGGGTTTATGTATTTCAGTTTAGTTTTCTACAAGCAGTTGTGAACTAAGGGACATGTACGGAAAGCCAAGCTTCAGTCCTTTAGGTTTTTTTAATGTTATCTGAATATACAGTGTTTATAAACTAGACTAATTAAACATGTTTCTTGTGTCATCAATTTTTGTAATGCAGTAGAAATTCATACTAGAAAGATTTGTAACCTATCTGCTACGTAATTATTTCATGTTGTTATATATTTATAAATAAAACATAATCATTGTGTTGATTTTGACATCTAAAGGTAAAAGAGCAAATGCAAAATCATTTTCCCACTTTCAAATAATTCTTATTTTCAATCAACTAGGCCAAAAACAAATTACATTCGGTCATTTGTATAATGGATGAATGAAGCTAAGGGATATAATTGTGTCAGTATAACAATATGATATAGTATAGTGAAAGAGGTATTTGTGGGGGAACTTATACAATGGTAAGGCTTCGTTTGTGTTTCTTTTTATCGTTCATCACAAAGCTAAACAATGGGCTACCTGCACTCTGTCTATCGCAAGTATGGAAACCAGATTTGTAATGTAGAGCCACTGGGGGCTGTCTATGCTATATAGTACATCGTTGGAATTAATAGGATAGGACTCAATTTCATTGTTTAATTAGAAGCGTATGCTTTCCCAGTCAGCTTCTTAAGGTTTAAAAATGACTTTCATGATACGAGTCTGACCATTTTTAGTGATGACGTGGCCCAGCATGGCCAGGTGGTCAGGATGCTCGACTCGTAATCTGAGGATCACGGGTTCGAATCCCTATCACACCAAACATGCTCGCTTTTTCAGCCGTGTGGACGTTACAAAGTTACAGTCAATCCCACTATTCTTTGGTAAAAGAGCAGCCCAAGAGTTGGCGGTGGGTTCTAATGACTAACTGCTTTTCTTCTAGTCTCACACCGCTAAATTAGATAGCCCTCGTGTGGTTTTGCGCGAAATTCAAAAGAACAAACAATCAGTGACGGAATTTCAACTTCAGATATAACGCTTTTCTTATTACTATTTATTGACGATATACTTGTAGTTTTGTCAACAGCTGGCTGCAGATGATGAACCAGTTTGAACACTTATGCCTGTTTATAATTCTTAAGTTGTACGTTTAAAGCTTACAAATAGAATTTAACTCAAGTATATATCATATATCCACACAAAGGGTAATGTTCATCTCCTTCAAGTACCTCTGATTAGATTACAATCCACCAATTGAACTCTGTAAGCTGTATCTTGGTTGAAGTTGTCTTTCCTAAATATATGACACTACTTGTTTCTAAATATATTTTAAAATATATGTATAAATAAGAGGTTGTTGGTTGACATGAACTTTTCTAGGTGAGAAATATGATATACGATACACTTTTAATTAATTCAAATTTATATTAAAAACTTTCCGTTTAAATAATTAGTTTAGGACAATTATGCCAACATAAGAAAATGAAGCACACCTTATTACGGGATATCTCTGTTATTAATACCACGTGTATATACATGTTTGTACTTGAACAGTCTCTCACAAGTTACTGAAGACAGCAAAAGTCGCCCATATAGTGGTGTTGAGTACCTATGGCTGCACTTGGAGTTTAAAATCTAATTCAACTTTTCTTCTAGCATGTGAAGACTTTGAGGATTAAATCTTTTAGATGATGTATCCTTACCATTCTGTGGGTCCGATTTCCACAAATACCTGAAACTCCAAGATACAGTCACATATAGTGCTCGTTGTTTATTTTTCTTTTTGCCGCGTTTTTGTTTTGTATTTGCTTTTAAAATGTTTTTTCCCCTCTCTCAAAAAATCTATTTCATTAGAGGTTTGGAGATGCTGTTTTTAAGGCTTTTGTCGTATTGCTTGGTGGTTACTGCATCCCACTCGCAAGTTCAAATCCCGACACTGAGCATGCTCACCCTTTCAACCATAGGAGCGTTATAAACTGAAGTTCAATCCCATTTTCTGTTGGTAAAAGAGTAGCCCAAGAGATGGCGGTGGGTGGTGTTAACTGACTGCTTTCTCCCTTGGCTTGTCATTACTAAATAAAGACGGCTAGCGCAGATAATTCTCGAGAGCTTTGCGGTAAATTAAAAAAACAACCAACCAAACAAATTATCTCGGATTGACGTTTAAATTATTCAACTACGTTTCTTAGTTTTGATTCTATTTAATGTTTTTTTACAACAAACAATAACACGTGTGTGTCTGTATATATATTTGTGGTGTGGCTAAATTCATTTTTATGTTAAGTACACAAAGATCGTACAAAATAAATTCTAGTTTATATCATATTAATAGTGCTTGAGCTTATTAATCTCCAATGATAATATATACCTTCTTTAACTTTGCTCGAACGAGCGAGTCTGAGTGGCTTCTATTGTGAGCTACAAGCATCTAAAGCCTCACATGAGAAAACGTGAAAGCTAATCCAGGCTCTTTGGCTATGGTTAGTAGAGTATAAATAACATTTAGAGAACAGTGGTTCTTAGTTCAGAATCGTAGGTTTTGATTGAGTTAGGTCATATTTTATGTGCGTAAGTAACAATTTATAAATTAACTTTTAGGGTCCTAACTAAATTTCTCAACTTAGTTTTGCAAACTTTCATATTTTTCAAAATTTAATTTTGTTTTCATGGTCTTGCGTTTTCTAAACGATATATTGTATTTTCAATAGTTCAAGGACACGGCCGATATTTGCTTTACTGTACTTGTAAAGATGCCTAATAGGAAAACTTACGAATTCGTTAAAAAAAACAACAAAACTTTCCTCTTTTAAGCTTAAATTGTGCATTTACTGTTATAGTTATCTCACTTTACTGGCATTCAAAATAAACATCTTAATAAAACGTTTGTGATATGGTAATAAGATGGGTAGTAATTCAATTATTATCAATTTTAGTAATGTTTGGTACTGAGCTAAGTCTCCTCAACGGCGGCATGTAACAAAAAAGTATAGCTGAATTACTGTTATACATAGATCTTAGTAGCAAATCGAATTAAACAGCTATAGCATGCCGTGCTTTAAACTGTCGTAATCATCATTGAGTTGATATTAAAATTTATATAATATGATTTAAAGCTGAATAAAAATGAGAAATTCAGTGACTTATTTGCTACTAAGTGTATGAAGGTATATATTTATAGAAATAGTGTTTTGTTCTCAGTTTTGGTAAGTTTTATTGATTTACTTTCAAATCAAATTTAACTCATTTACACTGAAGTACAAAGCGAGTTCAAACACTGTGATACTGACGGGATAACTGATTGTGTGATTGTAAATAATTGTATGAAGAATGTATGATTGAAACAAATTATAATCTCAATTAAGCCCTTTAATCTGACACGAGGAGATTGTAATATGTTTAGTTTTGGGAGGCCGGAATAACAAATACCACTTGAATGCAGTTTATGTTGTTGATATTTTGATAAGGCTTTCAGGTGACAAGACAATTATACATTTTTTTTTTGACAGGCCTAATCAGAACGACCACACGTCGCTTAGACCGAGAGATAAAATCAGAGCACGTGCTTGAGGTAGGTGTTGTTTCCATTTATTAGTGTTAGCTTTGTGCGTGAGTGTTCTTGTGGTCGTCGTATCCCTCAATTTACCGATTTTTGTATTATCATTCACTGCCAGAGGGTTCTATATATTTCATTATATTGAGTGATTTTATATTTTGGCCAGTTACGACATTCGGTGTAAAGAACTGACAAAACAAACAAAAAAGTTTGTAAATGTGACAATATTTTCATATAAAGTAGTGGTGGGTAGAGTGAAGGACCCGTCGGAGTGATCTCTGACATTTAAAACAAACAAAACTATCCTGTTTAGTAGAAACAGCTTAATTTTAGACACAGTTCCAATAGTTTGCTGTAATTGCGGCCGATAATGTTATTGGTCATCATATTTTTAATCACTAACTACCCACATTATAGGGACTAACATAAAATACCCGTGCTCCACTAGGGGGCTTAAGGTCCTCCTTATGATTCACAGAGGCTTCAGTGTACTGATCAAGTTCCTCTTCCAACTTACTTTTATGGCTATCCTAGGGCGAGCTCTCATCCAAAAGAAAACCCCATTAGGGCACTTGTTCGTGCTACGTGAGCACATGTGCCGTGTTTGGTCCCATTAATTTGTTAGTAGGGTATGAATGAACAAGCTTCGGGGGATGGAGAACGAACAAACTTTGATTGCCAGATTCTTGTTTAACGACCATGCAAATTTACTTCTCCATTCTCTCCCAGGGTTTGCAGTTGGTACTGGTACTGACGGTAATTAGTGTCCAGTAGCGGTACCGGGGCGTTAGAATAGGCAGTCCCACCAGTGGTTTATAGTATTTCATATGTTGAGAATAATATTTGCTATCACACGTCCCGTCTCCGGATTTGTGACGAAACGATACCTTTGGTATTTCAGCTTTGCTTTTCACATAATTATAAATGTTTGATGTGGTAGTTTTGAGTTCATACTTCAGTCGTTTAGCGAATCTTACTATGAAACAGGCAATAGCGTGAAATATAGGAAATTCGTAACTTCCACGCTCTGGAAGTGAACGTGAATATGTGACTGAGTGCACATTAGGTAAGTGCGTGCGTGAATAACCCTTAGCATGCAGGCGGGTCAAACTGCACGTGTAACGACGTTTTAGTTCTTAATTGTATAAGGAAATATTTAAAAACAACCTGAAATTTCCCTAGTGTCAGAAATTGAATATTTGTTCCTGAACCTTCTCATTTTCTGGATTTTATGTCCATCCTCTAGAAATCTACCAAATGTAACAAAAAATATTCTCTATAATTTCGTCATCATATTATGACGCTACACTTTTATATATTTTTAATCTTTTAGGGCTAAAGAGCAATCAGTGAAAATTTAGAAACTTATTTTTACGTCTACCTCTGACATGCCCTAATTTACAATTGGCTGATAGATTTTTCAGAAGCCAACTGCCATTAAATTAAAAACCCACAGAAAGCCTAGATTTCAACCGATTTATTGCCATAGTCGTTATACCACGTAAGCTTACAGATAGGTAACAGTTTGGTTTGATCTGGAAAACAATTTTCCCATGAAAACACACTGGGTAGAAAAGTTGAATTCCTTACTGCTCATATCACATGATTAAAGATGCTCTAGTACCGGGATCGGCAACCTGGTACTACTAGTACCACTGAAAACCATATCCCTCCTAATCTTGCTTGGATGACCCTCCAGCCGTGTTTTATACTATCTTTAGTAATGGTTCTATAGCTACCCCAAGAGGAGGTGGGACGTCCGCCTCCGAAAAAAAAAAAACAAACGGAAAAAGGACTTTAGGACGCACACCATTGTATTTGAACAAACACATCCCTCGTTTGGTCCCACTAGCTCCTAAGTAGGGGTATGAATACAGTTTTACAAATAGCAACCTCACGATCCATAGGGGACCAGGAACAGAAAATACGATGCCAATGTCGTGTTCAGCAATCCTGCAAACCTACTCCTAGGTCCCCGTCATACCTGGGTGACCTATCAAGGGCATTTTAGCTATCTTTGACAGGATTTTACGTCACGTAGATAAAGACACCTCTGAGACACCTCAAGTCCAGTTGCTGAATTTGTTACTGTTAGCTCCGAAGCTGTGAGAGAAGTTAGCGGTCAAGCAAAAAATTTAACAAAAAAACAACAACAACAACATTAATCGTAAGGATCTTTATGAATATGAAAACTACAGTAGAGCTGGCTGTTATTTCAACCTATGTGGGTTGTATCGTAGTACTGGTTTTAACAAACTATTCGGAGCATTCCCTTAAAAATTTCAAAGTGTTAGCTTAGACTCATGTAACGTAGGATAACCATCATAGCAGAAGTTACAGGGGGTGGACAAAAAAAGTGACCCCTCTTGAAAATGTTGTAAATTTGTTATATCTTTTATTAGATAACAGAAAAATGTGTAAAACTATATGTTGTTCAAATTCACTTGATAAGATCTCTTCAAATAGCATCTCAAATCCTAATTTTAACACTGGCTTTCGTAAATGCCCGAAGTTTTTATGATTTTAGTCACATATTCTCATGAAACGTGTTGTGCACCTGCTGCTGTTTCTTTAGATCGTGTTATTCCAGTTAACCTACAAAATGATCAAACAAGTTTCTCTGCACTTGTGGAGTTGTTAAAAGATATTTTAGAAACAAGATAATCTGTATTATGGAATGGTCAGGTCAAGCACCTGATATCAATCCAGTTGGAAATTTATGGGCTGAGTTAAGCCGATTAACGAAAGTTCGCAAGCCAAACACAGAAGATGAACTTTTTGAAGCACTCGAAGAAAGATAGCAGTCAGTCAACCACTCAGGAATATCTGTACAAACTCATTGAAATCATGTCACGTCGACGTGAAGCAGTACTGAAATCTAAGGGAGTTCTGACTGTATATTAACTTGTGAAACTGGTTTGTGTTTTTTGAGTTTCATTTTTACATTCGATTATTGCAGATAAACTTGTTTGATCATTTTGTAGGTTAAATGAAGTAAGAAGCTATAAGAAACTACAGCAGGTGAACAACATTTTTTTTTATAAGTAAATGTAGCTAAAATAATGAAACGTTCGGATATTTACGAAAGCTGATGTTAAAATTAGGATTTGAGATCATATTTGAACAAATCTTGTCAAGTGCTTTCTAAAACATATAGTTTTACATATTTTTCTGTTATCTAATAAAATATGTAACAAATTAACAACATTTTCGAAGGGGTTCACTTATTTTGCCCACACCCAGTAGATCTCGTTAGATTTATGATGGGAAGAATCCGTGTGGTATCAATAACAACGCCTATATTGGATGATCCATTGTGATCTTGTTGTTTCTCAATGGTCTTAGTACGGTATAGATCCGTAATTGGTTGTTACTTTTATGTTCTGTGAACTTCAACATCTATCAATTCAGACTTGCTAACTTTTTTTCTGTTTTCCTTATGATAATATTTATATCACGTTACTGGATGCGGTCAACTGTGACGTCAAACTAAAACGGTTAGCTCACAAGCAACTTTGTTGAATCCAACTGAAAAACTTTATTGTTGCGCAGACGGTTAAACAATGGAAAATAGTAGTTAAAATAAAACTACACTAAGCTTCAGATATGTTTTCACATTCTTCTTAATGAATTGTTACGGACTGCACATCAGGAGCCTGTGGAAACAGCATTTCAAATCTAATTTATCTCTGTGTCACACGTCGCTACTTTGGAAACCAATCGTTCAATACTGGAATTTGTCAGCTCGATCGGAAAAAGAAGACAAAGTTTATTTGAAATGTTATTTTTATACACTACAAAGCATTTCATATCACGTTTTTCAACACCGAAAGCCAGCGAAGCGATAAAACAAGTAGGCCAAATATTAGTGATAAATTCACAATAAACATGAGATTATGTTTTTTTACACATTCCTCTTGTATTTGATCTATTACGAAATTAAAATGAGAGGCGTATTAGAATAGGAATGTGGAACGTACATTTCCAATCATTGAAAGGTTTATTCAGGTTTTATTATACTGTATATTGTCACTTTTTAAATTCCACACATTTTGAAAAGCATCAATTTCTGAATTGTCTCGTAACCAACAAGTATACCATGTGACCACACCCAGCAGAAACAGCTTTTATGTAGAACTGAGCTTCGCGTGTACGCCTTCTTGAATAAGGAAAAGCTTTCTGTGTGATGACGAAAGCCTATGTTGTATATTTTTAATAATTTTGATGACGTTAACAGTTACATCAGGCCATGAAAACGTTCACGAGAGAATGCGGTAGATGTTGTCCGATATTGAAAATTGTTATTGTGTTTTATATATATATTTCTCAATCAAAAATAAGGTTATAATTTATACTTCCTGGTCATGCCGTTATCATGTTACTCCCCCCCCGGTTACTCCGTGGTAATGCTTGTTTCTCTCAAACAGACTTTTCTTGATGCATTCCTCATATCGCATATTAATTTACTAACAGTCGACATTAAAATTATAGACTCACATAAAATAGCGAAATAAATCAAATCATTTTAAAAAAGATACATTTTCTTTTTACTTGGCGATAAATATACACAAAGAATGCCAAAAGCCATACGTAACTCAGAAAAATAATTCAATTCATTAACATAATTTTAGTGTTGTTAATACTGCTGTTGCATTGAAAATTTAGTGTTTATTGTACTGGGAAATACTGTTTTAAAAATATTCAGTCAATTGCATAACAAATATTTACGCATGATATACACTTGTTGAAAAGTTTTGCTAATAACCTTCATGGTTGCTGTTTTGAATTAAGCACAAAGCTACACAATGGGCTACTGTGCTCTGCCCACCACGGGTATCGAAACCCGATTTTTAGCGTTGTAAGGCCGCAGACATACCGCTGAGCTACTAGGGTAACTTTGGAGAGCTTTGAATAAAGAATGATGTTTCCAGACAGGTCAATTAAGATTATGCTAAACTTCTGTTACAATTAGAAATTATTTTGTTAATTTTGAAGAAAAATGTTATAAACAAGTTCTAGCTTTCTTCGATACGAGTACTTGTACAGATTACACTGCACAACAGTTTTTGCTTCTTGAACACTGTTGGGTGTTTCTTATAGATTTTTGACTGCTGAACACGAAATTCACATCCACATTTGCCCATCACGTACCGTTTCATCGAAATCTTCAGTTTCACCAGAACACTGCTACAATGTAAAAACGATATCAGGGCAACTGGAATCCGTCAATGCTTGCTGACTACTGTTGGACACTGCAACGTGATGCACTGGACATTGAATACAAACGAAAATCAAGAGCAAAACACTTTTAATGATGTTGAACTTAATAGCGTATTAGAAACATGAACGCAGTTAAATACGTTATTGCCGGTAAACAGTTAACTGTCTATTTCTTAGAGTTCCTACGTGATGAAGCAAAACCAAAACTATATTTGTGCATACCCACCAGGCACCTGTCACAATCAGCAAAAACTTTTCAAAAATTGTTGTGCAGTGTTATTAAGTACTAACAATTAACAACTTGCATATCCAAATACTTTAACCTGTGACAACATTAGGTAAGAACCTTGACTGTCTCGTTGTTATTCACTTGAGATGATATAACTGACTGGCCCGGCATAGCCTGGTGGTTAAAGCACTCAACTCGTAATCCGAGGGTCGCGGGTTCAAATTCCCGTCACATCAAACATGCTCGGCCTTTCAGCCGTGGGGGCATTATAATGTGACGGTCAATCTCAATATTTGTTGGTAAAAGAGTAGCCCAAGAGTTGACGGCGGGTGTTGATGACTAGTCTTATACTGTATAATTAGGGACGGCTAGCGCAGATAGCCCTAGTGTAGCTTTGCGCGAAATTCAAACCAAACCAAACCTATAACTGACAAACAGACGACATTGAAAATTGATCTCCTTTGGAATGGTTGCTTTACGGAACGTATAGCTTTGTGCGAAGTTCAAAACAAACATAAAAAAAATACTGAAAGGCTATATGCGCTAGCCGTCCCTAATTTAGCAGTGTAAGACTAAAGGGAAGGCAGGTAGTCATCCCTATCCACTCTTTGGCTACTCTTTTACCAACGAATAGTGGGATTGACCGTAATATTATAACACCTCTACGGCTGAAAGGGCGAGCATTTTTGGTGCGACGGTGATTCGAACCCGCGATCCTCAGATTAGGAGTCGAACGCTTTAACCCACCTGGCTATGGCGGGCCTTGGTGTTTAGAAGGAAGTAATATATCTGAAATGTTGAACCTTGTATTGGTAAAGCAAAAAGGGACATAATTTCAGGAAGGAAAAAAAATTATAATACACGACCAGTTTGCACACTGGAAATAATGAAAAAAATTACCGTTTATCATCGGATAACAGTAACGCTTTGAAACTGTGAAAGAAAAGATAATTCACATAGTTTAAGGTCCACAAAAGAGCAGTTTTGACAAATTTTTTCCAAAGTACAGCAAACTGAAAGATAATTTGCCCACAGCTATATCAGAGATATCTGATATATGACAAATGGAGGTATGTCTTCAAATTGGACGAAGGATATTTCCGAGAAAAATGCTATAAACAAGTTATTATCCCAGTTCATATATGTGTAATTCAGTTCTCCAAGTTCCTTCGCTTGATGTATATACTAAGAGAGTTCATGCATTTCCGTTATCAGATATCTTCAATGAACTTTGTTGTGCCTTCTGTCATCATCGAAAGAAACAACATCTGTGTTGTACTGGATAAAAGTGTCCTCTAGTGGAAATTGCGGAAACTAGAATCATCGTGTAGAGCATCATCAATAGTGGAAAAAAGATGTTGTAGGACCATGACACTTATCCTTGAATTTTTATCTTGTGTGATGAGCACTTCTTTGTTCTGGTAAATCTCTGCATCGTCTGTTTTGAAATATAGTGTATTCGAATCTATTCGCCAAACATACGTGCTCTTTCATCCGTGGGGGCGTTATAATGTGACAGTCAACCTCCCTATTCGCTGATAAAGAGTAGTCCAAAAATTGGCGGTGGGTGTTGTTGGCTAGTTGCCTTTCCTGTTGTCTCTCACTTCAAAATTAAGGACGGCTAGCGTAAATAGCCCTCGAGTAGCTTTGCACGATATTTAATAAACGAATGGTCTGAATTAAATGTTTTTTATTTATCAAATTAGTGTGAACAAATGCACATATATATGATGGACATAATGATGATTTATTTTCCACCGGCAATGATTCCATATCCTTAGCCACACGTAAAATTTATTCTCTACAACTTCAAATTACAGAAACAACTATATCAGCTGTTGATAATGCTCACTCTCCTAATTTAAATATCAACTTCGTGAACAATAAATTTGCATGAATGAAAGACTTCATATGACCTTTCTAGTGGTTCAGCAGCAGGCCTGTGTGCTTAAAACGCCAAAAATTAGGATTCTGTACCCGTATTGGGCATAACCAAGATAACTCATTGTGTTGCTTTGTTCTTAACAAAAACAAACAAAATATTTAATATATGATTCCATTTCTAGGCAAATAATTTTTATGATCAAAGTTTTCTTTTAAACTACCTGCATTTTTTTTTCAATTAACTGACTCTTGAGGATGGATTGGCTTCTGTTCTATTGTTAAATTTTAGTCATGGGAACATATGATAGCTTTTGTTTGCCTCATTACAGGCGTCGATTAAAGACGGTAATGAGGTACACTTTACTAGGGCCCAATGTGCCCAGAGGGCAACAAGTCCATTAAATGAGAAAAATAAATCGGACAAAATTGTGGACATTTTATTGAATTTTATTTACATATGTATGGCTAAATTTCTGTCGAGACTTAACATGTTCAAATTCACAATAACCCTGCTATGTTGTCCCTAGAACATTAGTCGTCACGGTGAACCGTTGACACATTTTTAAAATTTAAGAACGTTTGCTGGTCAATCTTGAAAAGCTAATATGAATATTATACTACCTGGTATTACGAATGTCAAAGTATGTATGATGTCTTGGTATACGTGAATATTCAATGCCGTATTTGATAACTTTGCAGCGTTCGTGGTGACATAGTTATTGTACATACTACATTAGTGTTCACATATATGATATCCTATTTGTCCCAGTACATATACTGTGGTTCAAGTATTATGATGATGCATGCATATGCTCTTTGTTGAAGTCGAGTTCGTTATCGATTTTTACAAGTCGATACAATACTCATAATATGCACCTCATATCGACAAACACATTTCACAAATCTTCGTATTTACTTGTGTTGGAAGATAGGACGATAACTAGGATTATCAAAAGCGCCACCCCTTATTTCTTTTTTGCAGTGCTTTATTGTTTCCTGGATTTTAGGACTAAAAACGACCTTTATCGGAACTAAATTTCAAATTTTATTGAAATAAATGATGGTAATTTAACATAACAAGTTAATGCAGTTTAACTTTATTTCTAATATGTTAAATTAATAAACATTGGTCAATATAAATTAATATTCTAGCTTTTATAAAATAATATCAGTTTTGAGAGATGAACTTAATATTTAAAAGTTTGTGAATCTTAGAAGTAAGCACAGAACACAACAAATAATAATTTCATAAATACTTTGTCTTGTGATAATGTTATTTTGAGAAGGAGAGTCAGTAAAGCTTAAGAAACGTTTAGATCATAAGATTAAATATTTGCAAAACTAATCCAAAAAATAATACCTTGAATATTAATAAAAGCGAAAATATTCTTTATTTATTATGAAGTTTATTTTAACTTGTTTTTCTTTGTGATTTTACTTTATTTTTCATTAAAATTCATACTCAGAGTTAAATTTAGGACCACACCCAATCTTTTACTTATTTTTTATTCTAATCTAATTGTTAAAACGTTTTTCTTATGGTAGTTTGGTAAAAAATTATTATTTACTTTTAATAATAAT
The DNA here is from genome assembly GCF_004210375.1 of Tachypleus tridentatus. NCBI lineage: Eukaryota > Metazoa > Arthropoda > Merostomata > Xiphosura > Limulidae > Tachypleus > Tachypleus tridentatus. The sequence continues at coordinate 162,212,036 of NC_134834.1, forward strand.
ACACTCGTATATTATAAGTTAGTACCAAAATGTAAATGAACATTGTAAAAGTCTTTAGAAAATTAAAGATTTCATTTAATTCGTGAAGGTCAGAGTCAGCGATTCGGGAGAACCTCCATTGTCATCTACAACTCGAGTGATGGTGACCATAAAGGATATTAATGACCACAAACCAATATTTACGGAATCACTTTATCGGTGTCCTGTTTTGGCAGCTAGTGAAATGGCTGAAAGGTGTCTTTGTCGGGTAAGTTTGCGATAACATTTGGGCCCAAGAAAATTCGTGCTTGAAGACGTAAAATCCAAGAACAAAGTATAGACATACACCTAAAACTTTGCAGAGACTTCGATCTCTTCAATGATCATGAACATTTCGTAGATCACCAGTAAGAATCAATATACGAAATACAAATTTTGTAAATTCGATTTTTACTGACTCATAATTAATTTGTTTTAAATGTTAAATAGTTATTTGGTCTTTTAAAAATTTTGTTACATTCACAAAACATCACAAGTCACATTGTATTTCAGGATTGAAACTAAAAACTTAAAGTGCAATGAAAATATCAAATGAAGTGGACAAACATATAGTTTATCCAAGATGCAGATTATAAAATAGTGTATACACTTCAATTTTGGCCCGGCATGGCCAGGTGGGTTAAGGCGTGCGACTCGTAATATAAGGGTCGTGGGTTCTCATCCCCGTTGCACCAAACATACTCGCCTTTTCAGCCGTGGGGGCTGTTATAATGTTGGTAAAAGAGTAGTCCAAGCGTTGGCGGTGGGTGGTGATGACGAGCTGCCTTCCCTCTAGTCTTACACTGCTAAATTAGGGACGGCTAGCGCAGATAGCCCTCGAGTAGCTTTGCGCGAAATTTAAAATAAACAAACACTTCCATCTTTCATACAACATTATGTCTTCTGTATTGCAGATTTTAATTATTAAATATGATCATGTTCTTTATATATTGTAGGTTTGTTTTTCATTAAATTACAAATATAGGTTCAAATGAAAAATATCGGCAACAGACAAATGCCTGTGAAGAAATAAACATTTTGCTTCATCTTCATGTGTAAAGGGTCTTTAACTCATATATTATTGCTGTCAGAAAATTGTTTACAAAACTAGAATTTAATAACAAATATTTTTTTTATAAGTAGTCTCATTTGAATAAATTTTTTTATGTACATCTAATATTATTGTAATATATCATTATTTTCTTAATTAGTAGTTTATTTATGATGGCCCAGCATGGCCAAGCGTGTTAAGGCGTGCGACTCGTAATCTGAGGGTCGCGGGTTCGCATCCCGTCGCGCCAAACATGCTCGCCCTTTCAGCCGTAGGGCATTATAATGTGACGATCAATCCCACTATTCTTTGGTAAAAGAGTAGCCCAAGAATTGGGGGTGGGTGGTGATGACTAGCTGCCTTCCCTCTAGTCTTACACTGCTAAATTAGGGACGGCTAGCACAGATAGTTCTCGAGTAGCTTTATGCGAAATTCAAAAAACAAAGTTTAATTATGATTTTATATATAGACAAGCAGGATTAACAACGTCACCTGGTTTTTGAAAAACGAAACCTGCTGTCTCTGTATTCTCACGTTTTGTGTGGATATTAAATCTTCAATTAAAAGAAAGTACAGAATAATATTTCAACCTTCTTAGGTCATCTTCAGGTTAACAAAGAGAATTTGTAACTGACCATTGCCGGGCACATGTTTTAGAGACGAGTATCTAAATGGGTACGGGATTGTAGAGGGCGTGCAGTTAGATATTAGGTTATTAATTAGTATAGATATAAAGTTGTTCATTTATATTGGTTTTAGTTGTTGTATAAGTGGGGCTTTTTGATTTTGCGTTTGTTTATATTTTTTTCCCTATTTAGTATCTAGGTGTTTTCTATGGTTATATTATGTTTATTTCATTTGCGGTGTTCAAAAATGTATGAAAGTTTTTTTTTTTTTGTTCTTTGAATTTAGTTTCCATTTTTCTGCTTATTTCTCCAATATAGAAGTTGTGGCAGTTGTTGCATTGTATTTTATAAATAATGTTGGAGTTGTGTTTGTCAATGTAGCATTTACATAGTATTAACTTTAGTTTTGCACTGGTTTTTGAATAAATTTGGTGTTTACTGGAATTTTGTGTTTTATTATAAGGTTTTCCAAATATTGTTTTTTTTTTTTTTCACTGATATCGGGAATGTATGGTATACAGCAGTGTAAGGATTTGTAGTTTGTTGTTTCTTGGAATTTCTTGTTTGTTTGTTTTTGATGAAGGTGTGTGTGTAATGTTTTCAACGGTTTTTGAAGGAAATTTGTTGACGTTGATGAAGTGTTGTTTTATTTTGTTGATTTCATCGTTAATTTTATCGGGTGAACTAAGTGTGTGTGTGCTGTATATGTGAATACAGCAATTGTATAGTCAATATAACTGTATCAGTATAGTGGTGGGTATAAGGTTGAATTGATCGCTTGAGATTTATGCCATGAAAATGTTGGCAAGAATTGGTGACACGAAATTGGTCATAGCCATTTATTTGTAGGTAGTTTCGGTCATTGAACATAAAGTTCGTTTTGCTGGTAGTGAATCCTGCAAGGGTTTCAAATTGGTTGCTGGAGTCTTGGATATAAAGTTCTAAAACTATCTTGGATGCTTCGGAAGTTTGGACTTCTGTGAAGAGGGAGATTACATCAAAACTTGTCGTTAAGGCTTTATGAATTAACGGATCAAGAATAGATTTGAAGTTAAACGAGTCTTTGAAGAAGGAGCCGTCTGATGTTGCATATTTAGAAAATGCCAACGCTATGTATTTATCGCGGTCATTATTCATATGTCGACTTTATGGGTCGTAGTGGACAATCGGGTTTGTGAGTGCCATATAGTTGAGGTTGAGTTTTCTTAGGTTGCTTTTTTTTTTTTTACATTTGTAATAGTATGTTATCTAGTTGGTTTTCATGTAATTTTGTTGGATTTCTGTGTATTGGTTTAAATGTTTGTATCTGAATAAGATGTTATTCATTTTTTAATGTACTCATTTGCGTTCATTATAACTAAGCATTGCTCTTATCTGCTTTTAAAATTTTGATGATGTTGTCTTGTTTTAAATTGTATATAGAATTAATATATTTTTGTTTGAGGTTTTTTAGTTTTCTGGAAAATTATGTTGATGGTTTTACGTGAAAATTCTTTTTAAGAAGTTGTTTAAGATACTGTTTTGAGGTGTTTTGGAGAAATAGATGTTTTCAGTTCTAATTGGAAAGGTAGGTTGTTGGTTGTCGATGGAATTGATGGTTGTTTTCCGTTGTTTTGTTAGTGTTTTTGGTTTGTGTAGAATGGATCACCAGTCTTCTAGCTTGGTCTTCCAGACAGGCTTTCATTTCGATGGATAGAATATTTCTAGGTGTTACTGTAAAGTTAAGTCTTTGTTAAGTAGATGTACTTCTTCATTGCTTAATTGTCCGTCGGATCTGTTAATTATGAGGTTGGTTGATGGTTCGTCGTGTTGGCGTGTGTTTTGTTGTTGGCACCTTAGTTTATCTAGATTTTTTTATTGTGGCGGACCTTCTTTTCCTTGTGGTTCTTACTATTGATTTGATTGATTTTGCGTTGTATGAGTTTATCCAATGCATGTGTTTACCAATTCCATTTTTTGATAAGCAAAAAATATCTTTTGAATTTATGAAAGAAAGAAAACAACATTAGATTTGATTTTTGAAATAAACTACTATTCCGTTTTAAATCGGGACTTCCTTATGAACAATGTTTTTTGTTCCTTTTTTCACTGGCAAGAATAAATAGGCCGTTATGGAGAATATTTAGATTATCTTATACAAGTTGGTTCACGTGCTTCTAATTACGCAATAAAAGCAAATAACATTTGTTTTGGGTTCAAAACCTTTATATTCTTCGTCACGGCGAGTTTCAAGTAATCATAATAGTGTTTCTAGATTTACCTATTTGGTCAAAAAGTTATTTATTTGAAAGATCAGTTCAATTATTTCGTAAGTCGGAAGATTATTTTTTAATTACTCGTGGCGCCAGTGCATTGGATCTGCATGTGACGTATTCATGACGTCATATCTGCACACTGAGAATGGAGAAAAATAAAGTTCTTCGTGACGGGAAGCGGGGATGAAACTGGTAATCGTAATCCCTATTGCAAATCTACATGCAGACAGGATGAAAATGTCGCGAAGTTGGGGTTGCATATCGCCTAATAAAACGTTTTTCCAGCATCATATAAGCAAAAATTCCATTATACTACGATACCTTTTAGTATCTCTTAAATTATCTTTGGGGAACAGGATAAGCCTAGTTCTATTCCTACATCCACCGTCATCCCTCCTCTAAAGTGGACTTAGCATGTAGTCTGATGTGGCTTTACTATAAGAAAAACAGACACACACCCTCATTAAAAATTGAAATTTCAAACGTAAATATATGTGTAATATTATGTTGAATTTGCTTTAATGTAAATTTAATATATTTTTATGAAAGTAACAGAGTATTCAAATTATGACATTGATGTAGGAAACATACTAAAAACAAAATGGAATACTCTACTTTATTATATATCAACAGAAAAAGAAATCCGTTTTCAGGTATGAAACCACTAGGAGAGATAAAAAGTAGAATAAAATACATTCACTGACTTGACTTTAATATCATTTTACACAATTAGTATTTAATGTAAGCCTTACTTTTTTCACTTAATCTATATTATGGTAGACAGCGTATTTTATAGGCTAGGCTTACCTTTTGTTTTTCCACACACAATATTCAAATTTTGCGTACATTTATTTTGTGCGTGAGGATAAATATATGATGTATAAGTAGATATATTAGATTGTTCGAAAAATAATAGCAGATTTTTATACTAAAAGTTTAGTCATTTATAGGGATAAGAAACCTGTCTTTTTTACAACTTCATATATGTTATTGAAAAACTAAAGTTTTCTTCTATTCATAAGTACTTTAATTCTTTTCTAAAACTTTATTTCCAATATTTCAGGCTCTTACAATTAATGATGGGAAAAAAAGTTGCCCATCATTTTTTTCCATGAATTCAAACTTGGTCATAATACATCAAAAGCGATATCAATATCAACCAATGATGGGGCGAACGAACCACTTCCGAACGTATAGTACAGCGTTAGCTCTAAAAGTTTTGTAGTGGAGGTGCCAATCTTGAAGATAAGGAGAGCAAAGGATGTTCTTCTGCTGTTGAAAACGACTAACTGAGAACATTAATGGAAAGAAACCAGCTCCAAACTGTTCGAGAAGTGGCAAAAGGATTGAGTGTTGGCATTTCCATAATTTTGGACCACCTCGAGCAAACTGGAAAGTAAAAAATCTTGACAAGTGGGTTCCACTCAGTGAAAATCAGAAAAATTGACGTTTTGAACTGTGATATATGCTGATTTTACGCAATAGAAATGACCCATTTCTTGATCGAATTGACACTTGCGACAAAAGTGGACCCTTTACGACATTAATGGCTCAACCATGACAATGCTCCAGAACACATCTCAAAGCCAAAGTTGTATCAGTAGAAGATTATAGTCACTGTATGGAGATCTGTGTCCGGTGCTATCCATTACAGATGCTTAACCAGGGCCATAATATCACTGCAGAGATTTACTGTCAAGGATTGAAAGAAATTAATAGAAAGTCGAGTGAAAAAATGTCAGCATTAGTCAATCGAAAAGGACCAATATTGCTTCATGATAATGCTTAGTCACAAGTTGCTCAAATGACGTCCCAGAAGCTCAACGAAATGGATTACGAAACATTGCCTTATCTTCCTTAATCCCCAGACCTGTCGTCCACCGAACACCACTTTTTCGAGCATTTTAACAACTTTTTCACAGGACAAAATATTCAACAACAGAGCATCAGCATAGAATGGCTTCAAAGAATTTTTGAGTTCTAGAACTTCAGAGTTTTATGGTAATGGAATAGGCCTAGTATGGCTAGGTGGGTTAAGGCGCTCGACTCGTAACCTGAGGATCGCGGGTTCGAATTCCGGTCGCACCAAACATGCTCGCCATTTCAGTCTTGGGGACGTTGTAATGCGAGGGTCAATCCCACTATTCGTTGGTAAAAGAGTAGCCCAAGAGTTTGGCAGTTGGTGGTGATGGCTAGCTGCCTTCCCTCTAGTCTTACACTGCTAAATTAGGGACGGTTAACGCAGATAGCTTTCGTGTAGCTTTGCGCGAAATTAAAAAAACAACAACAACCGTAATGGGATATATAATTTTGTTTCTCGTGGATAAAAGTGTGTAGATTCACTAGATTTCTGTTTTAATTAGTAAAGTTGCTTTTGAATTTTTTCTTTCTTATTGAAGTTAAATTTTAAAATCCGCTATTATTTTTTGAACAACCTTATAATAATTATCGATAACTAAATCGGGCTATAATACTATGTTCTCAATTAAATGTTAAGTAAAACTTACCAAAAAATGTCAAGTCTGCTTATAATTTGTTCGTGTATTGTATAAGTTAACAATAAAATTATCGGTCTGGTAGCAGACGATAGACACGTGTATGTGTGTGTTTGTGTGTTTTTTTCTTATAGCAAAGCCACATCGAACCCCTGATAAAAGCGTTGTAAATCTGTAGACGTACCGCTGTACATCAACGAAAAATTGTTGTTTCATGCATCGTCACACGAGGGAAGTGTAACCTGTGAAGTAAATGCGGCAAACAAACAAACAGAGATATTTTGACTTTTGTATATAGATAAAAGGAGAGGAGCCCCCTATTCTTTAATATCTCTTTTTTTTTTTTTTTTTTGGTTGGGACCCTCCGCATCCTGGAGATGAGCTTCTCAGGTGTGATACTGATTTTACTCTACACTTTTTGCTACGAATGTTGTGTTGTTTAAATATAATAGTAAATCCAGTAATTTGGTTCACAGTTGGACAAAATTATTTTGGGAGCAATTATTGCTGAGTGTCTGACTTTCTTGTCATTAGTAGTTCGAAATCAGAAATGTTTATGCTTGTGAGCGATAGGGGTCTATATAGAAGACCTGTATATGTAGCCCATTTGTTGCATGTGGTGTCATTCACATTAAAAATGCCAAATACCCAATTTTTTGCTTTTGTCTCTTAATTTTCTTACTATTCAATTATTATTTAATAAAGAGGGTAAGTTTTATTGTATATTTTGTTGTGCCCCCTGCTGGTACAGCGGTAAGTCTACGGATTCACAACGTTAAAATCAGGGGTTCGATTCCCCTCAGTGGATTCAGCAGATAGTGCAATGTGGCTTTGCTATAAGAAAACACACACTTACACATATTTTCTTGTAAATTGTGAGGATACTGGTATATGTTATTTATTGAAATATCTTTGCACAGGTTATTGCTATTGATCATGATGAAGGCGCTAATGGTGATGTGGAGTACAGTATACAAAAGTCAAACCCTAGCGACTATTTCCATATTAGTTCAAAAACTGGAATTATCACATCGGAGAAGCCTCTTCAGTTTGGCACAGAATATGAACTCATTGTAAGCATGACGTTTACTGGAAGTAACAATTTCTAAAATATGATTTTATTTTAATAGGAAGAACATATTGATTAACAATCAAACTGCATCACCTTAGCTAGAAGAACGAAAATGTAATTGGGGTATTTAATTGTTGGTTATAGGAAAAAAAATTAAAGGGTGTTAAGAATTTATAAAATAGTAAATAGATAAAAAACAAACAATAACATCAGTGTATGTAAAATAATTTGATTTTCTTAGCATTTTATATGAAGTAAGTAATTTGTATTCCTCGCAGTCCTGTATATCAGGAATAGCTGAAAATTTAACATTTTAAAATCTTTAAATAACATATACTTAGTTTTGAATTCATCAAGTACTTAATTGAAATTTATCAATTAAAACTAGCAATCACCTCTCTGTGTTGTTTAACTAATTTCCATTATAGTATAGTTGAAAGCTATGAACCATACATATTGTGTGTATTGATTTCATTATTTCAAAATATAATGATATTTTTGTAAAATAAAAAAAACAACAAATGTATGTACTATCTAATAACTGAAGATTTCTCAGACTACCTTGAGGCTATTTTCCAAGACCTTAGATGGCCTGGTTAAGAACCTAATCTGATTATTGAATGGAGAGTTTAAAAAATAGCCACTTTGAGATAACTTCACGTATTGCAATCAGTTATCTGAAAATAATTAATCTGAAGTATTAAAAGTATTATATAGTAATTTCTATTGCAATAAATACAGTATTAGGGTACTTTTAAAAAGGTTATTCCTACATGCACTGAGGCAGTGTTGTGGACCAAAGGTTTTTGAAACCACTGTAGTAACTAATCGTAGCTGATATTACAAAATAAATGTGTATGACTCTTTTTTACTCAAAGATTTACTGGAATAACGATAGTGATGTTAGGAGTGATTTAATTCCAAGTAAATAAATAAGGTATGCATATATTATTACACAGTTGCATCCACACTGTCTAAAAGTTATGAGTTTGAAATAATGACATTTATACTATTTCATTTGTTGATTTACTGAATAATATATGATTGTCATCTTTTGCATTATAAGTTTAAGTTTGCAAAAGACTGAGTATGCTTTGTTAAAATTATTTTGAATATGCAAATTAGCAAATCAAGTGACAAACATATTTGATACAAAGCCATTTTAGAATGGTTTGTATTAGAATTACATTTTTACAGTGCCTGACATTTGTACATAATGTGATCTCTTGAAAAGTGATCACTTTGGGAAAAGGCGTGCAACAACCCTTTCTGACACAAAATATTCTTATACTCAGATAATAAAGAAGTGTTCAAATTGGGAATTTAGAATTTCTAATATATAGTTACTCATTTTACTTACTTATACTTGAAAACAAAGGGGTATGGATCATTTAGGGGACCCAGGACCATCCACAATGTAGTGTCTTATAACAGATGAGAACCCGATGATACAAAGGTTAGTGTAAACAAGATGCTTGTGAAATATATACATCTGATCATTGCATATTTCAAGCATTTGGAAAATCACATGGGTACTAAAGCTTGACCAGATGTGGAAACATGGACTGTAACAATGTGATGAGGTTCCAAAATCATTTTAATATAGTGTACTCAACTTTTGTACTCTTCAGATTTAGATTTATCAGAATAATTTTTTTAGGTACAAGCCAATGATCATGGTGAGCCAAGACTCTCTGCAATAGTAAGAGTTCTTATTGAAGTTGTTGAAGGACCTAAAAATTCTCTACATCCTCCTGTCATCAAGAATTCAGAATCATACAATGTGGTTACTGCTAGTGACAGAGTACAAGAAATGGTTACACTAGTTGAAGCAGAAGATAAGGATGGAGATAGGTTATGGTTTTCAATTGTTGGTGAGTTTAATTTTCAGACATGGAGTGTGTTTTCTTATAGCAAAGCCACATTGGGCTATCTGCTGAGCCCACCAAGGGGAATCAAACCCCTGATTTCAGCATTGTAAATCTGAAGAATACTGCTGTACTAGCAGGGAGCATTTAAGACACGGATTGCTCAAGAGCATTTGTACAGTTTTAACATTGTAAAGCATTAACATTATTTTAGCTATCAATAGAATATATGTAGTTGGTGTTAATTCTCAGTTTTTTATTGTTTTTTTGTAGTTGTTCTTACTGAATCTCTTAATTTCAAGTACACATGCTAAAATTATTAAAATTATAAATCTGAATTATAGTTGTGAATGAAACATTGTATTTGTGTTATAAAATTGTCATATTTTTGTCGAAAAGCATTAAAAAAGTATGTGAATAATATTTTGTGAATTTTAGAGAGGTAAAAAGATTGTATAGATTTTGGAAGACCAATTTATATGAAAGAAGCTTACTTTACAATCATAAGTGAATCCTTTGTATTTTATCTGTTACATTCAATTTTTGTTTTACATGAATTTTCTTAAGTTATCATATGAAATATAAATTATACATATGTTGCTTGTAGTGAATAGGAGTTTACCATAAGCTTTATACTGCTTTTTTCAATAGGTGGTAATACAAATGAAACATTTATGATGAAGAATGATGGTGGTGCAGTTCTTTTAGCAGGGTTGGTAGATGGTGAGGTGTGCAGCCAGTATGATTTAAATATTAGCGTGACAGATGGAACCCATACTGTGTACACAGTGGTTTGTATCAGTATAAGTTTTGTACTAAAAGTGTATAATAAATGATAAAATTTATGTTTAGAGAGTGAAAAAAAGGTTCTTTTGCCAATTCACAAAACTGTAATAATGATTGTTATAACTTTCAAATCATTTTATATCTCCAAATATTTGTAACTAGATTAATACTATGATAAATGTAAGGTGGAGCATATGAAAGTAAGTTGTAACTCGCAGGTGTATTCAACTGTGACATATATTTACATATATTCTACAAATTTTACTAAAAATAAGGTTTGTGAAAATACGTATGGGTTATTTCAGTAACATCAAAATAAAAATGGTTTTCTTTAAACATAGTCACTTATGTAGAAATTTGTTTTTCAGTATGTTTATAATTTTGATTACCTTATGAAACTGGAGCAATTTCTAAATGGCAAATTAATTTTTTGGTCAATTTTTGTATCCAAAAAACAAACTTGCAAGCAGTTTACTATGGATGTTATACAAACAAATTGGTATGAAAGCAGTGATTATGAATTTCTATTGGTATAGTGATTACTAATTTTTCAACTGCCACATACTTAATATGATCAAAGAGATAACATGGATGTTATTGTTTTTCAAAGATAAAAAATTTAAATATTTATTTCATAATTCATGACAAGTTGTTTTTGAAAACAATTCTTGTAGAAGAAATTCAGAAAAATAATTATAATTGAAAGAAAGAAAATTAGATCTGTGTATGTGTGTGTGTGTATGTGAAGAACCATTTGTTTAGAAAAGTTATAAATAATAATGTGAAATTTAGAAAATGAGCCACTGTAATAATAAAGAAATGAATTCCATTTATATTATCTTTCCTTAGCTAGTTATTATGAATAATTTTTGTTTTATACTGATTGATTTGATGTTTTTTATTCATTTTTATCTTCTTGTAAATGTTCAAGATAAATGTATTCCTTAAAAGGTGGCTACAAGTAATCAAAAAACAGGTTGATTTACAAAGGGTATAAGGGATAAGATGATAAAATAGTATCACAAATTTCAAAAGTTTAAACTGATTGGATTGATGGGAGGTTTATAAAGATTACAAATTATAGAAGATCATGAAATATGGCAAAACAGGAGATCAGGACATCAAAAAAGGTGTATGAAAAAAAGGCTCACTAAAAGTATAAAAATTAACAGTAAGGATTGTTTAAAATACATTAAGGGTAAACAAAATGTTAGGATATGGTAGGACCTTGGAGGAATGACAAAGGAAGGCTTATACCTGATGATTATTAGATGGCTTGATTATTTAATTCTGCTTTTTCTTCAGTTTTTACTAATGAAGGTTTAAGCAGTCTTCCTCATCTTGAACAGTTGATAGGTGGAAACAAGATCAAACAAGATCAAACAAGATGATCACATTAATTATGAGCTTGTTAAGACAAAATTGGGAAGTGAAAGAATGATAAGACTACTGAACAAATAAAATTTTTCATGGGTTTTGAAGGAGATTGAGGATTGAATATGTAATCTACTTGCTACTATTTTCTTGTAAGTTGGCTTAGGTTATTGTCCTCTTTTCAAAGAGGTTATAAGACTTGTCCCAGTGATTATCGGCCTGTTAGTTTTACATCAGTTGTGGGAAGAGTTTTGAAAAGTGATAACAGATGTTTTTCAGAGTCATCTAGTACTATTTTTAATTTTACTGGATGGTTTCATTAAGGGAAAATCTTGCATTACAAATCTTTTAACATTTTTTGAAAAGGTTACTACTACTTATGTAGATGGGGTGAAAGGTGTATATTTGGTGTATCTGATTTTCAAAAAAAAAGACAAGATGTTACATAAAAGACTTGTTAAAAAGTTCTTTCTGTAGGTTTATAAAATAAGTTTGCTAACTGGATATAGAATGGCAGGATGGAAGAAAGCAGAGGGTTATTATAAATTAATTTCAAATTAGCTTAATGTCACAAGTGGGTTACCTTAAGGGTCAGTCTTAGTAGGAACTTTGCCCATTTTGATTTACATCAGTGACATAGATTAATAAATATAGTAAATAAATTGCCTAAATTTGCTGATGATATCAATGTCTTTTGTGTTGCTGGCTGTAAAGAGGAGGATGCTACTTTACAAAACGATTTAGTGAGTTGGTTTTAATCATAATATATGCAAGATAATATGTATAGGTTATCATAATTTGAACTATGAGTATAATTTTAATAAGTGTGTGTGTGTTTTCTTATAGCAAAGCCACATCAGGCTATCTGCTGAGCTCACCAAGGGGAATCTAACCCCTGATTTTAGCGTTGTAAATCCATAAATATACCGCTGTACTAGTAGGGGGCAATTTTAATGAAAATAACATAATAATGGTGCCATAAAAGAAGGGAATCTTGTTGCAATGATTTATCAGTCTCTTAAGCCATCCAAGCAGTGTGCTTGAATGGTAGTGGTAAGGTAAATAGTATTTTAAGTTGTATCAACAAAAATATTGAATAAAATACTAAAAAGGTTGTAATGCCATTGTATAGGTCACTGGGTAATTCACATTTAGAGTACTGTGTTCAGTCTTGGGCTCCTAAACCTTAGAAAGGGCACTAAATTGTTGCAAAGGGCTCAGAAGAGGGCAACTAAAATGGTGCTTGGCATAGAGGGGTTGTCATGTGAAAGAGGTCAAGATCTTTGAATTTGTTTTTTTCTTGAAAAAAGTAAGAGTTAGAGGAAATTTGGTTGAATGTTTAAGATTTTAAATGAAACTGATAGTATTGATGTATCATCTTTTTTCATACTTACTAATGAGAATGGCAGGACAAGGGGACACAAATATAAATTGTGGCATGGTATGAAGTATCTTAAGTTAAAGTAGTTTTGTTTTTCTAACAGGATGATTAGCCTTTAAAACAGGTTGCTTTCAGACTTTGTGGAGGCAGTAAATTTAAGTGAGTTTAAAAGAAAGCTTGATAACTAGATAAATGAAAAGGGTTGGCTTTGAGGGTTTTCATTGTTTAATCTAATACTTTTAGTTTAGATTAGGGGATAGCTTAGATGAATCAGTAGGTCCATTGCTGTCTGAAAACATTACATTATAATTTGATAGAATAACAGTTTCTAAATGGATATAGTCTATTTCATATAAAATATTATGTGATTTTCAATGTTATTAGTTATTATTCTATTATTGGAACTGTTCAGTTGATTTGTATCATTCAAGAGTTAATAATGTTTTATGGTTAGTCAGAAATGTATAATATCACTTCAGTCATTAAATCAGATGTTAAAGTTGAAACAGTTTTGAAATTATAGAAATCATTATAGCTTAAACTTAGTTTTGATTATGTTTCTTGATACTTAATAGTAATTGAGGTCATATACATTTATTTTTGAACAAAATTTTCACAGCGAAATGTGGAAGTGAAGGATATCAATGATCACAGACCTGTTTTCAGCAAAATTAAACACATGATAACAGTCAATGAAAGTTCTAAATGTGGGATGGAAATATTACAAGTGTCAGCGAAGGATCAAGATAGAGATGAACAACTGTTCTTCTCTATTTATAATAGGTAAAACCATTACTATAAAATTAATATTTCATAACAAAACTTACAGCAGACAGTCTTAGTAGCTTGGCTATAAATATAAATTACAAATATTTGAATTAAATTTTGAATGAAAACAGAAAGAAACTTTTTATTTCATATAAATATTTTAATTATTTGTATTTTATTTAATTTTCAGTGCCAGCCCATCAAGTTTAGAACATTTTCATATGGATCCAAGTAAAGGTATCCTGTCCATTGCTAAGCCTCTTGACCATGAAGTGTGTCATCAGCACATTCTAACACTTATGGTTAAGGATCGTGGAACTCCTTCTAAACGTAATTTTGCTCGAGCAGTGATTAATATAGAAGATCACAATGATTATGCACCTGAGTTTCTTTCTCCACAGTTTGAAGGTCGGGTTTATGAAACAGCTGCTGTTGGTACTTCTGTAGTGCAGGTATTTGCTGTAGACAGGGACAAAGGTAGAAATGCACAACTAAACTTTGCAATTATGAAAGGTAATGCTGTTAATTGAGATTTTAAGGTGTAAAAAACTATATATAAACAGTAATTATATATGTTTAAAAGTAGAAGCCATATTTGATTAGAAATAATGGTTTATTACTGATATTTCAATTGGCAACCTTGTTTACTTTATACATGTTAATACAGATTCCTAACTTGAGCATATGTTATAAGAGGTGGCCTTTATCTCTCTTTTTTTTTTTTTACTTTTCATGGATAGCAAATAAAAGGCAATAACAGTATAAAACTGTATCTCAGAACAGCTGGTATGAGTATTAACATTTTTACTAATAAATCAGAGAACAATGTTTCAAACTTCCCAGGTCACCTCCAGGTTAATAAACCTGAAGATAACTTAGGAAGGTTGAAATATTATTCTCTGCTTTATTAGTAAAAGTGTTAATACCCATACCAGCTGGTCTGAGATACATTTTTATACTGTTATTGGCTTTTATTTGCTATACATGAAAAGTAAAAAAAAAGATAAAGGGCACCTCTTGTATATTACTTTATTTTGGATATAATACTATGCATCTGATTTTGCTTTAAAATAACAACAAAATTCTCTGATATGCTTAATCTTTATAGGAAATGAAGGAAATAGCTTTTCCATGGATCCTAAGACAGGAATCATTTTAGTGGCCAAAGAACTCAATCGAAACATTATGCGAGAATATTATCTCACCATCCAAGCTACTGACAAAGGAACCATATATAAGGACAGCACAGCTAGTGTCCATATTATAGTAACAGCACCTGATCGTTCTGCTCCTAAGTTTGAAAAACGAGAGTATATTGTAGAACTCTATGAGAATGAAAAGCCTGGCATTGTTGTTACAACTGTTACAGCCTTCAGTCAATCTGTAGTGTATTATGAAATTGTGTCTGGTAACAAAGAAGCCAAATTTACTATTAATCCCCACTCAGGTGAACTTCATACGGCCACAAGGTTAGACTATGAACAAACTAAAGTGTATAATCTCACTATTAATGCAATAAACCTAGTTAGTATGAATGACAGTACAGTAGTAATAATACATGTACTTGATAGAAATGACAATGCTCCAGTATTTCTTGAATCAAGTTTTTATGGAGAAATAAGTGAGTTAGCAAAAATCGGAACCTTGGTGCTGACCAATAAAAGTACTCCCCTTGTAGTCAGTGCAGTCGATGAAGACTCAGATTTCAATTCACACCTGGTGTATGAGATTGTAGAGAAATTGGCATATAATTATTTCCAGATAGATTCTAGTACTGGTAAGTTACATGATTTAGGCTTAACTGGTTTTGAAGTTTTCTTATTAAAAATGTGATTAGAATCTGTTGAGAAGTTTAATTATAATGGAATATGTTACTTTTCACAAAACCTGCAAATTATGCATATATTACCTTACAAAAAGTTGCTATAAACTAAACGGAAGTTTCTTCATTTTAGATGGGTGCACTTGTGAAACAAGGCACTTTCTGTCAAAAAAGAATAGGAAAAAATGTGCATAAGATTATTAAAAAACATATTTTAATTACAAAAACCATAAGCTCTGATGAGAGCTGCTTGTTTACTAGATTCAACAAATTTTGAACTTTAAATATGTTAAAAATAATATAATTTTACACAGTCATCTATGACAGTAATATTACTGGTAAATTAAATACCATTTTGGCTTTGTTTCTGTGTACATTATTAATTGGCAAGTCTGGATTTACAATGCTAAAATCAGGGGTTTATTTCCTCTTGGTGGGCTCAGCAGCTAGCCTAATGTGGCTTTGCTATAAGAAACATATATACACACATTATTAACTTACATGCATTTTATATCAATAGACACATTAGTAATTTTATAAAAAATGTTTTTTCTGTTAAATTTTATGTATCCCTCTGATCCTTTTTGCTTATGTAACCCATTAATAAAAAGCTTACTGCTTAACTTGTTTCCCTTAAAAGCTTTCATATCTGAAATGAAACAATGAGCAAAATAAAAAACAAACAAACTTTGTTCTGGAGTTTATGGTCTTTTACTTCATAATGTTAGCTTATAGAAAAACTTTACCATGACAGAATGAAAAACTAATTCAAGGGTAATTTTAAATGAACAAATTTAGTTGTGTCTGTAGTTTAATACTTGATTTATAGAGGTATGTAAGGTTATAGTAAATTACATAAATAAACTTTTTTGTAGAGTTGACACTTTTTTTCTCTTACAACTGTTTTCATTTTGTTTGCTATTTTTTAGAGGAAGTAAAGTGGAAAAATGAAGTTTTTGCTGTAAACATTTGTCTTTAAAAATATGTAGTTCAAGTCCATTTATATGTTGGGAAACTATGTAGTATTTTGAAGTTTAACTTACCTACCAAGTTATTGCAATAGGTTGATGGTTACACTTGTGATAGTTTTATGTGTAGTGTTGTTACTGTATGATAAGATTTAACTAAATGTAAATTAATGTAGATTACATCTGTAAGTCATTGTAGGATCATGATCATTAGAATATAATTTGAGTCAAATGTTCTAGTTAAGAAGTTCAACAACTAGTGGATGCAAGCTGTAAATATGTTTGTGGAATTGATGTAGCATAAAAAATCATTAATAACTCAAACACTTTGGGATAACTATCAATGTAATTAATGCCTGGAAAAAAGTTAGACAACAATATTTTTCTGTATGTGAACATCTCAAACCTCATCAAATTCTGCTTATCTTGTTCTCTTTTACTTACAACCAATACCCACTTTCTAAAATTTCTGATATGCAAGTCCTGAAATTTGTATAACTGTGGAGGAAACATGATAAAGTTGACATAGGAACATTACTTCCTATTTCTTGGTTTTGTTGATTCATGTTGGGATAATTTTTTCAAAAATCTACGTTTCAAAATTATCATGACCTATTAGTATATTCTTTATTTTTCAAATTAGAATAATTTTATATTTTTTTTCTAATAGAATCCAGACTAGTTTTGGGAAAATGTAGGCTGCAATTTTTACCTTATCATTTTGTCATCAAATGATTTTTGCCAATTTACATTTCCTTTTGCCAGGTAATAGAAAGTGTATGTATCAAAAAGTTCTTAAGTGTCAACAAAAACACCACAATTATGGTTTGAGATTTTTGATAAATTATATTTTTTCCAAATAGAACTTTTTTTTTTATAACCAAGTTACATTACTTCAAATACACAAAACACAAACTTACAATTATAAAGTGTACTATCTTTCATTTCTTGTAAATTAAGTAAGTTCTACAAATTCTTTGTATTCACTTCATGCTTACCAATGTTATAAAATACTCATATATAGTAAGGTACATGTTCCTTGTAGGTTCCATACGCACCATTCGAACTTTGGATTATGAGAAAATATCCTCTTTCCATTTTGGCGTCCAAGTGATGGATAAGGGTAGGCCTCGTCTAAGTGCTGAAAGAACTGCAGAGGTTTTTATTGAGGTGCTCAATGTTAATGATTGCTCCCCTCAGTTTGAGAAGCACATGTATGAAGCTGTCTTACTGCTGCCAACATACAAAGGTGTTGCTGTGACTACGGTTAAAGCATTTGATCCTGATTCTGATACAGAGATTGGTGTAAAATATGCAATAGTTTCTGGTAATCATAAAACAAAGTTTTTTATTAATGAAAGCACAGGTCAAATTTTTGTAAAAGATCCAGTTGATTTAGAATACACTTACAAGATGATAGTAGCAGCAAAAGATGGGGTGTTTGAAAATAGCACTAAAGTTTTAGTGAAGGTGGAGAAGGCCAAATTTAGTGGTTTTGCTTTCTCTGAGGAAGTTTACAGGGCTACAGTCATGGAGAATACAACAGAAGTTTGTAGAGTTACTATTGTCTCTGTTGTAGGAAATGCATTAAATGAACATGTGATTTATAGCATCCTGAACCCGTCTGACATGTTCAAGGTTGGGAAGACTTCTGGAGTATTACAGACAACAGGAAAGCCTTTTGATCGAGAGAAAGTAAACCATTACACAGTGGCTATAGAAGTGAGAAGTATGGCTACTGGCGTTCCTCGGGTAGCTCACGTACTTGTGGAAATAACAGTTTTAGACATTAATGACAATGCTCCAGTTTTTGTTAGTCTACCCTATTACTCTGTAGTACCTATTGAAACTCAACCTGGGGAAGTGATTTATAAGGTAGGGTGTTGTAAGATATTTTGAATTTTTGTAATATAAAGACTAAACGAATTTATGAAATATTGTCCTTTTTAATTATCACAAATGTTACAACAGGTATATCTTACAAAGGTATATATATATTCTGTTATGGTTTATAGATATTTTTTGTAATTGCTGTGTAGCATACATAATACTAAAAAGATAAGTATTTGAAGAATAACAGTATAAATTAATTAAGCTTGGTAACAAATGGCCAACAGATATTTAAATAAATTTCTACAAAATATTGTGAAAGTTTCATTTTGTGTAGGAAAATGCATACTTGTAATAATAAATATATCTAGTAAAGGATAATGATAATAGCTGTGCGGTGTAATTTGCAGGTGCAGGCTGTTGACCTGGATGTGGGTTTGAATGGATATGTTCATTATGAGCTGGTTAAAGGTGACAAAAATCTGTTCAGTATTGATAGTGTGTCAGGCGAGCTTCATCTACAGCATCATTTAAAACCTAATATTACTGCCTATGAAGTTGTTGTTGCAGCTTATGATAATGGTAAAACAGTTCATTTTATATATTATTATTTATTAGTATGGGACTAAAATCTGTGAAATGGAAAAGTAAATTTTAAGATACAATTCTTACTGGGTGACTTTTTTTCTTTTTATTGGTAATATATTATACATTAGTTTCAAATAAAATAAACAGCATTCTCTAAGATCCCGTAAGTGCCATGTGGATTCATTGTAGGTTAGTATATATTTCAAATATCAATACAAAAGATTATAAAATGTAATTCCTGATGTACAATGCATGACATAAAGCAGTGATTCCCAAACCTGGAGTGACAACCCCAACTGGGATGTTGGCATGTTCTAGTGAGGTCACAGGCTTGATGCAATATAAATATGATTGGTGAATTAGAGTATTAAGTCATTTACCAATTCTCAAAATTCTTTTGTTTGGCTTCTTGAAATAGGATTAGCATGGTTTACAAGCAAAACAGTTATTATGATATATATATATTTTAGTTTTCTTTTCTATTGACAGATAGAATAACAATTGAGATTTGGACTTTTATATAAGACATGATTGACATACTTATAATGGTTACTTCTTTCACAGGAAGCTTTTCTTTACATTCTGAGGTGGTTGTATTCATAAAAGTTGTCAACAGACACATGCCAGCATTTGAAAAACCATTCTACAAAGTGTCTGTTCCTGAAAACATACAACCTAGGTCACCTGTTCTGTCTGTTGCTGCTGAAAGTCCACAAGGACGACAGTTGATATACAGTATTGTTAAAGGAAATACTGAGGAAGAATTTGGAGTTGATTTCAACACTGGTGTGTATATATATCACTATTAAACACCTAAGAGGCATTAACTAAAGTTATTTCAGCTCTTGGATCGTAACGTGATTGGTTGAAGAGGTAAAACCTTGAGGTATTAATTCAAGAAGATGTCATTTATCTATGTTGACAATGTTCTTCATAATTAAAGAAGGTATTATTAATGTGTAAATAATGTTCTTAGATATATTGTTTGTGTTATATCTTTTGTAAATTAATGTTTTAATATTGGATAACATGTTTTCATATGATAGAAAATCTTTAAAAGCATAAAAAATAGATAAAAGTGACATGAATCTTCAACTACTGTGTGTAACTACCAAATTAAAACGAATATTACCTTATTTGGGCTTACATAAGAAATGCCTCCCTTTGAAACCCTTAAAAATGTTATTTTCATGCTTATCCTTTATTTCATTTATTTTTGTGCCAAATTTGGCCAAAAAATACCTACTTTGCAATGATGTGTGACAAGTTTTGGTGGCATGTCATTTGGAAATCTCTTTTTTTTCTCTTTCATGCTTGCTTGTCAACTTCAAGAAGTGGCTAAATCCATTGGTGATGTGTATTTGTGATTGTTAAGTATATGAACAATAGCAGTTTTTATAGCCAAGAGAAACTTTGGGATGGCTAGTACACTGATACATCATTAAACTTATTCAGATAAAATTACAAGTAAATTTGAAATAAAAGTGCTTTATAATGTCATTATTAATTATAATTAAATGTTCTTTAAAATTAATCTAATTAAACACATTTTTGTTTCATTGTTTAACAGAATAGAATAGAAACTCAGATATTGAACAATTATTAGTATGTGCTTGATAACAAAGAATTCCCAAATTCCATTATTAGTATTTTTTTCTTTCAAAATATAGTTCAGTTTTGTTACTTCATTCATTTCTGACACTGGATAATATAATTAAATGAGCTAGTTAAAAATTTGCTTGACATTTTTTGCAGTTAAATTTCAAGCATCAGTAATGCAATATTTTGTTTTTATTAACTTGTAATTTTTATTTTACAATATTTGCATTTTTTGTCTCTTTATAGACTCGGGTCATAATAATGGTGCATGTAAGTATATAATCAGGTTTTGTTTTTTTGTTTCTGTTTTAACATTTTTCTCAGTTTTATTCATCGTCCTATGAGTTGTTTTAATATCTGCTCTTTTTATAAGCACTGTTATTTCTCTTTCATACTATAATTTGGCTTTTGAATCCCATACATTAGTCATTCAATTCTACAAAGAAACAGCCTTCCATATAAAGTAGACATTTCTTTGTGTTTCATTTAGTACAATTTAGGTAATATTGTAGAAAATAACATTTAGCTTTGGACTATGGTACTCTTGTTCTTATACAATTTGTAACGAATTTGTTCCCCTGGTGGCAGTAAATGTAACTAATTTAGTTCAAGAAATGGTTTTCTTCTTACTGATAATGAAAGCTCTTTGGATTTTAGTAAACTAGCTTTTATTTGGAATTACAAGGAAACAAATGTTCCAGTAGTAGTATATGTTTCAAGTCTTGGTTTGAGGCATTTATTTGGCTTATTATAATAATATTTTCAAAGTTACTTAGAGATAATTATAATGAATCTTCTACTTTGATTTAAGGACATAGAAAATACAGTTTATTTTTTAACTCCATTAATAATAATTACAATGATTTTGACAGATTACACAGGCCTGCAAACTTCATGAAAATTGTTTTGTTTTTAATAATGGATTTTCTATAATTAAGCTACACAAATTTCAAAAATATTAATTTTTTTGTAGCATGTAAAGATTTTACACAAATCACAAAGAAACAATTCTAACTTAGATGTAATTATTTTGTTATTTACTACAATGAACATTTTCCATTATCATGTTTATTAACAAAAAACACAAACTGAAAAAGGGAAGAACATTGGTATCAAATGAATATGAATCTTCAGTCATCTTGATTGTTTTTGTAAAATTTACATCTTTTAATCTCAGAACTAGTTGTTGTGGTCTTTATTTCATGTATAACATCTGTAACATCTTGTTTCAAAGACCAGCAGTAATCAGCCATTATGCTGATGTCCCATCTTCCCTGATACCTCCTCTCCATTTCCCTGATGTCTTGATGAAACCTTTTCCTTTGTTCTTTGCTGATGTCACTGAGATTGTCATTATGTGTGTATAAGAAATAAGCTTTCAAGCTCACGTAACAACCCAACTCTTTGAATTTATCATGCATGTTATTGAGAGTGTTTATGCAATTTTGGCCCTTGTAGTTTCCTAAAAATGTTAGTAACATCTTAAAAGCCAATCCACACTTCTTTTTCAACTTTCCTCATTTTTCTTTTGCACTTTTTATCCAAAGTCAATTTCTTAATCTGTGGCTCAACAAAAATTCCTTCCTTAAGTTTTGCTTCTGAAAGAGCTGGGAATTTCCCATATTGATACTTGTAACAGTTGTCATCCTTGTCTAAGACCTTTACAAACTGCTTCATCAAGCCCAGTTTTATGTGAACTGGAGGTAAAAGGACGTTCAATGTTTTTCAATCCTGGAGTGATGCTGACTCTGTGTGGCCATTGTTTCTTTATTCAGTGCTGATTTTGTGCTCTGCTGTCCCATTCACATGAAAACTTTGTAAAATTGGATTGTTGACCCAACCACAAAGTACCCATCCATGTTCTTTGTATTTGACCTCAATAAGAAGAAGTTTGAGATTCTACAATATTTCCTTCAAGTAAACTGAATTAGCAAAGGAAACAGTTGTATATATGTTACTGTTGTGAAGGAGAACATCTTTTAGACTTCTTTTGGAGAAATCAGTAAACAATCACCACTCACTTGGCTTATGGACAGCAGCTCCTAGCATTGGTATTAATTCAGCAATACTTTTACAGTAAACCACTGAACCTTCTTGTGAAAAGTATGGTGTAAATTGTTTGTCATAATTTATATACCAGTAAAATTCATGATGATGGAAAACCACATAGGTTCAAGATGTGTTGATACAAATAGTTTGCCCCCAAAGAAGAAAGGTAAATCTTTTTAAAATGCTTGGGTTATAGTATTTTTATCATTTTATATCAGTAAAATTATGTCCCTGGAGAAAGTAGGTTCTTAGCCCAAAGTTTGGATCCCAAAACCTCTGAAGATTCCTTTGGAAGGCCTAACTCTCTTACCAAACCACAAAGTACACCTTGTGTGAAAAGTTTTGTTTCACCGTACATTTAAGGTTGAAAACAGTCCCTATCATTATTGCTGTTGATATCAGAATCAAATGAAACTGTATCAAGAATCTCCAGTGGAGGAGGTACAGGTACATCAGATCCATAACCCCTTAGTGTGAATTCCTGTATGTGATGAGAGGACCTCCCAGAGAAAGTTCAGTTCTTTCAGTTTATCTCCTCTGGGATTTAAATATCCATCCATGTGGTTTGACCTGTGAAGGGGAGGAGAGGATTCTGGTGGTTGATGGGTCCAATCCTAATACATCACTTTGGCCTTGAATTCCTGTAGACGGGCAGTCTTGAGGTGCCCCCTTCAGGATCAATCAGCTGGTCTACTTGGGTTAGGGTCAACTGAGTACCAATGTTGGATGTTTTCAATGAGAGTTGTGGATATTGTGTCTGATGCTGGTGTTCAGGCATAGTGCTTACAAAACACTGGCATTGTTGCAATGTTCTTGTTTGGCATTGTAGTGCATCCCCTAGTAGGGCTTCATGGTGAGTGGGAGTCAGTGGGCACAGAAATATTCCTTCCTTATTATGGATCCCCAACTCAAAAATAATGAAAAACAGACCATAGATAAATGTCTTGAAGATTTTGAACAGTAATATTCAGGAAGGAATAGAAGTGTTTGCTGTCACTCCTAAGTCAGTTAAAAAGCTATTTTCTGGGAGCATCTTTGTGGAAATACCCTCTCTGAAACAGACTGAACTTGCATTTGAAGGTCATTGAGGATATATTTATTGAGGTTACTCTCCATGCTACTTTGAATTCAATACAAGAAGTTATTGTTGAAAGGAATTTGAAGAATATCCATGAGTCAGAGATCGTTGCTGGTTTTTATACCCAAGGAGTTTCTGCAGTGAGATGCATCTCCACTTGCAAAGATGGAATTATGATCTGACCAATATCCTAATTTTAACATTTTCATCACCACGTCCACCTGCCACCATCTAAATTGCAAGGTATGGCCATATATTCTGAACCCTCTCACATGTTTGCAAAGTCAGCAGTTCCGTTACTTGATGAATCATGCCATGGTTCCTTGATATCTGTTTGTTGCAGTGGCAAGGACCACGATGCCTACGAATGTGAAATGAACCTTCATTGTGTTAATTGTAGTTGCTCTCACCCCTTTTACTTTTGTTCTTGCCCTAGATAAGTGTCGGAAAAATAGGTACAATATTTGAAAATGGTTCACAACATTTCTTACTCTGAGGCTTGAACGTTATTGTTTGCCACTCCATCCTAGACATATGCTGCTGCACTGCATTCCACTGCTGCAGTGGGAGTGCAGAGAGATCTCTCCATGTCTCCTAGAGAGTTATGTTCTTCAAATCACGTTAAGAATCTTTTGTCCTCCAGGTTAAGAGAGTTGACAAGTCAATGTCAACACCTATCTCTATCCCCATCATTCCTTGCAGTGGCTCCCCAGATCCACTTCTTTTGGTTCTGGCTTCTGGTGTTTTTTCGGGTCTATCTTATTCTTCAGCCTTGACTTGCAGAATGATTATTAGTTCATGCTTTCAGTCACTGGAATCTTCATCTACCAACAGAGACCTGCACACTTGACCCAGGGCAGGATCCATGGAGGTCAATAGACCTTCTAATAAAGAGAAACAATGTTGATGGAAACAGAAGAGTTTGTTTGTTTGTTTGATTTTGAATTCCATGCAAAGCAACACAAGGGCTATCTGCACTAGCCATCTTTAATTTAGCAGTGTAAGACTAGAGGGAAGGCAGCTAGTCATCACCACAAGGGCTCTCTGCCTAATTCTCCTTCACATAAGTAAAAATGGTCACTTTAATAAGGTGGAACTGTCGAGGTTTGTATTCTAATTTGGATGACATCAAAGTGCTGATTGATTCTTACCATCCTGTGGGTCTTTCCTTACAGGAAACATTTCTGAAACCTGCCAATACAGTCACCTTTTAAAAGTTTTCTTTGTACAGAAATGACAGGTTGTGTGAAGGATGAGTGCATGGAGGGGTAGTACTGCTGGTTGATCAGCATGTGCCCACCCTGTCTTTGCCACTCAATACACCTTTGTAGGCTGTAACCATCTGTGTTTCCTTGGGTCGTGCTGAGTCTCATGAACCTTCTCTACACTACTGCTATTAGTAATTGTTTTTACTGTATGTTGCAAACCTTTGATCCTTACTAAAGCATCCCACCTGAGGTTGCATTTTTCTTCCTCAGTGGGCCATGCTTTTTCAGAATAGACTGTTTGCCATTGTCCCTTTTGGTATTCGTATCCAGGTACAGTTGGCTGAACTCAAATGCAAACTAATGTGGCAGGGGTTTAGTTTAAAGAGAGAGAAATCAGAAGAGTTCTCTCTCCAACTGGGGTGTTCAGGAATGTTGTGGTTCCTCTTCTTCCCCTTTTGTGGAAGGTTATTGATTTTAGTTTTTTTTTTTATTTAAATAATTTTTAAACTCTTTTTGGGTGGAGGAGTGAATTTGGTCATGCCTAATATTATCCATGAACAAGGCAAAGGTAGCACCGGAGAAAATGGTCAGATCCCGTCCTGAAAGGCAGATGTCATAGTAAACTTGAACATACACACAAACGACCCAATTCAGGGCATGGCAGTAAAGTTGCCTTGGCTGGGATCTAAAGATCCAATGCCTAAGTTTTTGCTGTGGGGGGAAACGGGAGCGCCCCGAGAAAAATCCACTTTCACAGGACAGGCGCTGAAAGTTTTACCTGTCCTGTGCCCGAAACTTGAAAAAGAAAATACATGAATTTTGCCCTTTAAGTGTTTTGTTGTGTGATTTGTGATTCTTGAAATATGTTGTATGGTGAGATAAATTTGGTTGGTGCACTAGTTAATTTATAGAGTGATGCCGTTAGTTTGTTTCCGTGTTCTGCTTTTAAATAGTATTTGTGTGATATTTCTGTTAGTCTATTTCTTAGTGTTGGTAAGTTACTGATTTGATGTATATAATTTACTGGAGTGTATGATGGTAGACTGAATGCAGATCTTAGTATTTTGTTTTGTTGAACTTGGATTTTCTGGAGTGTGTTGTTTGACATACTATATGTGACTTGACATCCATACTCTATTAGTGGATAGATGTAAGCCTTGTATATTTGGATAATGGTCTTTGGTGAGCATTTCGAGTGTTTGCTGGTTAGAGTCATTAAGTGTGAAATACGTTTTCTAATAGATTAGTGTATGTTGTTAACATGTTTTTTCCATGTTAGTTTTGTGTCGAAAGTGATGCCAAGGAATGTGATGTTTTTGCTCATGTTAATGGGTGTATTTCCAAGTGATAATTTTATTTTTTCTAGATTTTTTCTTTGTTTTTTTAATTTCCTGTAGAAGGTGATTGCTTGTGTTTTGGTTGGATTTAAAACTACTCTCCACTTGTTACTGCAGGCCGAGATGTTGTTCAGTGATTCTTGCACGCGAGACATGGCCATTACTGGGTTTCTGGAGGTGCTCCAGATAGCGATGTCATCTGCGTATTGTGAATTATACGTGTATGTTAAATTGGGAAAAGGTATGTCACTGATGAAAATAATATATAGTAGTGGAGAAAGGACTGATCCTTGGGGCACTCCTGCAGTTATATTGACTGATTTAGATATAGTTTTATTGACTTTTACTTGTGATGTTCTATCTGTTAGGAAGTTTGATATCCATTTAACTATTGTAGGGTTTATATTTAGGTGAGTTAGTTTGTATTTGATGGCATTGTGCCATACTCTGTCAAATGCTTTTTGACGTCTAGGAATACACCAATGGTTACTTGGTTGTTGTTAAAAGCTTTGTAGATTGATTCGGTGAGTCGTGTGAGGTGAACCGTTGTTTGCCTGTTTTTCCTGGAGGCATTTTGGGATTCCGGAAGAATATTTTTGTTTCACAAAAGTGGAGAAGACGGTTGGAGATAACCCTCTCCATCAGTTTGCCAAGGCAGCTTAACAGACTGATGGGATGGAAATTATCTGGATTGGTCCTGTTGGTTTGTCCTTAGATGATATTGCTGTCTCTACTGATCATCCCACCATGGCTTATTACCATCTCCAAATGTGATCTTTCTTTGAGTCCTCTTAAGAAAATGGATACTCCCAACTGAAAGTACTGTCTTCTTTTGCCAAACATCTTTTGAACCATCCTTTCATTCCAATTTATACAGATGGTTCAAAATCAGGTGAATCTGTGGGCTCTGTCATGGTTTGCTGTGGATTGGTGGTTGCACACATGATCCCTTATCCAGTTTCTGTGTTCATTGCTGAACTGTACACCATTTCACTTGCTCTGAATCACATAGAAACTATGCAGTACATGAACTGTACAATTTATACTGATTTGCTCAGCTCTCTATTGGCTCTGGAATTGCTTCACGTTAATTCTCACCCTGTTCTTGTTGATATTCAAAACCTGACTGGCCCATATCTCTTTATCATCTATTTTTATCCAGTTCTTCTGGATACCAGGTCATGTTGGTATTCATGGGAATGAGTTTGCTGACACTGTAACTAAGTCTGTCTTCTCTGTTGCTAATATGGCTGTGCCTGCCCCATACATGGACTACAGTCCTGTATTTAAGGCTCGGCTTTGTGCCAGTTGGTAGTCTACTTGGAGTGAGCAATGTAATAATAAGCTTTTCCAGATGAAACCTTCTGTTGCTCTTTGGCTGTCTTACTTCCATAAGGATTGGAAAGAGGAAGTTGTTCTAGCTAGGCTATGCATTGGTCACAGGTTTTTAACTTATTTTCTTTTATCTGGTACTGATGCACCAATGTGTTGTCTGTGTGACATTCAAGTCACAACAGCCCACATTTTAATGTCATGCTGTCATTACTACCATGAACAACAGTACCATTTTAAACATATTTTACCATGGGTTTACCATTGACATTGGACAGTGTCATTGGTAATGGTGACAGTGTCCACCTCAGTTGTTTTTTAATTTTTACGGACCATTGGCTTTTATAACTATTTAAGTTTTTAGTTCAAAAATTGGACTTTGTTTTGTTTTAATATGATTCCTTTTTACATATTTTGATAATTTTACTTTTTTACCAGTTTTTTTGATGCAGATAGCCTAGTTGCTTTGCATCAATAAATGATAGACAACCAACCAAACAGATACATGAGCAACAGGTACTATAGCAGATTGAAGGTTGGATAACAGTGTTGTAGCCTTAAACATTACATGAACAAAAATAAGAGTAATGTCCATGAATTCTAGGCTTGTGCTACACATAAGGCAAATACTTTTTCTTACCTATAGGCCGTTGTCTCAACTCCTTGATGCAAGTGGTGCAAACTTGGTGCACAACCTATGATTTGTCTTGGTCTGCAAGATTTATTCCAAAATACACGTAATATACTTCTCTGAAAAATTCTGTAATGTTTTGACTTTGTTTTTTATCACAAATATAACAGAATGTGTTTGGGTCATTTACACAACCTCTTGTTGCCTTTTAACCATTTATGTACTAGTAGTGTGTTTTTTGTGGGTTCTAGAACAATTGATGAGACTCTCGTATTATTGATCTAGAGAAATCTATAGCTGGTGATTGTTAACATTTTAAGCATAACAAAATGAACCCAATTTCAATGAAAATGATTCACTTGTGTAAAGATTTGTGAAAAATCTGTTCATGTTGGAAAAAAATGGATATCATTTTTGGATTTAGCTCACAGGAATTACTTTAGAACATGCCAAAATTTCAAAACAATAAAACCATTGCAGGCCTGTATTATGTATAAATTTGAAAATAGCCATTTTTATAACAAAAGTGTAGATAACTATCTTTTATGAGGTGGGCTATCAGGCTAATGGTGTCATTAATCGCAACACTACTTTTTTAATTTAAAATTGCACTAGAGTAAAGGCAATTAATATATAAAAAAAAGTTATTTGTTTTAGATACTATATCTATACTCATGAAATCAGTTGATATTAAGAAGTTTAGCTTGATTATTTTAAGTTTTGTTTGATGGGCTAGCATCAGAATACATTTAAAAAGCTTCTTGACTGCATTTTGTTTCCACTATACCATCTCGCTATCAGATAATTTGTTCAAAAATCTGTAATGACTTGTGTATGCATGTAGTAATAATAGTTTCTTGGCTCAACTGTTTCATACAAATGTTTATAGAAACAAGTTTTCTAACTTGTGTAATAAATATTTTCTTTATACTTCTTGATATGATTTGTATTTCTTGGGTATTAATTTTGAGAACTGCTGCTTAGAATCTATAAATCATAGATTTTAGATTGCTATTAGATAAGTTAAAGTTTTTTTAGGTTAAGTTTGGGCCATAAAAGAAGTATTTATGATTATTATACCTTTTTTGTCATGGAATGATTTTTGGGAATATTTTTTTATATTCAGACAGTACACAATATGTGTACAAAATGGCTGCATGTTAGAATGCTTGATTACTGTGGCTTAAATATTATGTAGTTAAACTAGTAAATGTACTTTGTAAGTTTTGTTACATGTAGCTGTTTTGATTGATATTCATTGTTGCATACTGTGTTTAGAATGCACATTTGTTACAGAAACCTTTTGCCACATATGTGTTTCTTACTGCACGTTCATGTATGTTATTGCACAGTTAATATTTGTACTTAATTCTTTTAAATAAACAAAAGTTTTTATAGGTGGATTTTTTTCTTTTAGTAGTATACATTAAACATGCAATTTTTTTTACATCAATTATGCATTAAGAAAACTAGTATCTGAATTTCAAGCAATACTAACATTCTTTAGGTGAAAAAATGAATGACAATTCATTTGATTATCAGACAGGTTGTAATTAAAAATACCTTGTGGCTTTCATTATTTGATTGCTTTACTGCATTGTATTTATGTTTTTTTAAAAATAAAATCTTTGAAATTTACTAGCTGTGATCTTTGTGGTGGAAGAACTTGACTACGAGACTTGTCAACATCATCATATCACCATGCGAGCCACTGACTCTGTGTCTGGTGATTATGGAGAGGTTTTTGTTGAAATTCAGGTGCTAGATATAAATGACAATGCACCTATGTTTAGCCAACCTACTTATAATGGATCAATCTCTGAAGCAACACCCTTTGGAACATCCATTCTGAGTGTGTATGCCAATGACAAGGATACTGGATCTAACCAACAGATAGAATACAACATTCTTGGTAATGCTACAGCTTATTTTAATGTTGATCCTGTAGAGGGTATAATTTTCATCAAACATTCTTTAGATCATGAAACACAGTCCACACATCATTTTGTTGTCATGGCAACAGATGGGGGATCTCCACCTCTTAGCTCAACTGCAGATGTTTGGGTCACAGTTTCAAATATGAATGACAATCCTCCATCATTTGGAAATCCAATTTATAGATGTGTTCTTAGTGAGCATGCTATACGTGGTCAGTTTGTAACTATGGTTGTAGCATCTGATCCTGATGTCACTGACCAGCCCAAACTGACCTACTCTATTGTAGGTGGCAATGACAACCAAGCATTTTCAATTAATAGCACAAATGGTGAGTTTTATTCTTTCTTCATTTTAAATATTTTGGGAATTAGTATGTATGTTTTATTTTCTCTCCTTTGATTTATAAAGATAGTGTTTGTACTTGGAAGAATGATGTAACAATGCTTTATTTTTTTGCATTCAAATTAAAAACGTTCACACTTTCCCAAGAAATATAATTCTATATCTGTAAATTATAGCTTTGAATGTTAATGTCTAGATTATTTTATGGATGTTTAATATATCTCAATTTGAGAAAATTTCCATCAACCAAAAACAAAAAAAGAACATTTAATTAAGCTACTCATTTCTTGGTATACTTTTAAAGAAGTATCAGTAAATGCTAAAGTTGATTAATTTTTGATATTGTTAGTTGTGAATTACTGAAACTTAGAGCCATAAAAATATTATGGTTAGACTATTTATGTAATTTATTTGTGAATAAGTTGAGCTAAAATCAGATAAACATATTTACACATGAATATTGAGATAAGCTAAATTGTAATGTTAGAAGTATTTAAACTACATAAAGAGAGTGTTGAAATTGTCTAGATGAAAACTATAGAATTTTTAACTGTGTTATGTAAAAACTATTACGAGAAGATCTTACTTGAGAAGTTTACAATTATAAGCTGTATTACAGAAAAAAACTACAATGAAATGACTTAGTTAGAAAGAACAGAAATATCTTGTTAAAACAATGGTGAAAGGACTTAACGGGGAAAAGTAGAATTATTATGCTACAAAGAAACTGGAAAAATGATTGATGTAGTTTTTTCAGATAATTAGTAAGCTTACACAGAACAACTGGTGGTCTAATCTAAATTAACAATATTGTTTAGATTAGATAAACAAATTTTCAAATGACATAGCTTATATTGGGCCTGATGGTTAGAGAACACTTGTGATCTGCAAGTCATGGGTTTGAATCTTGTCAACAAACCTGCTTACCCTTCCAGCTGTAGGGGCATTATAATGTTGCAATCAGTCCCACTGTTCTTTGATAAATGAGCATCTCCAGAGCTGATGTTTGGCTAGCTACCTTCCTTCTAGGCTATCACTTTAAAATTATAGACAAATATTATAGATAGCCCTTGAGTGACTTTCATGAAATTCAACTAACCAACAAAGTATCCTATATTGAAAAATAATTATCAACATGAAACAATAATTGTTAGGGAACACTCTAAATCATAAAAAACATAAATGAAGATATAAATAATATAGTGTAGTGATAGGTGGAGTGTTGTCTTAAAAGGTAGGAAAACATTCAAAAATGGAACTAATATATCAAACAATTTATATAATAATGAACTTATGGAGACAAACATTAAAAAAAAAAAAGTGTAGTAGTTCTGTTCATTTTCTGTTCTTTTCTTTTAGTTGTAGTATTATTTAGTGTACATGTAACTTGTTTATATGTTTAGTAACTAGGTACTATTTCTTGCTTGCCTCCTGTTTTTTAATGTGTGTGTGTGTTATTTACACTAGGTGTGGTCTCCTTGTTTAATGCCCACCAGCTCTTGAAACACTATACATACAACCTGAATATTTCTGTTTCTGATGGTGTCTACTCCAGTTACACTCTTGTCCTGATTGATATACTGAGTGCCAACAAACACACACCTGTATTTACTCGCACAAATTATGAAGTGGCCTTACAAGAGAATTTACCTTCAGGCACCAAAGCCACTACTGTTACTGCTGTAGACAAGGACAGAGGAGGCTATGGAATTGTCAGATACTTTATTGACAGTGAAGAATGCTTAAAATTATTCAGCCTAAACCAAACTTCTGGTAGTGTATTTAACTATAACTCTAAATTTGTATATTGTTGATTTAATTTTTTTTTAAATCAGCGTTACCTAAGTTAAGAATGCTGAGGTCATTCAGAAACTTGTATGTGATCAAGATAATATAGCTGTAGACAGTAAATCAATTGAAATATTATAATTTCATAGACTGTTACTCATTTGGTGTGAAGAGTTGTTTTGATATTATTTGTCATGTTACCACAAAGTCTAAGGAGACTAAAAATTTATATCAGGTTATCCCTTAAGTAATGTCTTATTTTAGGTTGAGAAAAAGAGAAAGGATTTCAAATGCTTTTAATGTTATTTAATCAATAATATATGTTCCATTATTATTAATTACTTCTTCCCAATGATTCACAAACTTCTAAATGCCACTTCTATAAAACTCTTGGGGTTTGGAGGAAAATAATGTAGAGAGGGTAGTTTTGTGTTCCAAGCTCTTTTCCATCAAGATAGTTCTGCAAATTTCAGAATAGATGATAATCAGATGGGGCAAGGTCTGGAGAATAAGGAGGATGTGGAAGTTTTTCCCAGTCTAGCTCTTCAATATTTGCAGATGTGATCCTTGCTCTATGGGGCTGTGCATTATCCTGGTGTAACACAACACCTTTACAATTGATCAAAGCAGGCCTCTTTTCTTGCAATGAGACATTCGAGTGCTCTAACTGTAGCAGTAGAAGTCTGATGTAATTGTTACATTGAATGACAGCAACTCAAAGTGGATCACATCAACAATATCCCACCAAATGCTTTACAAGACTTTCCTTGTCTGGAGGTCCATTTTGGGCTGTGCTTTAACCAGTTTACCTGCACTGAGCCATTGTCTACAGCACTTAACATTTTCATAAGATATCCAATTTTCATCTCTAGTCACTAACCTGTCCAATAAAGGTGAGCTACGTTCACGAGAGTGCAGAGAAGTGCAAATGACCACTCTTGTTCTGAGGTTGGCTTCTGTCAAATCGTGGGGGACCCGTTTTCCAAGTTTTGACACCTTTCCAGGTTGTTGCAGATGACGGTGAACTGATAAATGGATTTAATTAAGCTTCTGTGATAGTTCTTCGACTGTTACAGTACAATCTTCATCAAGTGCAGCCAGCAGCAAGTCATCATTAAACTCAACAGGATGACCTGAACGTGGCACATCACTTAAGCTGTAGTCACCTGATCTGATTTTCTGAAACCACCTTCAACATTTATTTTTATTGAGAGACTCTGCACCATAAACACTTTGAATGTTGTGTGTAGTTTCTGCTGTACTATTGCCCTTTCTAAACTCAAAGCATTATATGCTTAATGTGCTCCCTTCATAAGGGTTTATTTGATTAATCATTTGAAAAATTGGAGTTGTGTTAGTTTATTTTATTTGTCTGGACATTTTTATACATGTCCTACTACATATTTTAGTTATTAAAGCCTCTCTACAAAGACAGAAATGATGATTCACTTTCTGTATTAAATTTTTGGACTTTACTTATGGGATGACCTCATAATTATAGACAACAAGGTTACTAAAATAATGTAACTATAGACATAATGTTATACATGATAACATTTTTCAAACAGTATATGCATGGAGAATGGTATACAGTGATTTCACCCTTTTAAACCTTCCACGGAATCATACTGTTTGAGTAATGTAACAATGGGTAGTAAGAATATCCACTTAAGACTCTTAAAATAGGTAAGGACTATTTATCATGTTAAAAAGTTTTTTAATGGAAGCTTCAGTTAGAGAGCTCATATCATGTGACAAAAAGTTTTTTAATATGGTGAATGGTCCTAATAATTTAACTTAACAGGTTGTAATGTTAAAAACACACACATACACACATCACCAAAGCAATAATCCTTACGATATATTTGTACTTTCTTAAATCTGTTATCTTACTTGTGTAGAAAAAAAATTATAAGAAATTTAAGTTGCATTTGATTTTTTATAATATGTTGCATCAGTAGTTGTAGTGTTAACTGTATAAGGCAGTTGGAACTGTTGTTATTTTTGTAAGTTTTATTTTTTATATCTTGTTATAAATGTCAGAAATAATATATCTTATGTGTAGCTTTTGAATTAAAGTTATTTTTAACAAGTTTGTATATAAATACTCAATGCTTTATTATCACTTTAAAAAAAAATCTTTCATTAACAGGTGAGATCTACACAAAATCATCGTTTGATAGAGAGAAAAAACACCTGTATGAGATACCTGTAGTGGCTATAGATGGTGGGGGACGTTCAGGTTACAGTATAGTTAGGCTTACTATCACAGATGTGAATGACAATGCCCCTCAGTTTTTATTTGCAGAATACCAACTCAACATTCACTCAAACATGACTGTTGGAACCACCATTTTGAAAGTAAGAAAGCCATTTGATACATTTAATACTTAAGTTTAATGCTATTAGTTGATAAATATATGTTATTTTAACAGAATTGTTAATTTTTAAAAATAAGTTCTTGAAGAGACTAGTTTGTTGGATGAAGTTTTCACTTTTGCCCATCTCAGGCACAGTGGTTTGAGATGTAATGATGTAGCTAGTTGATTGTTCAGCTTAGGTTGTAAGTTACAAATCACAAGTGCTTTATATTTTTTCTTAGCATCCATTCATCTTTTGCTTAGTCTATTTTTCTGAAGTGTTCATTGTTCAGTTTTTCATTGCAGTCTGCTTAGATGGTTGTGAATTACAAAGTTATTGAAAGGGTTATTATGTACACATTCCTTGATTCTAGTAGCTAAGATTCAAGTTGTTGACCCAGTATAAACTTTTCTGCATTGAGGACACAAATATTTGTATACTACCAGCGATTTGTTTGAAGAAGGCATTTTATTTTTTAAACAGGAAAAACTGCATATCTGTTTGTTTGGTTTTAATTAATCTTAGGCTAACTTGGGGATAAGTTGATTGCAGAATACTTTTGATTTTACTTTTTAGTTTGATGTCATGAAAACAAGTGAATGGTAACACCAAGATTATTGATAGGACATTTAGAAACATTAAGGTCAGAAATTTTGGAGTTGTGAACTTTATTGATATGTTCAAAAATACTTTTGTTGATGAGTGCTTGAGGGAAGGCATTTTTTAATCAAATATATTTTTTAATATTGATAAATTCATCTTTAAAATAACCATAAGAGCTGGTAACTTTATATTCTCTGTGAACTAAAGTATTTATTAAATTAGCCTTGTAACAGTCAAGTATAAATAAGCTGAAATGACAGTACAGGCCAGAAAATGTTAGTTTGTGGTAGTACTTAGTTTTAAACCTGTTTTTCTGGCTGATGACTTCTAGATTTGAAAAAAGGCAACTTAGCTTCCTTTTGTTCTTTAACTGTGAACTTGATATTCCTGTGCTTTGAATTTCAATAATCTAGAAACTTTCTCGCATGATTTTGCTTTCTGAATACAATAAAAATGCCATCAACATATTTCTTATAAACTAATAGTTTAAATTCAAATACGTACAACTGTAACCAGTTGGTTTCATGATGAGACAAGAACAAATTAGGTAGCGTGGAAACAAGTTGTGAGCCCATGGCAACACCATCAGTTTGATCATATGTCTTATTATTAAACACAAAACGAGAATTTTTTGGTCATAATTACAGGTGACTTAGAAGATTATAGAATATCAAGAAAGTTGGTCAAACAGGAAATTAGGACATCAAAATGGCTGTATGAGAAAAGATTGGCTGAAAATGTAAAAATTAACAGTAAGGATTTCTTTAAATATATTAAGAGTAAATAAATTGTTAGAATGGGGAGGGATCCTTGAGGGATAATAAAGGAAAGCTAATATCTGATGATTATGAGATGGTTATTAAATTTTGCTTATTCTTCAGTTTTTACTAACAAAGAGTCAAGTAATATTTCACATCTTAAACAATTGGTAAATGGAAACAAGACCAAACAAGAAGACTGCATTAATTCTGGGCTGGTTAAGAAAAATTAATAAGTTTACCAAAACAGTAATTCTCCTGGGTCAGGTAATATTTCCCCAAGGGTTTTTAAGGAGGTCAAAGATTGGGTATGTGACCACTTGCTACTGTTTTTTGTCAGTTCTTGAATAGTGGGCAGGTACCAGGGGATTGGAAGTTAGCTAATGTAATTCCCGTTTTCAAGAGAGGTGATAAAACATGTCCCAGTAATTGTAAACCCATTAATTTTACATCAGCTGTGGAAAAAGCTTTTGAAAGTATGTTGAAAGATGCTTTGCAAAGTCATGTAATAAAGTTTATAAATTTATTGGATAATCAATATGGTTTCACTAAGGGAAAATCTTACATTACAAATCTTTTGACATTCTTTGAAAACTTCACAGCTTTATGTAGACGAGGTGTAGATTTGACGTATCTGAAATTTTAGATGTGAGAGATAAATTAGGAAACAGGATATAAGAGTGGCTGGATGGAAGAAAGCAGAGGGTTGTTACAAATGGAGTTCATTCAAACTTGATTAATGTCACAAGTGGGGTATCTCAGGGCTCAGTCTTTGGACCTCTGCTCTTTTTGATTTACATCAATGACATAGGTGAGGGAATAGTCAATAAATCATTTAAATTTGCTGATGATATTAAGGTCTTGGATATTGCTATCTGTGATATGGGTATTAGGTGCTTTACAAAAGGATTTAGATCTTATAGTAAGTTGGACAAATAAATGTTAGATGAGTTTTAATTATGATAAATGCAAGATGATGCATGTGGGTTATCATAATTTCAATTATAAGTATAATTTGGATGTCAATAACCTTAACGGTGTCATGAAGGAAAGGATCTTGGTGTAGTGGTTTATCAGTATCTTAAGCCATTCAATTAGTGCGCTATTTCTAGTGGTAGGGCAAATAGGATTTTAGGTTGTATCTACAGAAATATTGAATACAAAACTAAAGAGGTTATAATTTCATTGTACAGGTCATTGGTTAGACCACATTTGGAATATTGTTTTTATTCTTGGGCTCCTTACTTTAAGAAAGACATTGAATTGTTAGAAAGGACTCAGAGAAGAGTTCCTGGAATAGAAACTTATTTAAATGTTTTAGATTATTCAAAGCAGCTGTTTCATTGTTGAACAGGTTACTGTTATGTTTTTTAAATTTATAAGTATGGAATCCAGGCAAAGGTGTTCCTGATATTTTTATTACAAAGTTACCAAAGGAGTATCCATTCGTAGTCCAAATGGGTAATGATTTAACACTACAAAGAAATCAGTATATTCAATTTCCTCAGGAGTGATAGCCTGGTTTAAACCATGTGACAAAACATGTTTCTCAGGGATAGTTGAAATGTGATCAGAGAAGTTATGTGTGACTTCATTGGTTCTCAGTAAATGTGGTTATAAGGTACTTGCCTCTTTTTAGCTTATATAGTTTCTTTAATTGGATTAGTTTACACTGTAATAATTTTTGCTTATTTTAAATCTCAATGGTTTGTTTTAAATATTTAAATTTAAGTATGAAGAAGTTTATTATTTATAGTGACAAGTTTTGAAAACTAAATTTTCAACTTAATTTATATTTTATAATATTTATCCTGTTTGTATGAGGTAGAATGGTCAAGTTTGGGATACGTTTTGTAAACTATCCAATTTCAGACTTCTTCCTTTCACTTTGAACACTTTATTAATTGTATAATATATATAATTGTTGATGTTTTCATAACTTGGGCTTTTCATATTTTCAGGTTATCCCACTAATCAAACTGGGGAGAGAGATAAAACATTAATTATTATCATATTTTATAATTTTTTAGTCAACTGAATAAGATAACCACATGCAGATAAAGATACTTTCTAACATATTTCAGTGGTCTCATTTTACTTCAGTTTGATGTTCATACATTAAATTTGACAACATGTGCGAGGGTATGGCTTTGGTTTTCTGTATTTGGCTTCAACATAGTAATTACTTTAAGTTTTGTAAATATCGTAGTTACACTGATTTTGTTAACATACAATTTGTTTCGTTTTGACTTATTAGATTATCTTGCTGATAGAATTGGATTTTGGTTAAATCTGTTTTGTAAATTTCAAAGGTTTCATCTATGTTATTCTGAAGCTGATTTTACACCTGATCAGACACATAAAACATAAATCTTTAACATTTTGATGCTGAGTTAAGTTAGTGATTGTACAGACCAGAGTAGTTGTGCACCTGCTGCTGTTTGGGCATATTACATATGCTAGCATAAAATTATAAACTTCTTGAACTTTAAAACAAACCAGGAAGTCTGCGGTTGAGGTTGTCGCCGTTGCAGACGTCGGTCCAACTCGTCCCAAAGATGTTCGATGGGGTTTAAATCTGGTGATCTGGAGGGCCAGGGAAGAACGTTGATGTTGTGGTGTCTCAAGAAGACAGTGGTGAGTCGGGCTGTGTGAGGACAGGCGTTGTCATGTTGAAAAACGTCGTTGACGTTCACCATGATGGGTTGCACATGGGGTCTAAGAATCTCGTCGACGGTTGCGTATGGTCTGATCGGAAATCCTACACAGCCCTGGTATGGTTGAGGCAGTAGACGTCGCAGTGGTGGTCCTATCACGAAGGTGATGTAACTGGATGTTGCGATCTTGTGCAGGCGTGGTCACACGAGATCTGCCAGATCGTGGACGGCCACAAGTTGATCCATGTTGTTGGTGACGATTCCATAGGCTTGTGATGGTGCTTGGGTGGACATTCACAGCTCTGGCAACATCTGATCGAGATTTGCCTGCTTACAAGCAATCAATGGCATTGTTGCGTTGTGCTTCAGTCAGTCTTGGCATAACTGTATTGCGTGTCGGTGGCTTAACACTAAGCTATGGAAACCGAGAACCCGTCACTTTTATAGGGATTTTGCACATGTTGCACTTGCAGAACATGCAGATCTCTCAAAGAAATTTATTGGACACGCATGCGTTTTGGCGAAAAATCCGATGTTTTTCCTCCGTTTTCAAAGTGCACAACTTTTATTGTCATTTTGGTCTGACAATCAATACCTTAAAACGTGTAACATCACATACTCTGAGCTTGTAACGTTATTA
Source organism: Tachypleus tridentatus (assembly GCF_004210375.1). Taxonomy (NCBI): domain Eukaryota; kingdom Metazoa; phylum Arthropoda; class Merostomata; order Xiphosura; family Limulidae; genus Tachypleus; species Tachypleus tridentatus. The sequence continues at coordinate 162,251,259 of NC_134834.1, forward strand.
CGTATATTTCTCTTTAAAATAACAAAAATATCCCTTTTGCGTTTCTTGTTTTGAAGAGTATACATTATTATGAATTTCAGGTCTCTTATAGACTCACATTATCTATGATATTTTAAACATTAATTATCTTATTCCCCACTGTATGAATTATTATTTAAAACAGCAGTCTATTGTTCAGTATTATCTTTTATAAATCTTGTTCATAAGTAGTACTAAGTTTTTTAGTTAATTTTATTTTAAATGAATACTTCAGGAGTTGTAAGTAATTGAATATTTAGTTCAAAATCTTATACCTAAATACAATGAAAAAAAATATAAAATAAAATTTAAATATTTAAAAAGATAACAAGGTACAATTTCTAACTTAAATGTATTTTCCTAACTACACTTATTATAATTTTAGGTGAATGCACTGGACATAGACTTGGGAGAAGCTGCTTCCTTAGAGTATAGTATTTATGAAAGGAGCAATTCTAACATTCTGAAAATGTTTCACATTACTCGAGATCAGGGGGAAGTTTCCCTTATGGAATCTGCTGCGGGATTAGGTGGGTATTGTTAATTTTATTTCTGTCTCCTCATGTTTATGTTTAAATAGAAAAAAAAGAAAAAAGTTGGATGTATGTATACATTAGTTCAGTAGTTCTCAAGTTGAAGATTTCAAGTGCTTTGCAAAAAGGACACAATCATTTGTTTAATTTTAAAATGGACATCACTTTTGACTTCCAAAATCTTTTTTTTTATTGATATTTTAGTGTAATGGAAGTTTTATTTCTCAAGATTGACAATTATGCAATATAACAGGATAATTGAGTCATGTAGTAATATTTTCTATTGGAAGAAGGTTGTAATGCAGTGAGATCTGCTGCACTAGATAAAAGTTTAAATTGAATATTTATTTGAATCTGTGCATCTTGAATTAATTGTGCCTTAATTATAATGTAGTAATGCCACACTTTTATAAATTTTCATATGTTCAACCACCTTGACATGATATGATGTTTGGGGAGAAAAAAGGGACTTACTGGTCCATCTTGACTATCTCATCTTCTACTCTGAACTGAAACGATTAAATAAATAATATAAAAAAACCCTCAAAGCCATCCCCCGCCAATCATGTAGTTATAAAGCTTTCTCTTAAACACAGTTAAGTATATTGCCTCTACAACACCTGAAGGCAGTTAATTCCACAGGTCAACCATGCACCCTGTTAGGAAAATAAAACTCTTTAACTGATGATGACTTCTACCCTACCAAAATTTATTTTTGTGTTCCCTTGTTCAACTATTCTTACTGTTAAATATAGAAAAGGTGATGTTTCAACACCATAAGTTCCCTTACCAATTTTAAACAACACATTCAGAGTCCTTCTAACTCTTATTATTTCAAGAGAAAACAATTTCAGAGATCATAATCTCTCCTTATATTACAAACTTTCCATCCTAGGCACCAGTCAAGTAGCCATCCTGTGAACCCCTACCAACAATTCAATGTCCTTCCTAAATTAAGGAGCCCAAGACTGAATACATTATTCCAATAAGGCTTTTATTTGTAATATTCGAAATGTGGTCTAATCAGTGACCAATACAATGAAATTATAGCCTCTTTATACTTGTATTAAATATTTCTGTAGATACAATGTGAAATACTAATTGCCTTACCATGAGCAATGGTACACTACTTGGATGGTTTAAGAGATTGATAATCCACTACACCAAGATCCCTTTCTTTTATAACACTGTTAAGATTATTCTCATCAAGATTGTATTTTTACTTCAAATTATTATAACCTACGTGTATCATGTTACATTTATTTTAATTAAAACCCATCTGCTATTTATTTACCCAACTCACTAAATGTTGTAAATCCTCGAATTTAAAATAAGAACCTTCTATATTTTTTGAGATAATAATATATTTATTGAATCAACCAAGGTGGTCCCACCCACCACTTTAATTTTTTTGAAAACACCTACTAAAGTACACCAATTTTGCCCAGTGAAGTGTGTATTACCAATCAAAAGCTCAGAATGTCACACTTCTGTCTTTTTCAGTCTCTGTGAAGTACTTGCATGGTAATCTCTTTCTTTTCATGCTAGATTCAACTTTGTAAAGTGAGACATTAGTGAGCATGAAATTTCATATTTTTGCACCCAAATAAATTTATATGGAATTAGCGCAATCATCTTGTTCAATCTTGTTTTCATCTGTCAATTGTTCAAGATGATGAATGTTGTTTAAATATTTATTTGTAAAAATTGAAGGAAAAGCATAATTTAATAACCCAGCCATTTAACAGTTTTTAGTTTGGAGACATTACTGTTATTGTACATGTGCTATACTTTTTTCAAAGTGCTTTTATTATTGTATAATCAGAAAAAAACATTTAGGAAAATAAAATAAACCATCACTGAGCCTTATTAAAGGCTAATAAAATTTTGGCATTAGTAATTAGATAGATCAACTATGTGAATAAAAGTAAATTCACATACATGATTCAAAGTATAGTTGATCATTGTTAACTATGTTTAATGATTTTAAAATGCCAGATGTTATCACTTATTAATTTAAACACTCCGTGAGATATTTAAAAAATTATGAAAAATTTCTGTTCTTAAAAAAACAAGAAAATATGAATGTTGACATTTTGTGAGTTGGTCATTGTAAGTGTTAAATAAAATACAATTAAATCATATTAAATCAACAGCACTTATCCTTTTAATATTACAGAAAACAGTGTTTACCAATTCTTTATTCAAGCTCAAGACAGAGGTTTTCCACCACGACGGTCAGAAGTTCCAGTAACTGTCTACATTAAAGGCCCTAGACAACAAGCTCCACAGTTTGACAAGTTCAGTTATGAATTTTTCCTCAATGAGAATTCAGAACTAGGTAAAATAATTGCAACAGTAAGTATTGTTTATCCTGAAGAGGTGGTTTATTCTTTTGCTCCAACAAATGAAGAGTCCAGTGCCCATCTCTACATATCAAGCTTCAGTATTGACAACCTTGGTCGAATCATGCAAGTTGCAGAACTAGACAGGGAGGAAAGAGACACCTATAATCTGACAATCCGAGTGGAAGCTAGCTCTGAACCCCAACTGGCATCATACACTGATGTAAGCATTATTTTAATGGATGAAAATGATAACAGTCCAGCGTTCGTATCTAATCCTTATCAGATAATAGTTGCAGAGAATGTGGAAGAGAGCTACACTGTAGCTAGACTTTTGGCTTTTGATTTAGACATCTCTAACAATGCTGAAACTGTATTTTCATTTGGGGATGATACTGAAGAAGTTGTGAAGGTCTTTGATCTGGATACTCATGAGGGCTGGATTATCACTAAAGTGCCCTTGGATTATGAAAGTGTTCCATGGTATAATTTCTCGGTGATTGTACAAGACAATGGCTCCCCACAACTCTCTTCACAAACAATGGTGAACATAGAAGTAAGAGACTATAATGACAATCCTCCAGTTTTTAAACAAAGTTATTATGAAAGCTCCATCTTTGAAGATGCTTTGGTAGGGACAATTATAATTGTATTAGAAGTTAATGACCCAGATAGTGATCCAGATCATGTTCTACAGTTTTATATTACTAGTGGTAACCCACAAAATCAGTTTCAAGTAAGTAAGGCAGGTGAAATGTATTTGAACAAACAACTGGACAGAGAACAAACTCCTAACTACAAGTTAACAGTCACTGTTACTGATGGAAGATTTGTATCAACTTCGTGTGTTGCTGTCGAGGTTTTAGATGCTAATGATAACCCTCCGGTTTGTCACTCGGTAAGTAATAACAAGAAGTATGGTAAAATGTATGTTTCACTCTAAATTGGTTGTTTGTGATAGGTGAATCTAGTGCTTGTGTTGATTGAGGCATATCTGGTTTTTACAAAAATAATTTTGTTTCATATGAAATATGGAACACTTTGTTAATAAGTATGATTCTTTTTAAACATAAACTTTGTCATTCCAATTTAATTTTTCATTCAAAAGTAGTATACTAAAAATCTTGCAAAATCCATCCCTGTCTTCTCTTAAGTTTTCAACAAATAATTTCAATCTGCCCATGTGAAATATTAGTTCTTTTTTATCATCTAATTAAAAAATAATTGCTTTAAAAATATTAATTGTTTTTGTACTTGCAATTTATTAAGTTGACAGGGCACCATTGTAGGTGAAGGGACTTTAAAAAATAGCTCAAACACTGAGAGAGAATACAAATGTTTAATGCCATTATGTTATGATTTGAATTATTTTTGAAATAAAAGTTTTCACATTTGAATTCATTAGAAAACTTTCTGTTAGAAACTGATATTTATCTCTTTTTGTAGTCCAAGTTCACAGAAATGGTATCGGAAAGTATTGAACCTCAAACATATATCCTGACAGTAAAAGCAACTGACAAGGATGAAAAAAGAAATTCACAACTATATTACTATCTTACTGGGGATGGTAATGAGGATTTTTTCATCAATCCAACCTCAGGTATTGTAAAAAAATCTGAAAGAATGAAGTCTTTAAAAAAACAAACATTTAGGGTGATTATGTTGGTTTGATCATCAAAACTTTTATCCTCAACGTAGTATTCAGCAGTTTGACATTTTACACTGTACAACCTAATATTTTTATTGGTGTCTTTGGAAATTTCAACTTGTTTTCCAATTATTATTAATTTTTAATAAAAGAAGAGACATTATTCATTTTATCATGAAATAAACATTATTTATTGAATAATTTCTGAAATTCACTGTGTCATATTTAATAGTTAAATTATCATGTGGGGAGAAGGTCAATTTGACAGTATTTCTGCCTTATTCTTTTATAATATTCTATATTATATTCTATAATAGCTGCTTGCTATTGTGTTTGCTTTAACCCTGTGTATTTGTGGATGTGATGTTTGTCAGTATGTGAAAGAAATTCACATTATTTGAATTTATTCTTGTGTCTATTTACAATTAAAAAATAGTGAAATAATTTATTTTTTAATTTTATTGTTATTACAATGATACAAACTAAAGAAAATGTTAGATTGGGAAGGTAATTGTAACAGACAAATCTATCATGAATTCTAAAACACTTCGTTTGTAAATGTTTGTTATCCGTTAGTTGATTCAATTGATATTAAACATTTATTTTCTTGTATTATGTGATTATTTGGTATATTTAATGTGTGATATAGTGATATGTTGATTTTTTATTTTCTCATAACAACAGTTACTTCTGTCTTTTGAAAATATCTACAAAAACTGTAATGTCAGTAGCCATAAATACTTTCTCTATTATGTTACATTCATTTACCATGGAACAAAACAAATATATTTATTACTATCACATAAAAGATATATTGGAAACATGATAAGACCAAAAAATCTATGGATGTTTCAGAATTATTTGCAATTCCATCATAAACATTAAAACCTTATAAAAATTAGTTTACAATTTTAATTACAAAAAAAAGACATTAGTTATTAAGTTAGAAGTTTTTAACACCAACACTTACAGATTCTCGTGTTTTTTTAAGTTTCTAATATTTCTGATAAAATTTCATCTGATAAATTAGTTGCAAATCCTGCCACTTACATAATTTTAATGTTATTGACATTTCATTAAGTAATTTATTAGTTTACTAACAAAGTGAATAGATTTAATCTGTGTTAAACCAATTGATCAAAAGTATTCATTATTAATTAGGTTTATTGCAAACTAGCAAGTCTCTTGACAGGGAGCACCAACCTCGTTACCACATCACAGCTCATGTACAGGATAGACAGAAGAAGGAATGGGAATGCACTAGTATGATCGACATACTGCTAAGTGACATGAATGATAATTCACCGGAGTTTGAAAGAGACATTTACACTGTAACAATACCAGAGGATTCTAAAGTTGGCACATTGGTTACAAAAGTTCATGCTGTGGATAGAGACTTAGGTTTACTATATTTGCTGTTGTTATCTTTTGTAGCTGAAACGTTTTGAATGGTTTACTCTTTACTAACCTTTTAAACTGGTAATTTGATATAAATTAATATTCTTAAAGGTTTTTCATTGTTTTTCCTAAATTCTTTTTAATGATATATTTTATACTGTGCACCAAACCTGTATTATTTTGTTAACTCACTAAAATCTTCTCTATGCAATAGTTATAAAAAGAGGACAATAGTAGAGGCAGAAAACGCTGATTATGTATGTGCAAAGAAGTTATTTTTAGAGTTTAGGTTTTCAATGACTGGTAGTCAATTTAAACTTTGGTGGTGATCATTGCTTATTTATAAACCTTGAGTTTAAGTAATAGCTGTATAATGAAAGAAAATTATGTTTTATACCAACAACTCTTACAAACAGCAAGCTCCTTCTCTCTTTATATATGTAGGTGTGTGTGTTTTTAGTTCAATAAAATGGTTTATTGCAAACTTAAATAAAACATTAGTAATCACTAACGTTAACAGTAATGCACCACCATGGTTTCTGTCTTTGTCACATGGAGTATTCAAAAATATTTTTAATGTAAAGCTACTGGAAATTTTATGTATTACCCCTTTTCTGGGTTGTCACTATTCATGTCTGAATATGAAGTAGTAATTAAGCTTTGAGTTTGCAGGCACTGACTGTCTTGTTCAAACTAAAGCTTGGGAAAAAATAATCTATAGTGATCGAAATTTTAGGCATTCCCTTCTTCTGTGTTATTATTTTCCTTCTTTTCAGAACTGAATTTTATCACCCACTTATTTCATTTCCATTACTCCTTTTAGCATTTATTTATTATGTATTTCTTTGCTCATGATTTTAGTGCTTAAACTTATGGTACTCTTATTTCACATGGAGAAGTAGTTATACATAGGCATAACACCATGTATAACTAAAAATAGATAAATCACAAAACAAAAAAACTCAGTGAATTTCTGTCTTTTAATCCATCTATTTTTCTGTTGTTTCATGGTGATAGACTATTGTACTTTTAAAATGTGCATGAGCTAATTATTTTAAGTTGAATGGACTTCAACACAAAGCTTTCTATTAATTTTTCAGGAATAAATCGTAAGATCATTTATTCTTTTGTTGACTCTGCCAACGGTAGCTTCACCATTGACAACCAGACTGGAATTGTCTGCCTTCAAAGACCTTTAGATCGTGAGAAGACAGTATTTTACAACTTGACAGTCCAAGCTAGCGACAGCGGAACACCACAGCTTTCATCCGTTTCTTTTATTTTAGTTAGAGTACAGGATATCAATGATAATCCACCAGTGTTTGTCAGCAAGTTCTATCATGCTGATGTCTCGGAAGGTGTTGGAGTTGGGACAGAAATTATTTGTATTCTTGCGACAAGTAAAGACACTGGTGTGAATGCAGAGATTATGTATTCTATTATCAGTGGAAATGATTTGAGCTCTTTTACCATTCACCCAAAGTCAGGTAATTATCAGAAAAAAAACTGCAAAAAATCATACATGCAGTTGTATTTTGTTCATTTGGATAAGTTTACCAAAAGTAATTGAAGAAAAATAATAACAAAACATTGTTTGATATATGTATATATGATAAGAGATTAATTTAGGCCAATACTTTTACGTAGCAGGATTTATTAACAAGTGTATTTATGACTTGATGTAATAAAGTAACAGATTTGTATTAAACTGATACATTATATCAGCAACCCATGAGAAATCACATGGTATGAAAAAATATATATGTAAATCACAAAACAAAAAAACCCAGTGAATATCCAAAAGCACTCTGATTGTTGTGCCTCTTTTTTATAGTATCTTGAATCATTCTTGTAGGATTACTTACAACTAATGTATAAAATCATTGAATAGTTCATACAGATTCAAATAAAACTCATGACACGATTTATTGAATAATTGAATTATACAGCATTTATGTCTTTATAACTAAGGAAATGAAATTACTTTTTGCATTAAAGAATGAAAGAATACTTAAAAATAAAAATGGCTAAAAATATGAATAAACATTTTGTTTATTTTTATCTATTAAAAGTCCAATTTAAATAATTTTTGCATATTATTTCTTTGTATTCACATATTTTTATAACTTATGTATTGCACTATAATTACATTTCACAAATTCACTTAGGTTTTTATTATACTAATATAGATAATGTTAGTTGATTTTAAATGAAATAAAACTGTCATACACTATGTATTTCAGAAAGGGTGATATGGGTATTAACACTTTTACTGATAAGGAGAGAACAACGTTAATACCCATACCAGCCGTTCTGAGATACACTTTATATCAACTGGGTTTCTCTTCATCAAGGATATCATACACTGTGTTTTCAAGCACCAATCACATAAAGTTAAGCCTTTCTCTACTATTCTTTGTTGAGCAAAATCATTTTTGTTTTTGTGATTTACATCTGTTTCTAACACAATTCTGTAGGGGTTATCTCTCTGGCTAAGACATTAGATTATGAAGAAGTGAAGAATTATGTCTTAACTATTGAAGCCAAGGATGGAGGAACACCGCCACTGAATAACCATGCCACTGTTAATATTTCTGTTGTTGATGCCAATGACAATTCTCCCGTTTTTAATCAACCATCTTACCAAGCTGTAATAAGAGAAGATGTATTGCCAGGAGATAAAATAATACAGGTATAGTGAACGTTTTTCAGTTTAGAAATAAACTCAGACATTTTTTTAAACTTTAATATTATGTATATAATTTCATTAGGTTGTATATTTTACTTAAGTACTTTACTCCCTAATTAAATTATGTAAATTATATGTATTAAATTCTGTATTTCGACAAAAATAAAATTAGTAACGAAGTAAAATTAAAATTGCAGTGTTTTAACCTGTTCAGTGCCGTAGATGAGATAACTCGACCAAGCCAATCGGTAACACAGTGCCACGTACGAGTTAATTCGTTCTCGATAATACCTAACTTCAACGCTAGATGTCAGCACCATACATGCATTTGACCTATATACAAATTGTTTCACTTTCGATCCAAAATGGCGTCACGAAAAAAAGGTTACAAAATGAAGAAGCATTAGAGTTGTATTGTAGCAGCAGAAATACTTGGGAGTCAACAGGTTAATAACAAAGAAGATTGAATTTAAAAAGTAATGAGAGGTACAACAAAATGGGATATACATATTTGAATGAATATAATTCATTATTACCAGAAAAGTATGGAAAACATCAGATTATATAATTATTCACATGCAGGGTATGTATACAACACATCACTGAATGTAAACAAAGACTCCTACTTAAGTAAATTTTTACTGTTGTTAAGGATTGGAAGTTTCATAAATTGTTTCTTAAGTAAAAAATATTACCTCAATATTTTATAGCTCTTATCTAAGAAAAGTTGGTTTGTGCATTCGGAACTTCACATCATTGTAGGTGTATCTTTGTTTTTTAACATTGAAATGACTGGCTTATCAAAATGTACTATCTGGCAGCTATCATATACGTATATAAGTACAAATAGAACAAGAAATTAACAAGACAGATATGTAATCTTCAAATTTTTGCAAATATAAAGGAGCTAGGCATGGTTGAGTGGTTTTGCTAAGACCATGTATCTAATTGTTCATGTCCACAATAGCATACACTGCGCATTTTGGCCATGGATGCACTATACATATGGCAAAGTCCCACTATATAATCAAATAAGAGCTACAAGTGGCTGGTGTTAGTTAGCTGCTCTCTCTTCTTTCAGTTTAAAATTAGGAATAGCTGTGCACAGGTAATTCTTTGGATAACTTTACATGAAAATTTCAAATTCTGCAAAAAAAATATAAAAATGATTTTTCAGTTCGATTTTTGAGCAGAACAATTTGACAAATCTAAATATTTGATTTTTCAAATTACATCTTGCTTACCATTAACAGAAACAAGAAAAGTGTTACACTTTGACACATTGGTGATTTGTTTGGATATATGTTCTCAAGGAAGTACAAATGATTCTTTGTAAAAGAGTATTAGAAAACTTTTCCCCTCCACTTTCAGAGCATTTTGAAAAACATTTTATATCATGTTGCAACAGCCTTATGCAAAACACACAGTACCAGGTCATACTTTATAGGCTTGTAAGGTTAGGGATGATGCTATTAGGAAGTGGTTGTCTCTAAGATTGTGATCTTGTTTGAAATTGGTTAACTTGTTTCTAAGATGATGCTGTTTTGGGGTGGTTAATAAACCACCCAAATACTTTTTTCAGTTTGAGTCAGTAAGATGAAGCTGTCCAAGGTTGTTAATAAAGAAACGGAAGTGTTTGTGAATAAAAAATGTAAAACAAGTTACTTTATGGTTGACAAAAATAAAGGAATTTAGAATTTAAGTAAAAAAAATGAATTGAGGAGATTATAAGAAGATTATTCAGCCATGTGTCTCATTTAATGTGACAAAGAGAGATGTTAGGTAATAACTGAGCTGAGTAAAAACCCAAAAGGTAAGGTGCCAGTTTGATCATTCTAAACAAAGCTTGTTTGTGTTACAAGTTGAAATATATATTCAAACCCTTAGTAGTTTAAGCTACTGACTAACTGATTAATGTTTTCAAGAAGATGTGAAAGGCAAATGATAGTGTTTTAATGAACTAGAATATAGTTAAAGAATAGAATCAGTATCTGGACTGTACTTAACATAGTTCTGTAATAAAAGTAAAGGTTTTCTTTTGAAGAAAAGTATATACTATAGTATATTTTAAAATACTGTTTTCAATGTAAGTAGCTACTTTTTCTTATATATCACATGGTTGTTTTATTATATCCAAATATTATTAATGTTTTGTATTTGGAGTAACTACCATGGTATCTATACTGATAAAACGTGTGTTGTTTAGAAAATTATATGATCTATCTGCTCTTACATTCAGTTGATGTCAACTGTCTTTACAAAGACACCATGTACCATTTCTCATATAATAATGTATTCTGAGTAATAACCTTTGACTTAGCATACAGCAAATTCTATTCAAATATCACTCATGTTTTGCACTTGTCTCTAGACCTGTGTGTGTCTATTTATTATTGTGTTTGTATAATTTGTTAATAAAAATTCATACAGTGTAAAATACATTTGAGTAACAGTTTTAATTTTGTTTTCTCTGTGGTTTTGTGCTGGTGATGAATAAACATCCTGTTTTTTCTTGTTTTTACCCCATGTATAGGAGCTTTAATAAATCTAGTAATTTGTTTTTGTCATCCAGGTAAAAGCAAGTGATATTGATAGTTTTCCAAATTCACAACTGTTCTACTCCATTGTTGGTGGTGACAAGCGAGGACAGTTTAAAGCTGACAAAGATAATGGTTACATTACTGTGGCTTCTTCCTTAGATAGGGAATTGGTAAGAATTTCAAAATTGCATTATAGATACTTATTCCAGAATAAGCACGTTTTGAACTATGTTATTTTAATCAGAATAATTGTATTTTAAGACTTCCATTTTAGTCTGTCAACAAACCAAGTATTAATCAAAGACAGTCTTCCATATTTAACTTTCCTCTCATTTTATAGTTCACACCTTATTATTATGTTATTTATTTTGTACTGACATAATTATTTTTCTGCTGTAGGTTTCTACCTATGTATTAGAAATTGAGTGTAAAGACAGTGGTGTGCCTCCTTTATCCACAGTTGTGCTGGTTAATATTGAGGTGTCTGACATCAATGACAATCCACCTTTGTTTTCACAGGCAAACTATACAGCCATTGTCCAGGTAGATATATTTAACTATTCTATCAAAGTAAAATAGTTTGTTAAAAAGTTTTATTTAATTGAGAGGGTAGATGAGGTTGGTAAGAATAAAAAATACTGATATTTATCTACTAAGATTTTGCTGTAAAATTAATAAAAATAGAATGTGAAAGTTGTACTTATTAATGCACATAGTTGGAAATCGTAATAATGTTATTCTTGTTTTTGATATAATTAAGAATCTTTGAGAGGAGAAACTAATGCTAATCTTTCAAAATTAGTCCTGTCTGGGCCTTAAAAATTAAAAAAATGTATTTTTAGCAGCAATAAACATAATCATGTGGTGCTTGGTAAAAATGATCAGAATATCTAATAAAACCATTCACAGACATAGACTAAAGAATACTTAGAAATATCTGATAATTTTATACAAAGTGATTTCACTATTGTTTGGGTATATCTGAGGTACAGAAAACTTAATGTACAGTTATCAAAATTTCAGCGTTTGAGATTTTTTATGAAAATGTTGAGATTAATTTTTGTATATAAACATATATTATGGATCTGTAGTAGTACTCTGTTTTATTTACTTATTTGTAACATCCTTCTTCTTACATTTTGTCTGGATAACTGTAAGGAACACAGGAAGTTTTTTGTTTGTACTTTTTCAGTATTAGATAGAAGTCATATTTCTTTGTGGTTTGATTAACTGGAAACTATTTTAAATAGAGATTGAGGGATAAAAAGAGCACATTTATTACATGGACATTTGTAATTTTACTTTAAGGCTGTTATTAAATTTTGTGAAGAATGGTCAGAGTTTCTGTTATTTACACTAAATTACTTCAGTAGAAATAAAAGAATAGCTTTTTACAATTTATTTACCCACAAACCTTTTACTTGGTCAGTCTTGCAATTACACAGTTTCAGTAAAGCTTTTGATTCTGAATCAAGTAGAACAAAAAGGTTTTTATTCTATAATCAAGAAATACTTATTGATAAATTAATCAATAAATCTATAACTCAACTATTCACACTGGGAAAGAATAGCTCATGCTTAGTGGTAAGTTTAGGTTTTGAAACTTTAGTTGATGTTTGATGGCCAGTACTAGTGATACTTCCAATCAAATAAGTTTAATATTAATTTTGGCTTAGTAGATAAAATTACCAGGAAGGTGGTAGCACTGCCTCTGTAGGGATGGCTTGGATTGTTCATTAAAATGGTATTTTTAGATATCTCCTCAATAGATCATAAGAACTTCAGAATACTGTACAGTGTTTTCATTTAAATAACAGTATTATGTAATTACTGTGACATAAGTTCTGGGAATGTTTGTAACTCTTATAGTAAAAAAATCTGAATTTATTGTTATTCTTCTGTTTCATTTGTATTACATGTTAACTCAAAAATCAAAACAATCTGTCAACCAAGTTCACTGAGGCAACATAGTTTCAAATGGAATATCTGCTTTTATAATTATTATTAATAATTAACAGTAATAAAAAACAAACAAATTATAGTGTAAACAATATTGTCATTACCCCTCAAAGGTAACTTTCTTACAAACATTTGGTGTTCCTTTAAAAAGTTAAGTACAGGGTGAAACATGTCTTACCAGTCAATAATTGGTAATAAATATTAACATTTGGAACCTCATTGTATTTGTAACTGAGTCGTGAATACAAGCTCCCTATGTCTGTTGAAACTCTACATTAAAAACCAAACAAATAAGTAAAAGAAAAACTTTTTTTTGTAAAGTAAATAAAGGGATGGCATTTGTATCATTCCTACATAATAGCATAGGCAAAAATTAACATATAGTAATATATATATGTACCTATTCAATCACAACTGAGTTTACCTGTTGTTGTACCTGTTCAATGTTTGTACTACATTGTGTTCCATTGCTATTATGTAGGGATGATACAAATCCAGTCCTTACTATCTTCTTTATATTGTTTTTGTAGGATTGGAATTGGCCATTCCTACATTTATTTCCTTTTTTTTAATTGTTTACTTGTGTTTATCATTTCCAATTATTTCTGTCTAGCAGTATAACCATTAACATATTATATATTGTTAGCCTACTCAACTTGACATCTCTGTCTTAATTGAACATCTCTGTCTCTGTTGTGTCTGTTACTTACTTCTGTGATTACACAAGGAAAGACTGTCTTAATACCTTATCAATCTGACAACTGTTCGTTCATTTTTGTCTTTGGTTTTCTTCACATATTTCTGGTTATGTGCTGGTTCACTTTTATTTAATTTTATTTGTGTGATTTATGAATTTCTTGCTGGAATGTTTTGATAATCTATCTAATATGACAGTTTCTAGATATTAGTATAAATACAGGTTTTCCTTTTTACTGGCTCATTTTTCAATTATGCTTTCATGTGACATTAACCCATTCATTGTGGCTAATAGATATATATGACCTCTAAATGTTTTTCTTTTCACTCAATTAATTCATTAGATTCATTTCTATGCATTAAATTTATAAAATAATCTGGATATTCCCCAGCTCCTTTGATGTTTGTTGTCATGGCAATGGGATGTTTTCATACAAGCCTCCCCATCATCTTGAGGGAAACTGACATATTAAAAGCAGAAATAACTGACTTACTGTATGACAACATTACCACAAATATAACTTGCAGTTCTACCTCAGTTGATCTCTGCAATATAGATGAGTTGATACTTTGCACTACAATCACAACTAATTTGCATCACATTGTGTAAAAATAAGCAGGCATATTGCTTTTATTTTTGTATTACATGGATAAGTTAACCTTTTCTGGGTAACAGGCAGTACAGATAAGCCATCTCTATTGTGTATTGTTCAATGTTTCACAGAAATTTTGTTCTATGAAAATACTTATGTCAATTTTGAATGCTTTACTTTTTTTGTAAATTCAATTAATTATGTATGTTCACTTCAAATGTAATGTGTTGTAATTTTAGGAAGGAAAACAGCGAGGTTTCATTGTACTGAAATTTTCTGTCTCTGATGCTGATATTCTCCCAAACACAAGTCCATTTACTTTTGACATTGTCTCTGGAAATGAAGACAACTCTTTTCGTTTAGTTCAGCAAGATGCTTCCCTGCGTACTGCAGTAATGTTCAACTATAACTATAAGAATGAATACATTCTTTGCATCAGGGTTTCAGATGCAGGTGTACCATCTCTTAGCAGTGAAACATGGGTAACAATTCATATCATCGAAGAAAGCAAATATCCTCCTCTGTTGAGTCCTTTGAAGGTTGCTGTCAGTTCTTATCTGGACGAATTTTCTGGAGGTGTAATGGGACGTGTCCATGCCACAGACAGTGATCCCTATGATAAGCTGGTCTATGACATTGTGTCATATCATAAGCATCTATTTAAACTTGATCCAGAAGATGGAACACTTGTAGCCTATGATGGATTGGATGTAGGAAGTTACAATATTAATGTTAGTGTCAGTGATGGAAAGTTTATTTCATATGGAACTGTATTGGTGGAGGTAGTTATTGTGACTGAAGAAGCAGTCAAGAATAGTGTGGGTATTAGTTTGAATGATATTACTCCAGAGGATTTCTTACTTTCTTATAAGAAAGGATTTCTGAGGGCAATTAGAAAAATTTTAAATGTTAGTTTTCAAGATGTGGAGATAATCAGCTTGCAACCCTCCCCAGGCGAGTTTGTTAGAAGTCATAGGAGCACGAGACAGGATCTAGATATCTTGTTTGCAGTAAGGAATGGTGTTCAAGGATTCTTTCCACCAATTATGGTTTTAATAAAGCTAAAAGAAGAAAAGGAATCTTTTGAATCAACTATTGGACTTCTAGTTGTGAAGGTAAAAAAAAAAAAATTCCAGACAGTATTATTTTCTCTTGTCAGTTTTCTTCCATTCATTCTCTTGTGTATCATAAATAGTACAACAGAAATAGGTGGTGTGCATGATTGTTTACTATTTTATATATTCAATAATTATTCAAACAAATTTAAGAAAGAATACATGTGTGACTATTTAAAATTTAGTTTCATATTTATATTTTTTCATAGA
The DNA here is from genome assembly GCF_004210375.1 of Tachypleus tridentatus. Classification (NCBI taxonomy): domain Eukaryota; kingdom Metazoa; phylum Arthropoda; class Merostomata; order Xiphosura; family Limulidae; genus Tachypleus; species Tachypleus tridentatus. The sequence goes on from NC_134834.1 coordinate 162,267,003, forward strand.
TCCAAGAAAAACAGAGTTACTAATTCTGTTAAGTTTAAAATAGAAATATAAAAACCATTTATGAGTCATTAGTAAGCTTTAGGGTGTTTTACATTGTAGAAAATTAGTTTCTTCTTCATATTTGAAAAGTAATATGTCCAGCTTCTCTCAAATTAATTTTTTTATGTTAAAATATATTGCTTAGTAAATAACACACTCTGGTGTTTTAAAGGTCTGCTAAACAGTTAAGATTTTTTTTAATTGTTACTTATTAGCAATATTAACTTTTTAAACTCATTCTCTTGTTGCAAGTATTTTAGAATAAATTTATTCAAAATATTCTAATAAATTATTAACAGAATTAAAACATTTTAGCTTTTGTGTTTGCTTATTTTATTATCACTAGGTTACTGAGAATAGATGCACTAAAACCTTTTGTGACCATGGAGAATGTATTGATAATGTTGTGCTAGACAAAGCCCACACTATCAGCATTACAACCGAGTCCTATAGTTATGTTTCTCCACAACATTACAGGCAATTGGAATGTCACTGTGAATCTGGTTATGGTGGTATGTTTGCTATTCTCTTTAAATGTAATAGAACATGCCAAAGGATAAAAAACTTTTGATGATATATTTATAAGTACTAATAAGAATATTGTTTGTAAATATTATGCTAATTTGGTGATTTCAATTAAATCAACTTCACCAAAGATTGATTAGTTAGATGCACTATATAATGGGAAGTTTGGCAAGATATATTACAAACTACTGTTGAATTTTACAAAAAAACTAGTTAATTATTTGCTAAGAAATAAATAGACTTGACCCAAAATGTGACATGCAATGCAAAAAATCTTTATACAAATCAACTCACTATGAATGATGAACTGTTACTTTTTTACTGGAGGAGTTGTGAATTGTTTCCAAGCTGACCAACTCACTCGATATGATGTTCTACAGTGACCCAATGTCAAAGAAACTGACACTATTTACATGACTGGTCTTTTCTGTTCATATGTAATGTAGGTTTTAACCTTGAAATATCACCTGACCTCCCATAAGAGGATGTTGTTGTCAGTTTTACAACTATACTACCCATGGACAGACCAGGTTTATTTCCAAGGGATGACAAATAGTAAAGGTAGCCAGAATGAAATCAGCTTAATAATTTTTTTTTTGGCCACAGCCACAAGTTATTCAAAAAAATACACATACCTAAAATAGATGGAAACTTTTGACAAATTCTAAATTAAAATAAGAAGTTCAAAAATGCATGTTATGTCTGTGCTACACTAATTTATATATTGAGTACATTTGGTATTTTGGGCTTTCTGAGTTTGTTTGCTACAAAACCTAATAAATGTGATTATTGGATGTGTATAATCTTAATGCTAATACAATATTTGTATTTTTCATATTTAAACATACAGTAGTAAGATGTATGGTTGTTGTTGTTCTTTTCACCAAATGATCTAGTGATTAAATTTAAGATTTTGTATGTGAAAAGAACTAAGTTATAAAGGAATGGAAATAATAAGCTTGTTCGTTTAACCTGTTTAGAATGAACTAAAAATCTGACAATTAGGGACAGCAATAAATCCTAAAAGCCAGGATTGTAGGAGCTTATCTCAAGAAAATCTGTGACCACATTATCAGTTTGGCAGGCCTTTTAATGAGAAAACCATGCATGTATGATGATTCACACACACAAATGAATTTGTGGATGAAAGCTTCCCTAAAGTGATGCATTACAACAAGAAAATAACATGAAAATATGAACTAATGTTATGAACATTTGCATTATATCAGCAGAGTGACTGACTACCAAAACTACAGCCAATAAACTCTGGCTTTCTGTATCTTTGAAATGTTTTCAATCTGATTTTATTGTATTTATTTCAAAACTGATTGTAATGAATTAATGATCCATTATTCTGTTGCTTGACAAATTTTTGTAGATAATGCACTTGCAACACTATTTAAATCTAATATGATTTGTGAATGATTATGGCTTTCCATGTATATGATAAAAAGCATAAATAGTTAGATTTGCCTACATGTTCATGTATCAAACCAAAACAGTTGTTTAAAAGTGAATCAGTCATACAGTCTTTTTTGTGCAATTTAGAATTATGTAAAACCAATAGAACCTTTCAGAAGTAACAGAGAGGCTACTTGCTCATGCATGCTTTGTGTCTGGTGGTCACTTGTCAGAAATCTAAAAGTTTTCATACAAATTATGCCATTTTAGAGTTTATAGTATATCAGTATTCAACTTTTCTGTGATGTAGAATTACAGTGCATATATTTTTACATATAAGAAAAACACATTAAAAACACATAAAAATTTCCACGTATCTGGTCACTTTTTTTTTCAGACATATCATGGCAACCTAGTATGCAAGATTAAGCAGCTTATGTATATATATGTATATATATAATGCTATTTTCTTGGTATTTAATATTCTACAGCATATAACATGAAATACTTGATTACCATTCTCATATAGAAATACTTAGGTTTATATGGAAAATAAATAACTGGTTCGTGATTTAACTCTCTTCTTGTTGAAAGAAGAGACTATCATAGGCCTATACCCTTCATTGATTCTTACACAATACAAAATAAACTGAAAAGGATCCAACTAGTCCACGTTAAAAGAAATTAATTAAATGGAGATTAAAATTAACTCTGCTAAAACCCACAGACAAAAAATACAAGATGATGCTACCAGTAATTCAGCTATCTCGGAGATAGCAAGTGGTAGAATTCTTATGTGTAGAAACTAACGTATTTAGTTAAATGACTTACAAAAAAGTTCCTGGTTCAGGAACAGAACTTGGAAAATTTGAAATGTTTGAAACTAAAACTGAAATAAGCTACACAAAACGAGAGTAGGCGCCAGCTGCTTTTATTATAGTTTTCTCCTCAACAGGAAGTCGTTGTGATCAAGAAGTGAATGAGTGTGCACGCCGACCTTGTCCACAGTATCACATCTGTATTCCATTCAGTTCTTCACTAGGTTATACATGTAAATGTCCAGATGGAAAAATGGGTGCATTTTGTGATTTGGAGAGAGCAACTACTTGTCATGGTCCTTTATGTTATGAAGGTAAAATCTTAATAGCTTGGTGTACATGACAGAAACAATGCACTATGAACATGTAAATGCTATCATGTATGAATTTTAATTACTTTGAAATTGTTTATTTTCTTAAATTGTCAATATTTCAAAGTAATGATAAATGAGCAATTACTGTTAAGTGTACTGTATTAATATATATAAGTCTGGCTTCTTCACTTCTGAGTTAACTTATCAAATGAAAGTATTATATATTAATAAAACAATTTTGATATTTACTGGTTCCTATTTTCTGTAGTAATGTCATTGTTTGGAGAACAGAAAATTTTAGGATACTGTAATTCTTTAAAAACAAATTTTTAGTTTGTTGGATATATTCCAGTTTTTGATTATATAATTTATAAATACTAAAAGCAACAAGTTTTTCATTCGATCTGATGTATTATAAGGCATTGAATTTTCTGGTTATATTATTAACACACATCAAGGAAAATGTGCTTTGACATTTTCTGAATTATATTAGTTGTAGGATTCCATTTTTTATTGAGTGTTGTTGAACAACCTTTAAGGTGTTTCTCAGTTCTTGTTGACTTTCCTGGATGCTGCCTGTCTGCCTTGCACGTTATAAAAACATTGAATATAATAAATTCAATATGAATGACAAAAACATCAATATATCAAAATTATTGTAAGTTGAAGGTAGTATTATAAATATTTAAAATTTTAATAGTATATTTGTAATACGTTTCTTTTACTCTAATATTTTTTCATTTAGTAAGCTACTATTAAATTTGATATTTCCAGACAGACAAATTTTCTTGAGACCCCCTGTCCCCCCACCATGGTCATTATTTACCATAAGTGTGACATCTCTGCAGTTTTCTTGCTGTTAATTAGCTTAAAATTATTCAGTTATTATGATTTAATAACTAATAGGACAATCCTCATTGGTATGGTATTTTGAATGTCCATTATTCTTAATATTTGACATGGGAATGGGATGCTAACAAAATCCACGAGTCGCTTCTTAGCCAAAATTGATCAGAATGTTACGTTCCTTTGAGCTATATGTTTCAGATTGAAAAACATCCATAATGTAATTTTTGTGGTAACTGCTGAAATATACTGAGCTGTAATGTACTTCATCAAAAGAAAAAAATATTCATAAGTACATGGCAAACATGAATTCACATTCTTAGAAATATAGGAGTTGCCAGTTACACCTTAGTTTTTTTCTGGAAGGTTTTTTTTTCTTCTCATTTCAGTTATGTCATTGGTTTTGAATTAATATTTTTAAATTACTGCAAGTTTGTAGTTATTTGCATTAGAAACTCTACAAATTATAAATTATTATCTGCTCTATAAATTATAAAGAGATATCTAGTCTTCATAAATCTTTGGCCTTTGGAATGGGTTACCCTCAGATGTAGTTGATGCAGTTAAACTCCCTTAAACTTTTTAGTATACTTTTATAATATGAAAGTGAAAATCTTTAACGAACAAAAAACAGTATTAAATTTTCTTCACTAAAATTACATATTCATGAGAAAATGTAGAATTCAGTTTCTTTAAAGATAGCAGATCGCTTTGTTAACGTTTTAATTTAAAGATGTGAATATGGGTAGATTTTCTCTTCAGTATATAACGAGGGTTTTAAAAAATGTTGGTAAAAAAATTAAATCTTTATATCTTGAAGCTATAGTGTCTTTAAATGAATAAATTCATGAAATGTTTCTTTCTTCCAGAGAAACATCCAGTTTACTTCAGTGGAAAGAGTTACACTCACTATGAACTGAACATTCCCTTGAATCATCACTTAAGTGTGGCTCTACAAATCAGGACAAAGTTGGCAACTGGAAATTTGATGTATGCTGCTGGTCTTAGAGATTACAGCATTTTAGAGGTAAAAATATTAACTATATTCTACAGTATTATTGTAAGTTGTTATCTTATAAGGAAAATAACATAAAGTCTTTAAAGCTTAGATGTACCAAAAATATACTAATTTGGATGCTGGGCTAAAGTATAGTTCTTTAAATTGTTATCAGTGAAACTAATAAAAAACAAACAAGTATGACAAAAAAAAGAAACAAAAAATAATTTTTTTAGCTATTATCAGAGAAAAGTCTGTCACACTGAGGATAGAGGTTTTGTAGAATTATTAGTATGATGAATATAAAATATATACCTTACTTGAAAATTGTGTATGTCTAGTAAGATCACACAATACTGTGGTTCAAGTTTTGTTTTTAAATTTGTTTGTAAAACAGAGACAGGAAAGCATTCAAATTAATAATACTGTTTTTTTGGGGTTTTATGGCTTTGAACATTTCACAAGCTAGGTACTGCATAAGTTGTTTTAATCAATGTTTTAACAAGAAAAAATTTACTGTAGGTGTGGAGTTGCTCTTTTCATTATCTAAGAAAAATGTTTAAAGTGAGAAAACAACTGAGAAAAACAAGTTTTGTGCTCTTAAATAAAATAAATGATATGTTAAATCTTGAACCTGTATGAGTAAATATTTAAATATTACATCTTCCACAGGTGGTAAATGGTTTTGTTCAGTATCGATTTGACTTTGGCAGTGGTGAAGGTTTAATTCGAATAGAAAATATAAAAGTGAATGATGGACTGTGGCATGAAATAAAAGTAGACCGCCGTGACAACATAGCAGAAATAGTTGTTGATAGACAGTATCGAATAACAGGGAAGGCGCCGGGTGTTCATGAACTTTTAAACTTAGAAGGAAATGATGTCTTCTTTGGAGCAGAAGTACAAAAATCAGCTTTGGATGATGTGAGAATGGGATTCATTGGATGTATGGATGACATTCATATAGCAGGAGTCTTACTTCCATTACATTCAGCAGTGAGCAATTCTGTTGCCATTTTAAGAAGGTAGGATGAATTGATGATATATATGCTTAACTGAAGAAACCTTAAAAGTAATGATTAATTAATTAAGTAATTTGAATGATTATATATATGTATTAACTAAAACGTAATACTTGTTAGAATCAGTTAATCTCTAAAGTTGGATGATTCTTGCCCCAAAATGTAATCACTCTACCAAATCATATAATTTATTATCTGGCAACTTATATTAAATTCAGTAATGAGTGAGAAAACCTGAAAAACCACATAGCCAACTTAAAAGTATATTATATTTTGTAGCATGAAGAAGTTATTATGATAAAAAAAACAACAACAACAAGTGAAATGTGTAATTCTGTTACAAGTTATTCATTAGCTTGTTATCACCGAGTGGACTGTTAGAATTATTCTTAATTTTGAAAACTAAAAGTTTTATAACTATAATGATACCTTCTTTTTTATTACTGCTTTTTCTCTTTTTATATTAAACTGATTGCAAAAGTACATATTATAATTTCAATCATTTTATGAATTCTTTTACTTCAATGGTTCCCAACCCCCTGTCTAAAGAGAGATTTCAGCTAGCCCGTAAGATATAAATATAGCTGTTGAAGTATATTGTTTTACAATGTAACTTAAAATTACTTGTAAAAAATTAACATTGTGTGGATTGGTCCATGAAATTTGGAGAATAGAACTAGCTTGTCTTTAATGATAAAAACATTGGGAGCCTCTGTCTTATGAGACATTTATTTAAAAAATATTAAAATGTATATCCTCTCTAAGTTTCTGGCCCACCTGCTAGTACAGTGGTAGGTCTATGGATTTACAACGCTTAAATCAGGGGTTCGATTCCCCTCGGTGGGCTCAGCAGATAGTCTATGTGGCTTAGCTATAAGAAAAACACACACACACACTCTAAGTTTCTTAATAAGTATCCAGTGTTATGGTCCATTTTTCACTTTGAAAATAATCATGAATAATATTTTAACATAATTAACCTAATGAATTTTCTAGGTTTGTTCGTGTGGATTTCTTTTGTCGAGCTCTGGTCGACCCAGGAGTTTGCGGAAGTCAGCCTTGCCGTAATGGAGGAACATGTAAAGATATGGGAGACATTTTTTCTTGTCATTGCCTGCATCGATTCTCTGGTTCTTACTGTGAGTTTGACAGCAACCCTTGTGCCTCAAATCCCTGCCTGTATGGTGGAACTTGCTACAATGAAAACAACGACTTTCATTGTCAGTGTGCACCAGGTCTCACTGGCAAGCAATGCAGTTATGGACGATATTGTAATCCAAATCCTTGCCAAAATGGTGGCATATGTGAGGAAGGAATTTCTGGACCTATTTGTAAGTGTCATGGTTTTCATGGTAAGTTTTGTCAGTTTGATATTGATGAATGCCAGGCTAATCCTTGTGCTGCAGGATCCACGTGTATCAACTTTCGAGGAAGTTTCCAGTGCCATTGCCAACTGAATATGACAGGACTTCTGTGTACAGAATCACAGTATACTACTTCAGTCACATCTACAAACATAAACATCACCAGTGAAGAAATAATTGGTATTGTTGTAGTAATTGCTTTCATAGCTATTGCAGTCTTGATATTTCTCTGCTGTTGTCGTTTCTATCAGTGGAAACGGCATCACAGGCCTCAGAACAATAGCCTGCAGGAAGATTCAGCTAATGAAATAATGCTGAAGAATGCAGTGGGAAAGGCCAACTTTAATAGGATGAGTAAAGTAAGCAACTTAGAAGTGACACCTTTTATTAGACCCATGGTCCCTCCTCGACCAGTTTCATACACCCCCAGCACCCAGGAGTCTCTGAGTGTTATTAACAATTTTGATACGATTCATAGTTATGGAAGTGCTGCTGATGATCTTGAGAGCATTCCATGTTATAACCATGACTATCTGCAGAACATCAACAAACCAGTGATTAGTGTGGCACCAACTCTTTCTCCTCCAGTGATTAGTGTGGCACCAACTCTTTCTCCTCCACTACCATCCAATTCTGCATCTGATTTGGATCCAGTTATTAAAGAAAGTTGGGAACATGACATGCAAAATTCTAGAGAAAAAATATGTAAAAACAAGATCCAGAATGGTAGGTACAATATTATAATAGTTATTCATTTTTTAATACCGTAAAAAATATAAGTGTATGGGTTAGAATTTTATTTTTATATAATGAATTTTATTGTGGTGAATTGAAATAAGATTTATTCATTTTGTTACTTAAAGTATAGAATTATCAAAAAAAATAATCATATCCAAACACATTAAGTTCATTTTAATTTCAAGTGTTATGATATAAACATAAACAGTTACCAGATTTGAAACCAAGAATTTAATATTTGCATGAAGCACAGCAGTAGGGAAGTTTAGACACTTGGTTTTGTCTTTCAATTTGATAGACCTTAAGTGTCAAAAAGCAGTATATTTTTCCTCATTTTTTATGATAGTTCCAATCCTACCATCTAGAGGCCCTTCCAGTTTTGGTTTGTCTTCAGATTTGAGTTCAATAGATGACTTTTTAGGTAAGTGTAATGTATCTTATATATGTACCTTATAAACTTTCTTAGAACAGTGTTTTCAGGGATTCTTGATCCTATGATTTATTACAAAAAAAGATGTTTGTAATAACTGTTACGTTTTAATACTTGAATTGCTTTACACTGTTTATCTCAACTGTTCTAAAGGTGTCTTATGTAAGAGATGATAAACGTTAAATTAATTTTGCAAGGTGGTCCTTGTTAAAGTTTTAGAGAATATTGTAAGTCAGAGAATTTGTTTTGTGTTTGCAATCTACATCTTTTTATCTTATGTGGTACTTAATATCTACCACATATTAAGTACCACATAAGTACCACACAGATTAACTAATGGGTACTTTGTAATTATTTATGATTTTTACATAATAGAAACACACAATTCGGAATATTAAAACTAATAAAGTTTTGTTTAAAATACATAAGTGTAACTTTAAACTGAAAAACGTTTGCTAACTTAACTATTATTGTATGTTTAGGCATTTTCAGTTTAAAAAAAATTGAATTCATTTAAATTATGGATAAAGATCTTGTGTTCTTCTGTTTAGTTATGTACTCTGAAACTCAGAGCTACTTTGACTAATGTATTTGATCAATACAAATATTTGCAAATATTATTGGAAAGTAGTTTGAATAGACAAGTCGATGGAGGCCTAACTTTGTGTTTCTTTCAGTGTTTATTCATTTCTGAACTTTTCCTATACATGTGTATTTTTCTAATTTAGTTGAAGATAACTATTAATATCATGAAAACAGTTTAAATGACAAGACAATTCTTTCCAACTTCAACCGTGGTTTCTTGAAAGGTTTTAATAATGATACTGAATGGATGTGGCCCAGTGAACTGTCTTTAAACATGTGACATATGCTACTACCCATCAAAGTCAAGTCGCACATGGTACATTAAAATTTGTAAACAGTGCAATATCTCAGTTGTTTCAGTGATTCAATTTTATTTTCAGAACCTCTTTGTAGTTAAAAACTGAAGAAGTTGTATTTATAGGTAATAAATTATAAATGTTTCTGTAATCTCTTTTCTGATATGAAAGCTTTTCTATCCTAAGTGTCTAACACAAGTATTAATGGTACTTTGTTCTTTTAAGGGGGGTGTAGGGACCAATTCACAAGGTAGTATTTCTAGAATTTCTTGTGTGTTGAAGATGTTTTGTTTCAAAAGTTATGATGCAGTGCTATGTGAGGAGTTGGTTATTAATGCACAGTTGTCTCTAATTTAAAATTATACATTATAGACAGGTAGCAATCTAACTTTGGGTTACCATTTCCTGACCAAATAGTGAAATTTGACTGCCATTTATTTAGTGTACCCATGGTTCCAAGGGGTGGAGCATACCTTTTCAAAAATGGGTCACAAACCTCAAAACCTTGAATTCACAGTCTGTTTATTTTAACCATATGGTAATGTCCAGGCTTTTATCTGAATAATTATAAGGTTATGTATATGATAGTACAATCCCTCATGTCCAAGTGTTAGATACTGATTGTAAATAAACATTACATTTATCCATGTAATCAAATTACCCAAGAGTGGTAATGTAGAATACATTTTTTATTCCATAGTAAACTTAATACCATTTTGACCCAAATTCATATATTCAATTAAATGAACTGTTTGACTAAAGTTGTTGTTTTTAACTTACTACTGTTACTTACTTTTATTACAGTGTAAGTTTTTATTTACAATGTGTATTATAATAGACTAAACGAAATGCTGCTCCAACTTATAAAAATATATCAATAAACTTGTGCCTGGTCAGGACTTGTACTGTTTATAAATATTTGTATCAATGTAAATTTCAATAAATATCAAAGGAGTTAAGAAAAAAAAAATCCAATTTACTAGCAATTAACAGAATGTTTTAAAAGTAAATCACTTGTGACTATCAATATCAAACAATAATTAATAATTCTTTTTAACTATATTTTGTAAACTAACTCATTTTCAAGATCAAGGAAGGATTTTTACTTAGCCATTAGTCCTTGAAGTTGCACCTCCTGTAACCAATTGTTACTATAAATCTACAAATTATTTGACAACATTAATATCTGTATGCCACATCTATGGGAAGCTTGTGTCAGTCGCATAGTATATACATACTGAAATCCAAGGTGCTCTAAGATCAGTTAGTACTTTTATGTAACTAAAAATTCAGGTGAACTAAATAATAGAAGGAATAAATAATTGATAAAAAATAAAAGTAGAATTTTCTATCTCACAATATGCTCACACAAATAATTTTATATCTGTCCAATGTAGGGTTAATTGTATAAATTATGTTTATCACATTGTCTCAGTGGTTTTGAATGTTATTATAAATAACTGCTAAGTAAAAGAAATGCAATAATTCAATACTTACCTTGTAGACTATTAACTTAATTATATCTTAACAAAAAAATCTTGTTTCACAGTGTTTAGAAGACATAATAAAAAAAGGTTAAATATTAGTGGTCCAGAACTAAGACAAAACTTTGTATCTTAATCTTGTCTTTAAAAATTTTTACAAAAAAGTAAATACTAAAACTACCAATATCAGCTGTTGTTATTAACAACTCCAAAATTTCATATATAGCTTGACTTGCATTGGCAGTACCAAATCCAGTCTTGTCTGTTCTACATTAATTAATAAGTCCGTAAGTTAGTATGATTGTAAGTATTTTATGGTTACTGTGATATTAGAGAACTGCCACGTATAGAACATATAGCTTAGCTTTGCCATTTGAAAGATTTTACTTTATAATTGAGGGGGCAAACGTTTCCTGATCAAATATATTTATAATTCTTTGTTTATTGTTAGTCTGAAACATTGACTTCAAAAATAAAGATTTTTAAAGATGTGCTTATTGTATGAGGCTACACAATTTTATAAATATGCTTTTCTACAAAATACTGAAAATGAAAGATAGAGTAGAACCAGAATGTAATTATGTGCTTTAATATATTTAACTTGTGAATAATTATTTTAAAATATTACAGGAGTCAGTCTTTTAAGGAAAGGGGTTTAGACATTTAATACATCAGAGGTTAGAATTTAATTTAAAAAATGTATTAACCCACTATTATCAATAATAATGAGTTAGTTATTACCAACTAACTAATGCTATTTGTTAGATCATCTGACTTGCTCTACAACCAAGAAAACATTTTGAAGTATTTCAGTTATTTAGTTATTTTGATTTAAATCTTTAATCTGTATTAAAATATCATTAAAACTAACTAATTTTGATATTTAATCCTCTTAAAAGTAATATTTGTGGTTACTCTTGTATTAAATATTACCATTTGTAATTACTCAGTACAATATTTAAATTTATTTAGTATAATAAATTGCAACAGGATTATAAGGTTGTGTGTGTGTGTGTGTAAAAGAAAGTCCTTGTAAACTTTTAAGTCTTGGAATCTACAATATTTAGATAATTAACAAGTTATTCTACATATTTTGTTATTTGTTAATCATAAGTAGGAAGTTTTAGTTTTTTCTCAATTTTATTTGCTCATTCTTGGTGGTATTGTATCTTTTCCTTGTATTGTTACTACTAAGTAGCTTTTCCCTTCTCATTTTCCTTCAATCCAGACCAGCCAAAGGAGAGGAAACCCAAGGATTCTAAAGAAGGTAGAGGTTTCTTTCAAAAACATCTGATTCTGAATGATAACAATATGTAACAAATTTTGTTCCTGGATAGCATGTTATTTCTTAATTTGAAAACTTCATTACCCAGGTCACAAAAGCAAAGTTTGAAGAGAAAAATAGGTCTTTTCCATTTACTTTAGGCATAAGCAATTGGGAAATAACACTTTCTACCCAGGAACATGAAAAAGTAAAAATGTTGTTACATAGTGTAATATATTGCAAGTTTAATTTCCTGTTCTGTGTTATAGCATAGTTTTCAGCCAAAACAAAAGGCCTGTATTGTAGCTTCTATATGAGTATAGAGTGGAACTTAATTAAGTGAAAAATATATCAATGGTTGCTTTTAGCCTTTTTTTCTTCCTCATATTTTCCATGATAAATTACTTCACAAAATATACATGATATTCAATACTTAAACGGCATACCAGTACTTAGTGAATTAGTCCTGCTATTTATATTTCAAAAAGCCAACTAGGGAAGATTGTTTTAGCTGTACAAGTTCCTATTTATTCTAGAATTCACTTAAAAGATTAAATTCCAAACACACACACAGAAAGGGAAAAAAAATGAATGTGAACTGTGAAGAATCTTTTATAATAATTTATTAATCTGTGTTAGCTTTTAGTATGAAATAGAAACTGGAATTTTTTGAAGGTTTTCCACCAAGTAAGTTCAGGTTTTATTTGAGGGAAGTGTGGTAAGAATACAAGAGATTGTGAAGATAGAGTAGGTAGCTGATGATATGAGGATAGAGTTTACAGCAGTAGGTAGAGAGAAGGTGGGAAATATGAATAAGACAAAAGAGAAACTAGAGAGCAAAGAGGAGAAAATGGAAGTTTACTGATGGGTATTGGAATAGATTTTGCAATCTTCTAAGGAGACCCTTTTAGGGTTAGGCTTAGGGGGTTTGTTGTTATTCTTTTGTTTCAAAAACATTGTGGAGGATCTTAATTTTTTGATTTTAGCTTTTTGTGCGATGAGTAAGTATCCTTCATAGGTGATAACCCTGTTTGTAATAGCAGCTTTTAATTTGACAAATACAAGCTCAGTAGAAGTTATTTTATATAACAAAATGATATTAATATCCAGTAAATTTAGAAAAGATGGCTTACCTTTGGTTCTAGTATTAAAATGTAAGCTTTTGTATTTAAACTACCCAATGACAAATCTTAACATTTGCAATTAACAATTCGCAATTTAAAAATTTACTAGAATACTGATCCTTCCAAATGAGTATCAAAAAGTATGATATTTAAGTAACCCTCAAATTTCTGACTAGATTTTCTACTGTTATTTGATTGTGAGGTCCATGCATACAGCATAATATTGATCAATCTTATAATATTGCATGTTACAAATTACAGAATTGACCAAAATATTGAGTTAAAATGCACAGTAAACCCTTGACAAGTGTAATGGAATGACCACATATACCATGTACCAATCAAACATTTACAACATGATTTTTTTGCTCAATAACTTCTTCCCTCAACTTATACATGGGGTACAAAATCCATAAACATTTTCTTTCATTTTAATTCAAAGAACCCTGAAGCTGTCTTTAAGTAATTGTACAACCTATGAGTATTTTTGGTTGGTCAGAGAGAGGAATCTTTTTTTTCTTTAAAAAAAAAGTCCAAAGTCCATAATTTCAAATTTTATCCTTTCTTTAAAACATAGCAGAGGAGAGATTAGGAGTAAAGCCCTTGGTGAGTCTATATATATTCTCAAAATGAAACAAAACATAGTAGAATTAAGCTGAACAAAAATATACAGAAGAAATTACAATTTTTTTGGTGAAAAAGTTTATCTAAAATTAAATTTGTATTCAAAAGCCAATGTTTACCTTTCAAGTCGCTCCTCAACTTATAGGTGGGGTATCTATAAAAACACCTCTGTTTTATACTAATTTAGTTCTCTACTTATACATGAGTATATATAGTAATTACAATACCAGTGGTATCTGTATTTAAACCTTTTGAATGTGTCTGACACTATTATATTATTGAGAACTTTTTTCACTAACAAAGTAAGTGCCCAATCATAATTCTGAGGTCAGTATACTTGGAAACAGTGTTGGAGACATTCATTTCTTATTTTTTCAATTATGACATTATATTTTGCCTATTAACTTCCTGTTAATAGCATAATATTATTCTGTTAATTTTTCAATACTTTTAGAGGTGGTTGTGTAAAAACTGAAGAAAAATCAGGGCTTAATAAACCAGTCATCTCACAATCATTAGATACAAGACTCTCTTTATCATTCCTTCAAAGGTCCATCCTAACATTTTATTTACTATCAATTTATTTAATGTTAGTATTTTCAGCCAATTGATTTTCATAATTTTCTGTTTCACTAACTTTCTTGATCTTCTATAACCTTCTGAACCATCCATCATACCAGTCAATTTAAATTTTTTAAATTTCTAATGCTTTTCTATAATTTTATCTCTTATACCCTTTGTTAACCATCATTTTCTTTCTGTAAGTATGAGTATGTTTAGTTTGAATATTTAAAAATTTGTCTGAAAAGTTTCCACATTTGATCAGTGTTTCCAAATAATTCAGCTGCCCAATTCAAAACAACTAATTCACATCCCTTAAAATTTGTAGTAAAAATATCCTTATTCCTGATCTTCATATGCAGCAAAACATCAAACAGAGCAATGATCAGTTGCACCCAGATGTTCCTGAATCTTCACACTCATAACCATTTCTATATTACAAATTTATGATAAATCTAAAATAGGATTATTTTGTGTATATTTTTTGACCAGTTGGAAAAGAAAACCATTTTGAAAAGTTTCCAAAAATCCTTCTTCCTCATGGTTTTACTGAAGCATTTTTCAATCTATATGCCTGAAATTAAAATCACCAATAATTATGAATCTTACTGAAAGGTTTCTCATTTCTTATTAACTTCACCAGTACCATCTGGTGGTCTAAAACAAATTCACAAAAGTCTTTCCCCTCTACACCTGCTAACGGAAACCTAGTTCGATTCAATCTCCTCACTAGTATCTTTGACTCAGTCTTGCTATGATCTTCAATATCCTCAACTTCAACAGGATGTAACTCCCATTTTACATATAAAGCTGTTCCTTCCCCTCTCTTTAGCACTCTATTAGACATGCTGTAACATTGTATTTCAAAGAAATTTCTGTCCTAAAAATCATCAACATTTAACAATCTTTCAGTTATTCCCATTATATTAAAATCTTCCATTCATACTTCTAAAGTTATCTATTTTATTTGTTCTTTTATCATCACAATAGTAACAACTAAGCCTACCTTTGAAACTATTCCTGTACTTTGTTACTATGCTAAACTTTTCTTTACATCTTACTTTTTCTGCATTTAATTTATCCTGGTCCTCATCACTGTTCAGTTCAAGTTTAACATTTCCCCTATATTGAGTTAATAGCCCATGTAAACAAGCTAGCCCCTACTTAATTTAACTTTAAACCATCCATTCCAAAAAAACTCCCATTGAATTAATCCCATAAGTACAACCAGCCAATTTGCTTATCCTGATATATTAACCTAAGCCTGGCATGCAGCCTTAGTGATCCACTCATAATTTTATCTTCACAGTTAATTCTCAGTAATCTTCCTGACACAGTTATGGCCCTTTTCAGTAAAAGCCTTTATAAATCCCATGTACTTATCTATTAGCTCCTCTGATGTACCTTTTACTACATCATTAGCCCTATACACATGCATTCTGCATAACTGCTGGCTCCTTTTATTATATCTCTTGCTTATCGGTCCCCCCCCCTATCTTTTTCCCTGGATAGGATAATTGATTCTTTACTCCTTATTTGCCCCACAGACAATCCTGTATGCATAGTTCATCAAAGAATCATCTATAACTATAACCTTAAATGCATCATTCTTTGCAGTTCTTCCTTATGTGTATTAGCTGAAAGGTGAAATCTATTGCTCAATATAACATGCTCATTACAATTAAGTCTACTACTTTTAGCCTTCATAGTATTGTTTCTAACCTTCTCAAAGTCATTATTAGTTACTGAATCTCTTGCATATAAATGCTTAAATTCCTTTTAAACTCCTGCTCTCACTTCCAACAGTTTATATTTCTCTTTATATACTGCCTTTATTTTGATGAGAGTGGCCCACACTTCTTCTTCAACCTGCAAACTCTACAAACAAATTGCACATCTTCACTGCTAGCTTTCTTAAAAGTACATACCAGTCCCACATTTCCAAGATCCATAAGTTCCTGTGGTGAGTAAAGGACAACTTAAACACAATAAATATGACTTACTGACCACAATGTCTTGTCTTAAGATTTATCTTCATGTAGAGTTGCTAATGAAGAGGTGTAATAGTTAAAATACTCAATAACAGTCTGCATTTTACATTATTATGTCACTAAAATTGTGAATTCTGATGACGACTGAACAAAATTAGAATGGATACTCTAGTTGGACTGAACTAAAAAATAAATTCTTTCCTAATTACTTTTGGAGAAAATCACCATTTTCAAAAGTGTTTAATTTATATTTATTATTTTTTAGGATATCATTGGGATTGTTCTGACTTGGCTATTGTTCAGAAACCTCTTGGTGACATCACTGAAATTTCCTTGAAAGAAGTTACAGATTCATCTAGCATGGCAGATACCAACAGCCGAAATAGTCAGACAGAGCTTCTTCCAAGTGTTCATGAAAAAAAATTTCCTCGAGCCCTAGATGCTGATAATAGTATTGAACTTGATTCTGCCATTTCAGACATCACTGGGGGTTTGGGGGACAGTAAGAGTCAAACAGATGTTGATCATTTTCAGACCACTTTACAGCTAAGTGATAAGGAACTTGCTGATGGAGAAGACTGCATTTCTTCAACTTTCAACTACACCTTCCATCCTAACCAGTACTTACCTATACATGAGCAACATTGGAATCAGTCTGGAAGTCATAGACAAACCTCATATGACCAGTCAGATGATGATGGTGTTTTTGCTTATGGGTTTCCATCACAGGTTAGTAAAGAATTCATGATTGACGTAGCCAAAGATCTTTGCCAGAACTCTGGTTTGGACAGTTTATCAATGTTGGCAGCAGGTTATATATCCACTAATGCTTCTTGTTCTGATCTTTCTACCAATTTATGTGAAATAGAAGACAGTGAAGTGAACAGTGATATGGAGATTGAATTCATGAATGGGCAGATATCTAACAAGTTAGGAAATCAAAGTATTGGAACTGTGATTTAGTGTATATTACCTCTCAACTACTAAGAATTTATACAACTATCATATGCCTTGAATAACTTCTCTTCTTAGTATAAAAACAAGCTTCTCAGCATTCCTTTGACACAAGATTGTGGTAACAGAATCCCCATTAAGCGGCTGTTTATGTTTTCTTGAAAAACTGTGTATAGTGCACATTGTGCCAAATATGTATTATCACTTCAATCAAATCGAGTAGTTCACTTAATTCTACGTTACTGTGGATGCATTATTATTATTACAAGTGGGAAAAGAACTGGTACTTCCCATGTTTCCATTGTTATACAATGTTAACCCAAGATGTTTATTATTTTGCTGCAGTGTGTAGAAAGGTTTGAGAATATATACATATGTACAGATAAAATATGTAAAGTGGCCACATTTGAAGATGTCTACACTTTCCTGAAGAGGATACAATAGAATTGTGGAACTTAAATATTAGTGATGATCTGTAAATATCAGTAAATGTTAAAGAGTTTGGGAAGGGAATCAATGATCCCCCCAAACAAAAAACATCATCATCAAGACACACACACACACACACACACAAAAGGGAAATTTTAATGTTTACTTTTCTCAGTGTTTGGTACACAAAAACAGTTTTTAAGGACCATGTGGTTCCTTTATTGTCTATAGGTTATGACAAATATGAGATTTATAGTAATTTACAGAATGATTTGCACATTTATTTTGGTTATAGTTGAAATACCAAGGCTTACCGAGCTCTGTTTTTAGATCCCCCTCTATGGACCCTGACAGTTTAGAGTTACATTTGTGATCAGTGAAGGTTCAACTCATATATTTTTTAAATTAATCCACTCCTCAGGTCAACTATATCACGAATAAATTGTGAATCACATTTCCTAATTGAGATGCTTTTTTGAATTAAGATGGATTCTTTCTTTAACTTTGAACCAATTGAGTTTTCTCCCCTGTTGATAATATCTAACAAGAGCACTATATGCTTGTTTGTTTGTTTTTCTTATAGCAAAGCTACATCGGGCTATCTGCTCAGCCCACCGAAGGGAATTGAACCCCTGATTTTAGCGTTGTAAATCCGGAGACATACTGCTGTACTAGCGGGGGGCCACTATATGCTAAAGTGTAACGAAAGTCTTTAAAGTTTACATCAAGTGAATGCTACGTATTCAGTAGAAAGTTCTTTCAGTAATGTAATACTTCGTTGCTTATCATAAACTGGCCTCAAGGGGCAATGAAATGTTGTGGACATGGATTACTATACATTGAAATATGAAATACAAAATTTTAAAAGATTTTGTGCATTTTGTGTGAATTTAAAAAATCTTATGACATTCCTGTTTGTTTGGATTTCTTATATTTTTATCTCTTCGTCAAGCGTGGTTCGAAGAACATGATTCTAGTCGGTGTAGATTCACAAATTATTTAGATTTTGAAAATAGCTGTTGAAGCATGCGCAATGTTCTTTTGAGAATATAATAACTCTTGCTACGTTGATGTGGTTTAATTAAAATTGTTCATTTCAAATAAACATTTTTTAATGTTAGGAGAAAAATTATAATTTCTTACACATTTCTTCGTCCCAAAAATTGGACCGTGAAAGTCCGCAATCAAATGCTGTTCGCACAAAGGTCGGACCGAGTTGTACTGTTGAAAACAAAACAAAAATATTAAAAATGCTTTTCTTGTTTTATCGAAATCAAATGTGATGTTTGATGTTTAAAACTGTGACAATTGAGCGAATTCACTCATCCAGAATTATATTACTGCCTCACGGTTATGATATTCCAGTTTGAATCGTAGTTAGATGACGTTTTCTCACGTGATGCGTAAAGCATGCATGTGATAATTGAGATAGGATTTGTTTTCGTTTGTACAAGTTTGGAGTTTAAATAAAACTCGCTACGGTGAAGAAAAATCATCCATATTCTATTTCCTGTTATTTCTATCTTTTCATAAAGGTATATAAATTAAAGTCTATAATTTTAACTGTACTATGACGAATCAAAGTGCCCTGTACAAGAATTGGCCCTTAAAACACACACATATATATAAATATATAAAATCACATTTACTTTTACATAAAACCTAGTGTAATATATAAAACATTTTAACGACAAAAGTAGCTGGTAAAACCTATCATCAACTTGAATATAAAATCATTAATTCAATAATGAAACAGTTTATGCTGCACGCATTTTAATATTTCGTATAATTTATTAGTGGTTACTTGTAATTTATTTAATCAGATATTTGTAATATGCGTATGTTGTATAAGGTGGCCAGGATTGGTTATCATAAATTCAGCCCCTTGTGTGAGCTTCACCATTTGGTTAGAATGTGCGATTTTTGTTTATTATTTGCAGATTCACTCCAACTAGTTTGTTTTGTCTTCAATTCGAAACTGTGGAAACATTGAGAAAAGCTGGTTTTTAAACTTCATATTCTGATGAATTCAGTATTTGGAAACAAGATATTATCACAGTTAATTAATTCGCTGATCTGTGTAAAAAAAATGTGCGTAATAAACTAGTGGTTTTGATTTTCGTGTTCGTTTGTGTGCTGTGTTTTATAACTATCATACAGTTATATAGATATTAGTACTTATTATTTCTTCTTTTATACAACCTATCTATAACGTTTGCTCTTTCCAAATGTTATTGCCAAATACAGCCCAGTAGTCAACGTATCAAACTGCGGGTTTGAGGCACCATGGTTCGCATCCCGTTACTGCATTAAAAGTATTTAAAAAAAAAACGTGCACCGCGCTTTGAAGTTGGGGTGCGTTATAAACGTGACAGTCAAATCCCACAATTCAGTCTTACAGAACCAGCCCAAAAGTTTGCAGTGAGTCTAGTCTATCACTTCAAAATTAGGAACGGATAGAGGAGATAAAGATGTACAAGTTTCTGCTTGTTTATCCTGGTAAACACCAAAAATAGAGATATAGAAAGTCTAAAGCTGCATCATGGGTTTACTTTTTTTTCCACACAGACCTTTTGCAACTTATTCCATGGAATTCCATCATGCGCTGCAGTTTTGACAGTTTCAAGCATGTCTCTTGTGCAAGGTTATGACTTTTAAGTTAAGTGGGCATGAAAGGAGTCTGTCTGTTATTAAACACCATTTCTAGTAACCTCCATAGCCTGATGCGGCTACTAACCACGTCGAACACCCAGCGCAATTTGGTATCCAATCTTGATAGGTTGGATTCTCCAGTCGTGTGTTGCTCGCATCCTTGATGGTGAAGACATAAAATCTGTATTTTAAATCTAAGATCAAGCTCATATCCAACATACGAGGGCTGTTCAAAAAATACGCGGACTAACGTCATAAAACAAAATGTATTTTATTTAGAAGTTACAGGTCTGGGACCCTTTCAAAGTACTCTCATCCCCAACACACACACTTATCCTAACGGTGTTTCCACTTGTTGAAACAGTCCTGGTACGCTTCTTTTGTAATGTCCTCCAGCTCCTTCGTCGCATTTGCCTTAATCTCGGGAATCGTCTCAAATCTTCTTTCTTTCAAGGGTCTTTTGAGTTTGGGGAACAAGAAAAAAATCACAAGGAACAAGGTCAGGTGAGTAGGGGGGGGGGAAGAACAGTGATCGAGTGTTTGGCCAAAAACTCACGAGTTCTGAGGCACACATTTCGCAGCAACGCGGTGCATCTTCAATTTTTCGGTCAAAATCTCGTAACAAGATCCAACTGATATCCCACACTCTTTAGCAAGCTCCCTGACAGTCAGACGTCGATTTGTCCGCACCAGGGTGTTGATTTTGTCGACGTGTGGGTCGTCAGTTGACGTGGAAGGACGTCCAGGACGCTCATCATCTTCAATGGACTGTCGACCATCCTTGAAACGTTCATGCCACATGAAACATGCCGTACGCTTCATAGCAACATCACCGTAAGCCGTGTTAAGCATAGCAAAAAGTTTTAGTCGCAGATTTTCCAAGTTTAACACAAATTTTCACAGCAAGTCGTTGCTCCTTCAGGTCATTCATTCTGAAATCCGCCAAACGAAAAAATCGCACTTCACTTAAAACCGCGTAGCTAATACACAAATGAAGATATCTGAAATCGGGAAATGGCGTCGTAATCAGCTGATCTGTGCGAACCTAGCGACACCAAACGGATTCCCCTGGAACCAACTGGAGCCGCGCAATTCAAACAGTCCGCGTATTTTTTGAACAGACCTCGTACAGTCTACAACAACAACATCAAGTGTTTACACCAAATTTTGTATATATTAAAAATCTTTCGCGAAAATGTGATGATTTACTGCATCTTTATTTCTCACATCAGAAAGGTATGGACCAATAAAGGGCAAACATCGTCAGATTGTTTGCTTTAAAAAATTATTGCAAAACTACAACTACACAAGGCTCTATGAACCAGTTACCCCTAATTTTGAACTGATAAGACTAGAAGGAAGGCAGCCAATCAACTTTATTCACTACCAACTGTTGGGCTACTTTAATCGAATAGTGGAATTTGATTGTCACTATTTGTCACTTAAAATGCATCCACAGTCAAAAAACGTGGATCGTATTTTTGCAGCAACGGGACACAAACCATACATACTCAGCTTTACAGTCTAGCACTCTTAACAACTAAACCACTGCCCAACTGTCATCATCGGCTTCAGAAAGGATCAATGCTTATTTATGGTACAGAATCTTTCTTTGAAATGCCTAGTTAAACCTTTTTTTTGATGTAGACGTAAGTGCCATCTAGAACTAAGTATTTCTTCTTTCCCACAACACACTGTCAATTCCAGAGGGCGAGTGTTTTGAAAATTGATATGTCGTGGCCCAAACCCTGAATAAAGTAGAATAGGGCTGCTTACTAAAGCTGCGTGAGTCGAGTATTCTTTCTGTACGATAAGATAATCCTTTCAGTATTCTATTCGACAAGACAGCACAAAGCTTAACAAACAGGGCAGTTAAATATGTCCACACAGTTTGCACATGGGTATTTCTGAAAAATGAAAGACTGATGCTAGGCCAACAGATTTAGATATTTGTTATCGGACAAGACGGGAAAAAAATCAAAGTACTTCTTAACAGCTGCCCATCCCTAGTACAGCGGTATGTCTCCGGATTTACAACGCTAAAATCAGGGGTTCGATTCCCCTCGGTGGACTGAGCAGATAGCTCTTCGTGGCTTTGCTATACGAAAACACACACACACTCTTAACAGCTAGTAGAAATGGTTCATCCTAGTGTATTTTGGCGAGTTTTTGTGCAGTTATACGAGCGAAATCCAGTAAATTAATGATTTTATGTTATCAATCGTGTTGAAATGCATATAGTCCTTCAGTTGAATGTAGTCTGTAGAAACTAACTCTCTCCGACAGGAATAATAATACTGTACTTTAGAAGTGTGTGGGTTCTAGCTTCAAATAGGATAACAGCAAGTTCGTGCTGGGTCATGTAACACACTTTGCATGAAAAGAAAGTCTGTTAACGCAGTGCTCCGCCCGATATTTGTGAAAGGTGCACATTTAAGTAGGATCATATCTGTCCATATAATCATTAACTGCAAAGACTGAAATATTGTTTATATTGAAAAATCTTATCAGTAACATTACGTTATCCAGTGGAATATTCGAAAGCAATAGGCTTAATACTTGTGATAAAAATCGCAAGCTGCACTTTTTTATTCCTCTTAATTTGCTCATTTTGGATTTAAACTTAGAGTAGAATAAAAGCCTTTCAGACAAATGCTTCAAATCACGGCCCAGGAAGCCTTTTGCTCAATACCAGAACTCATCAGCTGGAGAAAAGTTTATCTGAAACGTGGTTTATAGTAGCGGTGCAATAATTTCAAAAATATGGTTCAAACACTCAAAGCTGGTGAAACATTTGGAGTGGATAGCCTGACGTTTCTGTTAAGAAATCACGTAAACTGTAGAATTATAATTTGTATAACAAATAGAAGTTCTGCATATCTTATATTTCATATTGTAGCAAGTTTACGGAAATATTCATACTGCTACCGTATATCCTACTAATCATTTCTACTACAACCCATCATGTTCTTTCTTAACTGCATATAGACTAAATTTTCTTTATTTTTTACTTAATTACACAAACTCGCGTACTAAATTATTAACACATACAAGAATGTTTTCTTTCCTCTAAAACTAAAATCGGTTACACGATTGAACAATGAAAGAAAACAAAGACGCCAACATCAGAGAGACAAACTGGAAGAAACTAGAGTAGGACAATGAATGTGTAACAGAGTAACGTTACTAGGTACAGGTTTCATAAATTAATTTGGACTCAATTTATTGTTGTTAGATACAGGCATGGCCAGGGGGTTAAGGCACTCGACCCGTAATCTAAGGGTCGTGGGTTCGAATTCCCGTTACACCAAATGTGCTCCCCTTTCGGCCGTAGGGACGTTATAATGTGATGTTCAATCCCACTATTCGTTGGTAAAAGAGTAGCCCAAGAATTGGCGGTGGGTAGTGATGACTAGCTGCCTTCCCTCTTGTATTAGAGTGCAAAATTAGAGACTGCTAGCACAGATAGCTCTTATGTAGCTTTGCGCAAAATTCAAAAACAAACAAACAAAGCAGTGATACAGTATAATGTTGGCTTTATTTATGCAGTTAATGAATGTGTTTATGAGTATGGATGTCGGAATTACATGAAGAACACTCGAAAACAAAGTATAAACTATTAATAGAAACGGAAGATAACTGGAGAGACACTCTAGAGAGACACATACTACCGTCAAGCTATGGTGGTAGTATTCTGCTCTCAACAAATACAAATACGAAAATGTGTTCGTGAGTATGTTGCTATCAATGGACACAGTGGCAAAACGGTATGTTTGCGGACTTACATCGTCAGAAACCAGGTTTTGATACCCGTGGTGGTCAAAGGTACAGAGAGCCCACTGTGTAGTTTGGCACTTAACTGCAAACAAGCAGTTTTGGTAGAACAATGAAGAATGATATTCTACATATGTCCAACCAAGTTTCATCAAAATCCCATCATTTTTGACCGATTTCAGAGCAAAAATAGTGTAAAAATCGGTCCCCGTGTTAACATATAGATAATTTTTTTTTTTGCTGTGACCTTCACACTCCAAAAACTAATCACATCTAAGTTGGGTCGAAGTCCAAATGTATACTAATTTTCGAAAAATCGTGTTGACAAACACACTGAAACACCGACGAAAACGTGTGCGTTTTGTTATAGCAAAGCCTCATCGGGCTACTTGCTGTGTCCACCGAGGTGCATCAATCCCCTAATTCTAACGTAAATCTACTGTCCCACTATAAAAACATAACCTCTGTCCATTTGGTGGCAAAAGTAAATATTTGACATTCAAAAATACACGTAATAGTGATTAATATAAACATACCAAAAATGTAGAGATTATAAATTTCGATTCGGTTTTGAAACTAAGCCTTTGGGAAACATTTTCCAGTCTATAATCTCTGTGCAAGTATATAATCAATTATGATTTTCCGTGCTAGAATAATAATCCCCGTCGCTCCAAACATGCTCGCCCTTTCAGCCGTAGGAGCGTTGTAATATGACGGTCATTCCCATTATTAGTTGGTAAAATAGTACCCCAAGAGTTGGCAATGGGTGGTGATGACTAGCTGCTTTCCCTCTAGTCTTACACTGCTAAATTAGGGACGGCTAGCACAGATAGCCCTCGAGTAGCTTTGCGCGAAATTCAAAACCAAACAAAAAAACTTAATGCTCATTTCGAGGCTTGCGAGACAACCAGTGGCGCTCAGAAACGTTCGCTTCTCTTCAGTCCTACTGGCGGAAGTAAGGTTTGATCGACAGGTTGATATCTTAATGATGTGATGACAGTGTTCATGTGTGAGGAGTCTTTGAAAGGGAGAGTCATTATAAAAAATACGTCGAGAAAAGCAATGTTGTCGAAGACGGGTAGGCGAGGTTGGACAAGAGAGAAAGCTGAGCAGAAAGGCGCGGTCAGCAGTGTATCTGTTAATACTTAAAAATAAAATGTTTGTTTGTTTCTTTGGAATTTCGCACAAAGCTTCTCGAGGGCTATCTGTGCTAGCCGTACCTAATTTAGCAGTGTAAGACTAGAGGGAAGGCAGCTAGTCATCACCACCCACCGCCAACTCTTGGGCTACTCTTTTACCAACGAAAAGTGGGATTGACCGTCACATTATAACGCCCCCACGGCTGGGAGGGCAAGCATGTTTGGCGCGACGCGGGTGCAAACCCGCGACCCTCAGATTACAAAGCGCACGCCTTAACGCGCTAGGCCATGCCAGGCCGGAAAATAAAATGAAATACACATACATAAATATATATAAAGGTAAAAAAAGGAGGGGTGGAGTAGCAAGGTGGGAAATAGTCCTTTCAGGGGCTGGGAGCTGAGGGCTCTATAAAATCCAATAGCAAAGAATTTGTTTGTGGAGGAAACCTGAATGCCCGGAGAAAACCATTTTCACTGGACAGGCGCCAAATATTCAACTTGTCCAATGTGAAGGAGACAGTAATGACAAGTTTTTAAAAGGCAAAAATAAAACCTTTTACATGGCGATTTAAAAGTGTATAAGTAAATCTGAACTAATTTGTATAAAATTCACACTAATGATTACTCGCATATACGTAAAAAAATCATACATACTTAGAAGCAGTTGAGTTAAACGAAATTTCATTTATTTTGTGAAGGAAATTCATAAGAACCTCAAGAGATAATTTCGCTAAATACTTATAGAGGACGTCACCACTGTATCAATAACATCGTTCAGGTCTGCTGACTTGAACAGAAAACATTTCTCCCGCTGTTAGAAAATGAAAATAATAAAATAAACTGGTCTTAACGGTTAATATAATATTAAAAACACATATATCTGCTTTGAAAATAATTAAAACATATTTCCAATTCATAACATTCTACTTTATATATTACCCAAACAATTTATTACTGTAAAAGTGTAAAAATAATAATAAAAAAAGTCAGGAATTATACAGTCGTTCCACGCTTAAGTAAAGACAATACAATTGTAAACCATAACAATAATTCACAACACTGTCATGGACATGTTTATGGATATAACACTGAATCCTCTCCCAACAAAATGAAACAAACACAAACAGACAGCTCTATATGTATTGTCTACGTCAATCCTGCCACAGGCTTATCGCTGACCGTTTGTGTTATCAATTTTATTCTCTCGAGGAGGTTCATCGACAGTTGAAGGAGACAGACAAGCAAAATTTATGTCGTTCTAGCACATTACAGTTAAGTACAGATCTCGTGCCGGTGACATCCAGAAATTACGTTCCATGCACAGTAAAATCCAAATATCTTCATGGATTCTTTGAAACGTTCTCTTGTTGTCTCGACGGTAACTTTTACCCTGGTAAGTATTATTCGTGTTCGAAGTTTTGAATTGAAAAGAGGGAAATAGAGACTAAAAGATTTACAAAAAAACGAGTTGGTTGTTACGTGATTAAGTGCAGTCGAAACACAATCTTCTGTAAACGAGAAAAAAAATTAAGATCTGAGCAAGAAAGAATAACTGATTTAACAACTAATAACTTGTTGTACACAATGCTATATTTAAAAACAAACAAACATTCACAGAATAAATGTGAAACAAATGAGCAAGAGATACGTATTAAAATATATGTCCATATCCTGCATCATTAGGTATCACCTTAAAATTATTAGTTATAATAAGTTAAGTTTTACTTGAATTTTATCTCCGAAATTCATCTCACTGTACAATAATGATTGATTATATTCTTTGTTTACCAAGTAGTCATACCAAAATATTTAAGCTTAACTAACTGTTATACTGAACTTGTCTTTAATAAATTATATACACTAGATTAAGTGATTAGTTCCGTTTGTATTCCAAAACAAAGAATCCCGTTCATTCACCACTGTTAAAAAGTATAATACGAGATAAATTATACTAACTGTAAAACAACATTACAGCACAATATACAAATTATAATACTGCTATTAAATACACTACTACAATGCTGTTCACATATGTTTTAAGAACTATTTCTTTAAAAAAATTACTCGGAGAAAATGTTATAATGGATACGTCTTCATATAATTATTGTTTCTGTTTGACATTTTAGGTCTCAAAGCAGGAGGGCTATCTGCAACTCATATAATTATATCAATTGCATTACAAAATTGTGGGTTAAGGGATTCGACTCGTAATTTGAGGATCGCGGGTTCGAATCCTTGCCGCACCAAATATGCTCGCCCTTTCAACCATGAGGGCGTTATAATTTCACGGTCAATTCCACTATCCGTTGGTAAAAAAGTAGCCCAAGAGTTGGCGGTGGGTGGTGATGACTATCTAGCTCCTTCTCTCTAGTCTTACACTGCTAAATTAGGGACGGCTAGCACAGATAGCCCTGGCGTAGCCTTGCGCGGAATTTAAAAAACAAACGAAAAACAAAAACAAAATGGTGTGTTGCTATTTAAATACGTCTTGAAACAACTAAATAACTTAGACTCTGAACGATAATGGTGAATGAGAAAGACAAGGGATTTCTTTAATAAGAGATATTCCTACTCACGTGATAAATCTACATGAACGACATGGTTTATATGTATTCAAATAACACTCTTCACACTTTCTATAACACCACTATTGTTGGACATTTTGTTTTAGTGTGTGTAACCAAAACATCGATAAGATTCACATGCAGATACGAATAAGGAAATACTGGTATTTCAGATTTCCCCCTTCTAATTTTACCTATTTGTTTTATGACTTCAAAATTCACTTTTCAGGAAATAATATTGTTAAGAATATATAACAAATACAGCCTTCGGACTATGTATAAATATTTTAAATTGCATACATATACTTTCTAAGTGTACAAACATATAATACAGTCCTTACATGAATTAATTACGTTATAAATATTCAAAAATAAATAAAATTAGTTAATATACTTCAACTTTTAAATTAAAATTTTATTCTAATTACACTTATTATTATTATTATAAAATTCAATTTATTTATTCTATAATGTTATACTTTTACTTAATTTTTATTTAAAACTATAAAACTTTCATAATTCTTACTGACTTCACACAACCAATTATTTCTATCTTCTTATTACGTGTACTATTTATTTAAAGCAGCGCCAACAAAGTTTATAAGATAATTTTCGAAAAAATAATCGTTCATATTTTAAATTAAATTCCCCAAAAGGGAAAATATAGAAATATAGTTTTTTAGCGTGAAAAAAAATTTCAAGATACATTCATTAAAAGGTTCACTGTGATTTAGTGGGCTTTTTCGGGATATCTAACACAGAATTTAGGTACATTTAACATTCATCGTAAATTATCTGTTTCACCAATATATAACTCACCTCAATTTATACATTCTAAAAGATATAGTACGTCCTTAGAATTGCAAGTAAATGAGTTATTAATAAACAACAAGAACAAACATTTTGTCCTTGATAGTTTTGGTATGTTTCATATAACCTAAATTACATAAAGCACATATGCACAGTTCTCTGTCACAGCTGAATATACTTTTTAGAACAATCTTTTTTAGGTTAATTCAATAACTGACATAAATTATAGGTTGCCTTCTTGATGAAATAATTTTATTATTTCTATGTACATCTTTTAGTTTTTATCTACTATTTGTTTTAACTATATATTAACAAATGAAATATCAGTATGCATATTTGGACAATTAGTCACAACAAAAGTATTATTTTCTCTTTAGGCTCTCCCATCTCTCTGTTTAAATGCTATGTTTTTAAATTAAAAATTTTATTCTCAGTAAGCTCAAAACCTCTAATTATAACTTTATAATTTAGTTCCAGTAACCTATTACCTCTCGTTTTTTTAATTGGATTGTTTGTTTTGAATTTCGCGCAAAGCTGTTGTTGTTGTATTGAATTAAGCACAAAGCTACACAATAAGCTACATGTGTTCTGCCCACCATGGGTATTGAAACCCGGTTTTTAGCGTTGTAAGTCCGCAGACATACCCCTAAGCCACTAGGGGGCTCGTACAAAGCTACACGAGGGCTATCTGCGCTAGCCGTCCCTAATTTTGCAGCGCAAGAGTAGAGGGAAGGCAGCTAGTTATCGTACCCCAATGCCAACTCTTGGGCTAATCTTTTACCAATGAATAGTAGAATTTACCGTCACATTATAACGCCCCCACGGCTGAAAGGGCGAGCATATTTGATGCGACGGGGATTCGAATCCGCGACCCAAAGATTGCGAGTCGAGCGCCCTAACCACTTTTCTTTATTGGAAACCAAACGATATAATCTACTTGCAAGAGTTACATATTGATGAGAGCTTGTGGGTACGTTTTGTTTGTTTGTTTGTTTGTTTTTGAATTTCGCACAAAGCTACTCGAGGGCTATCTGTGCTAGCCGTCCCTAATTTAGCAGTGTAAGACTAGAAGGAAGGCAGCTAATCATCACCACCCACCGCCAACTCTTGGGCTACTCTTTTACCAACGAATAGTGGGATTGGCCGTCACTTTATAATGCCCCCACGGCTGAAAGGGCGAGCATGTTTGGCGCGACGATGATGCGAACCCGCGACCCTCAGATTACGAGTCGCACGCCTTAACACGCTTGGCCATGCTGGGCCCTCTTTCAATGAACTAAACAAGTTGTATGGAGATTATGTGTCTTAATAGTTGGATAAATAGTTTTAAACTATAATAATTTCTGATGTGGTACTTCCCTCTGCCCATGAGATTAGCTTTTCCAATTTTGTGGTGTACTCTATATGCAAATTTTTATGACATATGCCACAAGCCTCTTACACCCACCCTCTATTGCACTTGAAGATTTCAACATGTTTTCCATACAAATAATTAGGCACCATCTCTCTGCCAGTAGGAGAGCACTGACATCATATCACGCATGTGGTTCCTTCTATGTGCTACTGCCAAATCATCATTTCTTATTTAGTTGTGCTTGAGTTCAGACATCTTTTTGTATATTCCAGTTATACCTACTTGGAGTACCTTAGTTTTACTTTATTTCGTTTCTTTACATGCAATTTTCACTTTTATTTTTAGAGCATTTATTTTTCTATGTTTTGCTGCCATATCTTTCTCTTGTTTGTTTAATGTCAAGCATGAATTCTGAAGTTTACATTACTACTTTGGGTCCTTTTAATTCATCTGAAACCATACTTTGGGCTACAGGTACGGGCTATTCATTGTGGGATTTATTGGCATTTATTTGCAAGTAGTTTAAGCATTATGTGGTACAACCTTTGCCTCCTTCCATTGTCCCTCTTTCTTTTGAGCCTTTCAATTTATGCTGGTGAGAATTTTGATCATTTTTTTCAGCAAATATTAGTAGTAGTAACGAAAGACAAGAATCACCACCAATTTACATTTTCCTCGAGCAAAACATAGTGATAATTTCATTGTTTGGTTTCGAAATAGTATTAACTGTATATAAATGTGTTACACACGTAAATAGCTAAACAGAAGACAAAAGATATAAAACAACTAAGTCCAGTTCTCAGGTTAATAGCGTTCTAAGAACATGTGTTGTAATATACCAACCACATTATATCCTATATATCCAGTGTCGATGATGCTTTGCACCTACTGTAAACTATCAGTCTAATGTTATTCCCGGAGTGAACCAAGCAACAAGTCAAAGGAAGAGAGCTATATTAAAAATTATGAGTGAAACCAAAGAATATGTAGGAATTTGTCAAACATACTATACTTGATATAGCCGGTGCCAGTGAGGACTTTTGGACTAATACCAAGGCCTCTCAGGCCGGCTGGGATATAACAGGGTAAAGAATAGCACATATACAAATACTGCCTTATTTCAAAAATTATTTTCATTGTATAGCTAGAAGTTACAACAATACAGAAAACACTAATAGGTAATTATATCACGAACTGGGAAATCAGAAGTAATTTAATAAAGCTTTCACAATCGTATTCCAAATTTTTTTAGCTGTTTCGTGTGTGTGTTTTTTTCTTATAGCAAAGCCACATCAGGTTATCTGCTGAGTCCACCGAGTGGAAACAAACTACTGATTTTAGCAAATCTGTAGACTTACCGTCTACAGACTTGCTGTTTCGTATTGCAAAAATTACAAAATAAAATTAACGACGTTTAGTGTGGCTTTTCTGAATGTAGTTTGAGTGCCATCTGTAGGCCAGCGCCACCATGCGAAGAAACTAGTGTTTCCTATTGACCCGTGGAATAATTCAAGAGCTTTAGACGTTTCAAAATTATATACGTTGCCTTGAGACCATGTCCAGTGACTAAAGTGAAACGACGATACTGACCTGGTCCAAAGAGATGCTATTCATCATATTGCGTCTTTTTCGAACAGATAAATAAAAGTTTGGTTGTACAACGAGATATGGGCTGTAGTATAAATATCCACTATCCTCACTCTTGTGTAACCAGTATAGAAGCCATCTTTATTTTGACATATTCAGATGATTTTTCTAAATTTCTATTCGGTTGTGTGTGAAGTTATAATATTCATATTAAACTGATGTATAAAGATGGTAAACATGTGCTAAACGTTTTACACAAATAAGGATTACATACTGCAACTTAAAACTCATGCTATTATGTATACGTTTTTGTTTGGATTTATAGGGAATTTGTCTGTTTAATTAGGTAATGTATGTACATATTGGCTTGGAATGGGTAGAATTTTTATGTAGGTTAGTAGCTAAAGAGTGTAACCTAATGTCTTGTAGAACACGACAATAATGCTTTTAATAAATAGCAAACTAATATGAAAGTTCTATCAAATCAAGCCACACATACAAATGAAAATTATTCCATTAGTTCGATATTGATATGAAAGTTCTATCAAATCAAGCTACATGCATGGATCAAAACTATTTAATCAGTTCGCTATTAATATCAAACTCCTACCACATCAAGCTAAATTAGTATTTCAAAAACTCCGTTTAATGAAATTTTCAGCCTTAAAGTCAGTAACACAAAGTTCCGACAAGCTTAGGTTAGTCCTAAATTCATAAAATAAAAATTTAACAATTCAGAATAATCAATTAAAATAAAAGAACGTACTGACTCGGCCCTAAACTGAAGTATTTGTCAGCTTTTAAATTTTCATGCAGAGAAAAGAAACAAAAAACAATCTACACTACACTACGTGAGCAACATGATGAATCTATTGTTTCTATTGGTGTTCGTAAAGGAATATGGTACGCTTGTGGCAACTGGAATTATTCGTGGATTTGAGACTTTGTCTTGATGAAGTGAAAACAAAGGACGACATAACGTATTTATGGTTTTATAGCACTTTTGATTTAGAAATATGTTCATTTCACGCGACAGAACTATTTTGAAACTATTTCGAATATTGTTGAATATTTGTCATCAATATAATTTCCGAGCAAGTGTTGTTTTTAGACAAGTAAGGAAACTTTTCAAAAAAGAACGTAAATGTATCAATCGTTAAAAAGCAATTTAAATAAGATGGCATGGATGACACTTGCATCATCCCTACATAATAGCACATGATGCAAATGCCATCTCAACTATATTCTTTGAAATGTTTTTGAACGATTGATATCAGTTATCACCACATTCATCTACTCTTTAAAAAAGTTTTTCTTTATTTGTTTTTAATGTAGCGTTTCAAGAGACATATAAATGTTGTATTTATAACGAAGTCTTAAATACGATGAGGTTCCAACTGTAATATTTATTATTTATCTGTTATTGGCTTGTTATTCCTCTATTTAAGCTTTTTAAAGGAACACTAAATTTCTGCAGGAAAGCCGTCTTCAAGGGGTAATTATGGTATCTTTTGCACCAGAATTATCATCATTACTTTAATTACTACTAGTTAATAATACATGTAAAGGCGGATACTCCGTTTGAAACTATGTCATCTCAGTGAAATTGGTTGACACCATTGTTTTGGTTTATGATGTATAATGTAATACAGAAGAAACAAGAACAAGAACGTCAATTTTTTTGTTATGATATTCACAAACATTCTCAAAACTTGTGACTCGGTCATTATATACATACTGTTATAAGGGAAACACTGATGACCTATTGAAGATGTATTAAACATACCATTTTGATGAACAGTCCGAGCCGCCCCTACATCTACGTAGACAGTGCTAATGCCTGCCTGATAATTTAGCGTTAACTGGACTTACCGGCATTATTATGACATTATGTCTGTACTAACTCTTGGACATAACTTTGAATTTATTTATGAAATCAGTCACAACTTTAAAATTATGTAATCAAATTATGTTTAGTTTGTTTCAGAAGTTTGTACTCGTTTGGTAAAACGTTTGTATTGTCTCCTCCTTAATATGTGGATACCCTGGTTAAGGGACAGTGGTGCAGAGATTTGCACAATCTCCCTTATATATATATATATACCTGTAGCAAAACCAATCACTCATGTAGATAATCTAGAATTGTGGGATACCACATTGGGACCCTGGTCTGACCGAAAATATGGCATTTCATATAATAAATTTACTTTTTCAACAACCAGAATTTCAAAATGACATCCAAATTAGTCAGCAGAAAATAAGTTCCAGAAATTGTGAACTGAGGTAAATCCTGATGTAAATTATCAAATAGGCAATAAAGATTGTGTTGTGTTACTTGACAACTTTGGGTGGTTTGAGCAAAAGAGATTGTGTTGTGTTACTTGACAACTGTGGGTGTTTTGAGCAATAAAGATTGTGTTGTATTACTTGACAACTGTGGGTGTTTTAAGCAATAAATATTGTGTTGTGTTACTTGACAACTGTGGGTGTTTTAAGCAATAAATATTGTGTTGTGTTACTTGACAACTGTGGGTGTTTTGAGCAATAAAGATTGTGTTGAGTTACTTGACAACTGTGGGTGTTTTGAGCAAAAAAGATTGTGTTGTGTTACTTGACAACTGTGGGTGTTTTAAGCAATAAATATTGTGTTGTGTTACTTGACAACTGTGGGTGTTTTGAGCAATAAAGATTGTGTTGTGTTACTTGACAACTGTGGGTGTTTTGAGCAATAAAGATTGTGTTGTATTACTTGACAACTGTGGGTGTTTTAAGCAATAAATATTGTGTTGTGTTACTTGACAACTGTGGGTGTTTTGAGCAATAAAGATTGTGTTGAGTTACTTGACAACTGTGGGTGTTTTGAGCAAAAAAGATTGTGTTGAGTTACTTGACAACTGTGGGTGTTTTGAGCAAAAAAGATTGTGTTGTATTACTTGACAACTGTGGGTGTTTTGAGCAAAAAGATTGTGTTGTGTTACTGTGGGTGTTTTGAATTGTTTGCTACTGTTGATCATTTCATTCTTCTGCGAGTAAATATTTCTGAATCTCTCACATTTTCTATCTTTTAGCTTACAGGTCCCAATCACTATACATTAATTAACAAAGAAACAGTTTTGGTAACCAAGGATTTTTACGAAGTTTATTTTGAGTGCGTTTTTTTGTTTAACTTGATTCTGTTTGCTGTTATTTGAGTAAATCTGGATTATTGAGAACTATTTTTTAATCTTCACATAACCGATTTGTTTTATGTCGTACACCATTGCTGCGATCCACATATTGCATCATATTGGGTAGGTTTTTGTTCTAGCTTATTACAGCATTTACTGTAAAGAACTGACCAACAAAGTGAGTGAAACCGTTCGTTTAACTGAAAATAGAAATGAGATAAATCACAATACTGATGCTGTTTTTGTTCCAGTTTTATGTGTGTTATTAGATATTCTATAACTGACAAAACTGGACCCACAAGTAAATTGATGTATAAAAAGGTTATAAAATATCCGTTTAAAAAGATGGTTACATCACATATTTAAGATACGGTTGAGAAGCAGGATGCTACAACTCAGGTTAAAGTAAAGCGCGAGTTATACTTTTCCTTTCTTCAGAAAACAAATATGTTGTCAATAATCAGTTTTAAAAAGAAAAGTAAGCGTGCACTGACTGCAACGTTTATCGCTAATAAAACACACGCACACTTTATAAGTTAGTGATACGTTTGGTTTAAGAACTTAACGCTTATGTAAACAACATCTTATAACATGTACTAATCTTGTTTGTTTGTACATGCTTCACGTATCCTACAGTTTTACGAACGAATGTCATCGCTAATCTTTTTCATTGACATATAAAGATTGTTATTTTAAATCTGCAAATTATCAACCAAGTGTGTGTTTTTTTACACATTTACATCTTCACAATTAAAGTCACAAACATATCAGGTTTTAACCCAATATTATTCTGATTATTAAGAAAATTACAGGTTCCTGATTGTTGCATTCCTACATTACGATTAAGAAAGCTGAAGAAGCCCATTATTTTGTACGATATTTTGTTATATAGTACTCACGTAATAGACGTACAAGATACAGTTTAAACCGTTTGTTTTCTTAAAAAAATATTTGATCGAAATCAAATAGGTTTTGCAGATTGTAATATTTTTCCATTTCTCCCACCCTCAAAGAAAAATACAAGTTTCATTTAACGAATCTTTCCAGGTGGAGAGTATATGGAGCGTTATATGGAGTCTTTGGGCTATGTTGTTGTTGGAGAATCCTCAACCATTTATCACCGGTAAAAACAATTCTATAGAAATGATAGCCGAATCTTTCAAGCAATTGTTATCAGAAGAAGATGGTAAGAACCAGTTTTCGTCTCTGTACAGGGTACAAAGTCCATAGATACTGTAAGAACTATGATTATCAGACTTAAAACGCTATATGTAAAAGTACGATTCAGCATGACTTCACCGAGTTTTGTGAGTTGAAAACAAGTATTAAAATCAAAAACTAAACATGAGGTTTTATTGACTTTAACAAAAACATGTTTTTTAAACGTGTGTTATACTGAGTGTTTAAGTGTGAAAATACAAGTAGCTTGTGGTATGATGGCAGTCGACTTGTATTTCCCAGTAAGAAGAGTAATGGGTTCGAGTTCCGTAGGTTTCAACTTTCAGTTGTTCTGAACTTCTTCAAACTTCGCTGGAAGAAGTTACCACACTTAAATTTCTTCAGTGATATCTCTGTAGGCCTTGTTTGGTGATTTGGACTTCGCACAGCAATAGAATCGAAACACCGATTTAACAGTTTACCTGTACGACTGAATAGGCTTTAGAGAGCAATACTCATTTTCTTGTCATTAAAATAAGCTAATCTAAATTAAACACAGATAATTATGTTAATATTCACATCAAAAAGAAAGAGAGCGATACATTATAATAACATCCTCCATCTTGGATGTCGTTAGTTTTTTTTTAATTAATAGCAACTAGGTTAAAAACAAATACCCATGAACATAAAAAATAAAACAAACAAACAAACAACACACACACAACTGTATTGTTGGAGTGGTAAAATGCGACCTATAATAAGTTATTTCAATTCTCCAGATTTACTCTCTTTCCGCAATCCTCGTGGTCGGAGCACAGCCTAGTAGTTAACTCCCGTTTTTGTTTCTTCAGCGAAAAAGCTACACATTGCATCATGTCTACCGCGAGGAATCGAACCCCGGAATGTAGCATTGTCATTTCGTAAACTTATCACTGGATCTATCGGGTGACCAGGTGGGTAGTGTTCCGGACTTTGGATCTGAAATTCTGTTTTGCGCTTTGTTACCTAAAATAAGTAAATGAAAAATGTACTACGCGGTTAGGGGCCGTGGGTGTATTAAAACAGTAACAGTCAAATCCAACTGGATTTGCACGATTGCTGGTAGGTACTTTGACTAGCTACCTTTCCTTTAGTCTTTTAAAATTATTTTAAAATTAGGAACGACTAGTGCTTAAAATCCTAGAGTAGCTTTGAGCACAATTCAGCAAACAAACAAGCCTCATACGTCAAATTAATTAAACAATGTAATTTAAAACTCGCATTTTTAAAAGTAAAATGTAATTCTTTATTTTACATTATTTACTGTTTCACTAGCCTAAATAATTTAATCTTAAGACTGACAGGGAAATTACAAACCGGAAAAATAAAAATTATGAACGATTATGCAGTTTGTATTTTACTCTTATTGTCTTAACAGCCTAAATATTTTAAGTTTCTGTAAGTAATCAAACAGCTACGTGAACGATATAGAAGCTAGAATGCCATCCGTAAGATTTATTTATCGCCCTACCCGTATCAAATACGTTTAGTATCTTCCTTATTAACCGCACTTCCTCGTCTTGTTTGATTAATACCAATTACATTCCAATAAGCAACTGCACACAATTATCAGGTGAGATTATAGCACTGCCAATTGGTTTATTCTTACAACACTAAAATTCGAGATTCGATACCCCGTGGTGAAAAGTAGGCACATAGTCCACATCCTTTGTAGTTTTTCGCTAAAACAACAACAACAACAAACCTAGCACTAGTTTTAGAGTGTATAGTTTTATTTGTTCTGTGGGTGTAATGGTAGATGTTTTTTGCTCACTTGTTTATAACTTATAACGTGTGTATGTTATATATTATGAATTCATAACATAATTACATCAGTATGAATGATGTAAAACTCCTAAACAAGCAAAGCATAATACTTAACTTAGCAATGTGTGTGGCATTACTACACATTTAAACTTCTCTTAATATTTTTGTTTGTTTGTTTGGAATTTCGCACAAAGCAACTCAAGGGCTATCTGTGCTAGCCGTCCCTAATTTAGCAGTGTAAGACTAGAGGGAAGGCAGCTAGTCATCACCACCCACCGCCAACTCTTGGGCTACTCTTTTACCAACGAATAGTGGGATTGACCGTCACATTATACACCCCCACGGCTGGGAGGGCGAGCATGTTTAGCGCGACGCAGGCGCAAACCCGCGACCCTCGGATTACGAGTCGCACGCCTTACGCGCTTGGCCATGCCGGGCCAGTCTTAATATTTATTACATTCTTCTTTATTGGCCCAAGTCAGGTTTCCCATAAAAAGTATACTTTGTTCACGTGCACAATTTTAGTTGTAAATAAACACAATTTATACACTTTGTATATATATTAAAAACACTTACTGAGTCAGTAAAAAATGTGTCAATAACATTAATAGCAGTCTTATTGGGAGACAAAGAATATTTCCTCATTGAATTACGAGAGGAATAAACATGGGAAGATAATATGTAAAAATATAAAAAAAATTATCCAATTCAAGTAAGATAAAACAAGCGATTAATTTACACTAACACAGCCAGAAAACAACGTATTTCATATCTTAACTACTCCAAACACTGAAACCACGATTTGTAAACCTATATTTTTTTCCTTTTCAACTGATTAAGGTATCTTTGTATGAGTGGAATCTGAGTTTCATATTTACTCTTTCTATATAAGAAGCCTTACCGGTGCTGTATCGAAGAAAACTTTCTGTATGTCTGTGAACGCATCTCCTTTTAAACGAGTTGACCGATCCAGACGAAACGAGGCGTGCTAATTTAATAGTCCAAATACAAACCAACTACATATGAAACTTTCCCATACATTCAAAAGTAAAATATTTTCCGCAATAACCCTTATATCGTTGCTGCAATAGCTATTATACATAGTAGAGTTCGAAGAAAACTGACATCACAACAACATTCTATAAGTTAAAGACTGTAAGTAAAATATTCAGCATTTTGGCTTATATTCCACACTAAACAAATAAAGTAAACCTCTCAAACAAATGAGTCAGTTTGCACATTTTCTATATTTAGTAATGAATATTTTTAAGGTATGATATTCAAAATGACTATTATTATTTAATTTTGGTCGTTCTCAAAACTTTATCATTACAAAATATTCAATGAACTGATTGTTGTTTTAAATCATGACAGAACTTTTATGTTGTTTTTTTTGTTTGTTTTTTAGCTGAGAAACAGCGGGTCAATTCTAGAAGTAAGGATCATAAACAATATTGATCACTTTAGATTTTGCGTGCTACATTCAGTATTAAAAATTACTGACAAAAACTTTCATAAGTGGATTGAAATGCGTTAATCTGAAGAGAGACCTTTCCAATACAGTGTACGGTTAAAATATGGAATACACTACTCCAATAACATCTATAACTTGTATTTCAGAATAAGGTCTAAAGGTTGCATATTTCGTTTATTGCAGTTCACTTTGGCTTCGTCGTTTTCGAGATGATCCTAAGCATATTTTGGGCTCTTTGTGGGATTTCACTTCTGTATGGATATTTGGTAAGCCTTTATTGCAAATAATCTGTTTGAAAATACTTGGCCCAAAAAATTATTATTTTTTGTACTTAATATAAAAGCTATAATAATGAACCTCAAGAAAAAATAATTGTTATATCATGCCAGATTGCTGCATTACTCATGGTTATATTAATTAATGAACACACACGGTTTTAATGATAAACGTGTCCACAAGAGAAAAAGGTATTTCCCTTCATCCATAGTACGAATATGCATTGTCTTCTAAAATTGAAGTTAATGTAATTTTATTATTATTGAAGTAAACATATTCGGATTTCACAAGAGTTATTATTGTTTTTAATAAACAAGATAACATAATATAACTTTAAATCGAGCTGTAGCATATAACTTTAAATAGAGTTGTAAAATATAAGTAACTCGGTGAAGGCACTTTGATAAAACAAGCATTTCTTGTACAGTTATTATTTTTTCATTGAGAAACAGCTTAGGTACATATACCATTTTCAACATTAACTCGAATAGTGTTTCAAAAATAAGATGAATATACAGCATGCACATACGTGACTGTAATGAAATAAAGATATTTTATCCTGACAACAGGTACTATAAACAGATTCAAACAGAATGTTGACTAAAAGTTGTATAAAACAACATTTAATTTCAAGTGAGAGAAGAACACTTCAACAAGTGCGCCATAAAGTGTTATCTTTCCTCTCGGTAAGTCTGAAGGCTTATAACACAAAAAATTCGGGTTTCGATACCTACGCTAGATACCTACGTCTCAAATAGCTCATTGTGTAGCTTTGTGCTTAGCAATAAATAAAACAAAAAGGTTATCTTAAAGTAGTTTTGCTTTTTAATATCAGTAAATTCAGAACCATTAAAGTAAACATACTTATCCACTAAGATCGGCTGATATAATACAAGTACAACCTACTATTTCTATTGTTGTTGAGCTTAGCAATTAACATGGGTCACAAGATTTATTTACAAAGCTACTTGAGAGCTATCTGTTCTAGTCGTTCCTAATTTAGTAGCGACAATCTAAATGGAAGGCAACTAATCAACGTAACCTACTGCCAACTTATGGGCTACTCTTTTATCAACGAATAGTGGGACTGACCTTTACATAATAACGCTCCCCACGGCTGAAAGGTCGAGTATGTTCATTGAATAGGATTTGAACCCGTGACACGCAGGTTGAAAGCTCTAACCACCAGAATTTACGGAATATTGTTTTCTCTGTTCTTGGAATAAACAGAACATTTATTAATATACGATTATAAAAATATTGACTGTAGCAACATAGAAAACGAACACGAGAATTACACTGACGTAAAATGTCGTTGACTAAAGTTTTAATTCTAGACAAAAACACGACGTTCTACTGATTTAAACATGAAATTTGGCCGTTACTTATCGAAACAAAGAAATAATTGGTTGTTTTTATATATATCATTATACTATCTTTGATATAATTCATAAGCTTTACAAATCCTCCAAACAAAAAACAGGCATGATTACCTGTTAAACATTAAAACAAACAGAATTGTTATACTGGTTAAAACATGGAACTAGAACTAATGCTGTAAATCAAGAATGTTCTTGTAAGCGGAGTTCATTACTGCCACGTGTGTATGCAAGCATGGAGATCATTTCCACGCAATTCTGAAATATTATACAAGATGAGCAAAACCGAGTGAAGATTATAAAAAAAATGTCATTATTGATATAGAATACTTGAAACGAGTTTTACGAGTACCAGAGCAGTCGAAAGAAATGAAAAAAAACATAATTAAATGAACAGAGTTTGAGCCAATGTTAATTAAACTTTACTAGACTCGTAAAAAATTCTCCACATTTCTGGTACGATTTACTCCAGTCTTCTCACTGTAGTCAAGTGTGTTACAAAGGTTGTGCATTGCTTATTCTGAAGTGTACAGATCTGAGTGTAGTTTCAAGCCAAATCTTTTAAATACGTCGATAAAATAAACTCTCTATTGAGCAACGTATGTTAAAACAACTATATACATAATATATATCATTTTATTTCATTTGAAAGACACTAGCAGTGCTGACTTCCTGTTCAGACGAGTATGTAAAGTTTTGGTATTTGGTCTGCCAGTGTAATATAACTTATAGATAACAGAGTACATGCAAGAAGCTTACAACAGTTTATAGCAGACCACTATAACCTATGACATATTATTTAATGGTAGAAATGTCCCTCAAAAAAGTAAATCTTTCTTTATATTAGAAGACATATTGTATGTGTTACTGTTAATGTTTATTTTGAAGACATACATTGAATAAATCGGACAAAATTATTATTTTTTTAGTCAGTTAACTTGTTTGTTTGCAGTTAAGCTCAAAAGGTACGCAATGGGTTATCTGTGCTGTATCCTCCACAATTATCGAAACCCAAATTTTAACATTTTAACTCAATAAACTTACTGCTTTCCCACTAGGGTACAATATTATTGGTAGATAATACGTGTATGATTCCCTCTTGTAAAAATTTCAATTCAGTAATTATTTACTGGCAAAATGTTCTACTATTCTAAACATTGAACTTCTTGTTATCCTATTGACACTAACATTAGTAGAGATTCATTAATATCGAACTATAGTTACTGGTTTGGGTGTTTTACTTTCTCTAGTAGTTTTCACTTACCGTGTTAAGTGTATTAGAATTGACCGACGAGATATGAGTAACAGAAAGAAAATCAACAACAATTATGTTGGTTCACAGTTGACGATAAATTTAAAATATTAATGAGCCGCAAGTTATATATATTATTGATAATCATTTCACAAAAATTGCTAATGAGACAAAATTAGAATCGTGTTCAAATATTCAGCATAATGCATCCATTAAATATCTTTGTTTAAGAGCCAAAACTTGGGTTAAAGATTTGTAGATTATTTGAGTGATTTATATATGCCAATTAAATACGAGTAATCACAAAAAGAACAAATTCTAACACTTTAGTATTGTCCTATAGTGAATAAGAAAGGCATTTGATATTTTGTTTCCCCAAAACAACTAAAGAGTTTGAAATTTTAAAACCAATATATTAGTGAAGTACAAGTTTAGAAAATTCTTATTTTCAAAACGTGCACACCTTGTTAACTCTTCGTGCTTCGAATCAGAATTAATTTTGTCTCATAATATTTACGAACCAAAAATTATGGAACATCGCATGTTTTTAAAATAAGGCGTGTAATAAGTAAGGGCAAGAAGTTGACAAATTACGACACTAGTTACGCTTAGAAATATAAATTATATATTTCATTTAGTACGATAATACTACTTAAAACAAATAAAATACTGAAACAATTTTAAATCTTGTTGGTTGTTTAAAAATAAATATATTGAATTGATTATTTTATTACTGTTTAATTTCAAAACACTTTCAAAAATTATTTCATTGGTAATATGGTCCCTAGGTTTAAAACAAACACGATACTAAATTACTCATTAATCCTCAAATGTACACTCAAGTACTGTCTGAAACTACTGTAGGAAAATTCAAATAAACTACTTCTGTAAGCTTTCGGTTTAAGCTCCAGCGTTCGGGTATTCAAACAATATAAGGAATGATCCTGCTTCAGGCAGAGGCCAGTTGATGCACGCTGCTACATGTAGGAAGAAGGCAAATTAATATTTCTTTGTGCTATGCTCATTTTATTTTCTGCCAGCATGTATATATATGAATATTTTATATTTTGTATGCATTATAATTTCCTTTAAAGTTGTAACCATTGTTGTTTTATCGTGATTTCAGAAGAAAAATATTACCTTCGT
The DNA here is from genome assembly GCF_004210375.1 of Tachypleus tridentatus. Taxonomy (NCBI): domain Eukaryota; kingdom Metazoa; phylum Arthropoda; class Merostomata; order Xiphosura; family Limulidae; genus Tachypleus; species Tachypleus tridentatus. The sequence continues at coordinate 162,310,347 of NC_134834.1, forward strand.
AATTCCGTGGATCGTAATAACTTCTATTGTTCTTCTATACGATATTTCTACATCTGTCTTCTATCTGAACTTACTAGTGGTAAGTCTATACCACATTTCTTAAAAATAATACCTAGATTTATTTAAAAGCATAGGATTTAAGTCTGAATCTTAGGGTTCCTAAAATTCTAATGAGACTTAGTTTCTCCGTTCAGGTAAATGGAATTTTTGTACATTTTTTGGCTAGTGTTGCATGGTCTATCACAAAAAAATACAACTATGTTTCTGAAACTTTACAAAACTTCATATAATTTCTTAGATCATTACAGTTATACGTGAAGAACACAGTCACATAAAGAAGCAGAAAATTACAGTTTACTGAAAAATTGAAAATATCAGTTCCTCGGGCAGTAGTCTCAGCAAACAAATTCTCTTGGCAGAGGATGAAATCAGTAAATATCAGTTAACTTGAAGAGTAGGTTTACTATACATCACTTCCTCCGACAGAGGGCTCACTGAATATCAATTCCTTCAGCAGTAGACCTACTTGCCGTTAGTTTTCTTAGCATAATATTAATCAGACATTAGTGCAATGAGTTAGAAACATTTATGGTAATTCATTTTGAAATAAGTTCACTGGATATAACTTGAATATAACTGACAGCAGGTTTACTGAGAAGTATTCATCTCGGTAAGTTCCGGCATCATCTGATCTTATAGTAAATCTCATTAGGCAGTAGTTCACCAAGCAGTAGTTTGCTTGTCCTTTCAGATTATAAAATAGTAAAATAATTATATGTAGTTAAAATAATCAAAGCAGTATTCTAAAGTTAACTAAAGGAAAGGCACAATGATGAAAACTGAGATTCTGTTGAAACACAAAGCTTTTGATAGATAAGTTGGGAAAGCTATTAATGTAGGGATTTTATTTTCCATGTAAAGTCGAGATGGCTTAGTGTGTGTTTTCTTATAACAAAGCCACTGCCGTGTCCATCTACGGAAATCGAACCTCTAATTGTAGCCTAGTAAATTCGTATATTTAATGCTGTCCCAGCGGGATGCAGGTGGCTTACTTTGCTAGGTAATTATTAGCTAAATCAAGTAACATGTCTGCTTTTATCTTTATCTTGTTTGGTTTCTTTTTCAAGTTTAGTAGCTAGTCCCATATAGATTTTTTTTTTATATTGAGATAATTTCCTTCCTAATGCTTCTTTGTTCACTTTTTTTATAATTATAGTATAGGTGGGTTTACTAGGTGTTAAATATCCTGTTGACACCTAAATGACCTCCCATGGGGAGTACATTTCAATTTTAAATTTATAATATATGGTACTTGCCAACAAGATTGATACATATAATTTTTTTTTCATAACACAAATATATATATATATATATTTTAATATACAAACAACAATATAAATTCTGATAACGGTTATTACAAATAACGACTTATATGCAGAAGTTTCACTAACTTGCAAACAATACTGAGTCTTCTGTCTGATCTGAAAATGAATATTGTATCGCCGGTTCACGAGGAGCGAATTAATTCTACATCAATACACTTCACTTTACGGGAAGCTAGCTAACTTCTTTACACGAGAGCTTTTTGTTTCTTTTTCTCCCGACGAAAATATCTAATGTCCTCCTATAAATACTGACATCTGGAGTTAATTCACTGAAGTTAAGCTGTTTGTAATGTTTGAAATCTATAAACGTTCGTGATCAAACATCTGTAGTTTCCCGATTGATAAGTATTGATCACTATTATAGCCTGCGATGTTTATAGCATACTAACTATAGCAAACCAACAACAGTATCACACTGTCTCTTGGCGCATCGTTTTATAAAGTTTTAGAGTGAGGTTTTCGAAACTTCAGTAGGCAACAATAGTCTAAGATACGCTAGTGCTTTCGTAAGACATATTTGCTGATTCTTGCATTCAAGAATCTTCTTCTTCTGCACATTTAGAGAACAAGCGGGGCTTTCACAATACGTATTTAACAATATACATTACACGCATTTCTAAATATATATTAAACTGAAACAAACATAGATGCTAAAATAAATATGTAATAGTAAATCCGTTACATAGGTTACAGAGTGTAATCTAAAACTTTATAACTTTTGCATACAATAATAATTAAATAGATAGTCAAAATCGTGAAGACTCTCTTGCTCTATCAAATGATGAAACTATAACTTAACTATGAGAACTAGACAGGAGCTATGATTGTTGAAAAAAGGAGATGATCAACAAAATTATGAAATCTCGCTTTTGGCTATTTGCCATTTTTCAACTTTGGGATGCTCTGGATAGCTGAATAGCGGCATATACGTTGGAGTTTGAGCGACTACACCTGGTAGGTCTTCATAATCTAAGTTCTATTGACGTGTAAACAACAAAATCTGCATGACTTTTGTATTGCTTTAATACAAGTGTCCGTGTCGTCCCGAGCACACTCTCTGATACTTTGTAACACCCTAGCTTGATTTACCCTTGATAATACTCTCTCTTATATGACTTTTTTTACAACTTATTCCTTGTAACACTATGTCTTGTACAACCGATAACAGGATACAAACCATTAATCCTCTCCCGGTCCTGGGAGGGCAAAAGGTGGAAGTAAATCCAATTTTTCAGAAGAGTGCCTTTTGAAAGCAATTAGAAACTATGATTAATCGAAGACATGCTTTTTCCAGAAAATGTCTGCAATCAGAGTGGCAACGTAGACTTAAATATGGGAAATATGGGCAATAAAACAAAAACGAAACCGATGTGAGAATTCAACGGTTTAACAAACAACTTACATTATCCATTTTTTTTCAAATCTATGTTCAGCTGCTGCATTAATTTCAGAATCTTTATCAGCTTATAGCAAGTCTTTATTTGGAAGAGTGCATTTTACCCTTCCTTTATCGGAGATGTCCTCACTCCAGACCCACCATATTTGCTATTTCTAATGTACTTATTTATTTATAAACATAGATGTTTCAAAACTAAAAACAAAAGATCTGAGACTCAATTCGTGCCACTATAGTGCCCACTGCATTAATACAAGCTTCCACACGTTGCAGAGGACAAACCTGACCTCATTTAGGAGGTCTACCGTTTTATATTGCTACCATATTATAAGTAGAGTTACAATCTGGTGAGTATAAATCGTTTAGATCTCATAAGTTGCCACTGAACCCACTGTAACGATTTTATAAACATGTCCAAAATCTGCACGAGATAATATTAAAAAATAACCAACCATAATCACACTTGTGATCATCAACAATTATTATTTTATTTCTAATATGATTTGAAGTGAACTTTAGAAAATAGAACAGTACAGCACAACTTCCTCTCTTCAGAAGTAGAGATAATAATTATCAAAACTCTACTTCCACATTCTTAATGATAGATTTGGTAGTGTCTATTATCAAATCAGCAGAATGGTAGCCAAATTTTATTGACTTAAAAATCAAAGAAAACAAATAGATATTAATTAAAAAGAAAGATTAAAACGTCATTCGTAAGAACTACGGTGTAATATATAAGGAATAGATTAAAATACCACGAATTATAGTTAGTGTTAATGATTTCAAATACAGAGGTCAATTACACTGAACACAACACACATTCAGTTAATCTAACTTTGCCCTTGTTTCAAATTTAAAAGGTAAAAATGAGTAAATGCCATTGTGTTATTATCTCTAAGGCTGTCACAATTTATTTGAAAGGAATGTATAATAAGTGGCTCTGTTATCTTATCAATAGAGTTCTTTGAAAAAACAAGCAGAAGATACTTCCGTTGAAACAATAACGAACAATATCGCCCTCGTCTTCCTATTATTAGGTTTCTCTCGTTTTGGAATAACTTTCTTGTGCATCAATGTAAGTGTATTTTACTAATTAGCAAACTAAACAATAGAATTAGTTTCGTTCCTTCTAAATAGAACCAGTGAGTGATCTGATGATAGGCATGTTTAAGATTCTAACAATGACCAAGATCCGCGGTTTTTCTGGTATCTTCACGATATTTTTACTGCAACTGTTTACGTGTTCATTTTTTACTTTCAACCAGTTTCATGTCAAGTCAATCACTATGATGAAAATGGTTATTATGAGTAAAACTGTATACGAGAACAACAACAATTCTGTAGTTAGCGAACAGAACGATACACCAGTAATCTGGGTGTGACTGTATCCGTCTTCATGTTTTAATTGTAATAATTGATTATTTTTATGATCTGGAAAACACCAAAGAGAGAAGCGTGGTACTTCTCTTTCTTTGCAGTGAGAATTATTATAGTTAAACCTTATTTTATGTCAGTGATTCTTCCCACTTGCAATAAAGTCTGTCATCTAAGTGGTGTATTCTGAAACTATTTCAATACATTCCATATCAGTGGATCCACACTGGTATAGCGATATTTCTCCAGGTTTCAATTCCCGTAATGATTGTCCATTGTGTAGCTTTGCGTTTAATGCCAAACAATAGCATTTAGTATTTTATCAAGTTTTCCAGAAATAATTTCAGTCTGTTCTGCGTCAGTGATTTATTTTCTTCTGTGCAAGGAAATATAAAGTTATATCATGTGAGCTTTCTGGAAGTTATTTACATATGCAATGTATTAATATTATTTTCAAATCCCTTTCAGTTTTGTTTGTTTATTTGTTTTAGGATTTTGCACAAAGCTACTCGAAGGCTATCTGTGCTAGCCGTCCCTAATTTAGCTGTGTAAGACTAGAGGGAAGGCAGCTAGTCATCACCACCCACCGCCAACTCTTGGGCTACTCTTTTACCAACGAATAGTAGGATTGATCGTCACATTATAACGCCCCCACGGCTGAAAGGGCGAGCAGGTTTGGCGCGATGGGGATGCGAACCCGCGACCCTCAGATTACGAGTCGCACGCCTTAACACGCTTGGCCATGCCGGGCCTTTGTTTGTTTTGAATTTCGCACAAAGCTACTCGACGGCTATCTGTGCTAGTCGTCTCTAATTCAGCAGTGTAAGACTAGAGGAAAGGTCATTACCATCCACTGTCAACTCTTGAGCTACTCTTTTACTAACAAATAGTGGGATTGATAGTCACATTATAACTCCTCCACGGCTGAAAGAGCAGCAGCTCCTTTCAGAAATTTCGAAAATATAACTTTTAAAACGAAATCATTCACACGTTTTAAAATGAGCACATTAAGCTTATCGTAACTAATTTATATATAACTAAGCCTATTCTTCTTTGATTTGGACGTTACTTGTATGTTTCATATAAATAGTGAAGGAAGTTGGCTGCTGGAGGAACTAAAAACGATTTTAGTATTTTGTTTTCAGGTGATTCTTTTCATTTTGGTGGTCACAAGCACCATGGAGTATTGGAAAATCAAAGACAAGGATTTATTGGTTAGTACATAATACAATTATTGAATGCACTTCAGTACTGTTCGACTCCTCTTATATGAAAAAAGAAATAAAACTACCACCAAATTAAAGAGATTACATTATACGTCATTATGATTTTCACATCGTATATTTAGTGGAAAAAAAACTGATAGTTTGAATTGGAAAACGATTTTGATAGCCAATATATTATAATTTAAATAAAAAGCTAGCTAGGAGATATGTTAACCTGTCCTTTCGATGCAGAACTATAGTTCTGAAGTTAATTAGTATTGAAGAAGCAGCAATTAAAGAGAGAACCAAATGCTGATTTATTACGACACACTCTGGTTCTCAAGTGAGGTACTTCGAATGTTCAGTCTTAATAAAATGAATTAAACGAATATAAACCCGTTAACAATTATATTATTATTTTTAATCACGTACGACTCCTCTGTAAAGTTTCGCCACAAAGAAAAGAATAAAGAAATGGAAGAAAACAATAAAACGCCAGTTCTTTTAGAAATATCTTCATTTAACCTCAACTAAAATAAAGTTTACCTTCGAAACATATTTCTATCCTTCCGTTTCTAGTTGGTATACCTATGCAACACTCTTATCAAACACATTACAATTACAAAATGTATTGTTTTTATTTCTTCTTCCGGCAGGGCAGTAGTGCTATTGAACCTGACATGCGCTCTCAGTTTCAACCGGATGAAAGATATAGCCACCCCAAAATTCCAAGACGGTCGATAGATAACATTCGACAGTCCTCTTCATTTGCTCACATCTTACCACATTCCTCTAGGGAACCTTCTACAAGAGATCAAGACTACACGAAAAGATATTATGATAATGATGATCGTAGTCACAGTGCGTCGAGATCAGACCAAGAAAGACCGGACATTCACATGTTATCCCGTGGGAGACTGGAACCAGAAACTAGCATACAACCCCGTAAGTATTCATATTTCTTTTCTCAATATGTGTGTGCGTGTTCTTATAGCAAAGCCACTCGGGTTATCTGCTAGAGTTTGTGCGTGTTCTTATAGCAAAGCCACTCGGACTATCTGCTAGAGTTTGTGCGTGTTCTTATAGCAAAGCCACTCGGACTATCTGCTAAAGTTTTTCTAGTAAATCAGTGAAGAAATTTATTTATCTTTTGTTTTGTTTCTAAGTTATGCGGAAATCGTGATCAATTTCTACTTTTTCACTAATCGTCTACACGTTTTTATGACTTACTTTTTTTCTGCTAAATTACATTTAAAATGAGTATTCGTACTTTGTACCTGCGTTAAAGCTATAAATCGGTGACACTTTAAATTTAAAGCACATTTCTACGACGTTTGTTTAAATATTATTTGTACGTCTCTTTGCAGGAATTTCACGTCCCTCGAGGATTTGCTAAGGAACTTGAATCGTACAATGATTGTCGGATGATTTCCCGACAATTTTTTCTTCTTTTTTTTTTCTTGCAAGCTCTACGTCATTTATGGTGTAATGGTTGCCATTATTTCGAAAGGTTGCTTAGAAAATGACAAAACTTACATTTTTATGCTGTGAACAAAGAATATAATTGCTTCATAATAAACATAAAAATATAGCTTCAGATGTTATTTAAATTGATAGACTTCACTCATCAGAAACACTGAGAACGTTTGTTTTTTAACCTTTATTTGATTTTTGATATTATAGCCTATTCTACAACATTGCATATGAAAACAATGATAATAATTTTACTCTAATGACCAACAGTAATCAATGAAATACGCAGACAATCACAACATATCTAGCTAAATGCAGACAAGTTATTTATAGACTAAAAAAACATAACAGAGAGTGGATACACAATATCTTTTACACTACATCTTAATATTATATATAATATAATATAATATAATATAATATAATATAATATAATATAATATAATATAATATAATATAATATAATATAATATAATATAATACGATCGAAGTTATTAGTAGCGTCAAACGTATCCAACTCATGAACAATGCGGTCTAATCTTTATTAGTTAGAATTTAAGACAGTTATTTATACTGTCATGTAGACATTACGTTTTTCTCCGAAAGGGATCCAAAGGCTGCCTGGGGAGGTACCCTTTTTATTCACCTGCACCCTTTTACAGTAGTGTGTTGTCTGTCAGTTAGTTGGCCAAGCGTGTTAAGGCGTTCGACTCGTAATCCTAGGGTCGCGGGTTCGAATCTTCATCACACCAAGCATGCTCAGGCTGTTATAAGTGATGGTCAATCCCACTATTCGTTGATAAAAGAGTAGTTCAAGAGTTGGCGGTGTGTGGTGATGATTAGCTGTCTTCCCTCTAGCCTTACACTGCTAAATTAGGGACGGCTAGCGCAGATAGCCCTCGAGTAGCTTTGCGCGAAATTAAAAAAAACAACAAACTGTCAGTTAGTTTGCAACAACATACTCAATTGACGTCACGTAAAGTACGTTTAACGTTGTAATTTTCATTGTCGTGACATCAGTAAAACATGCGCCTGCTATAAATCAAGAAATTACGCACTCTGTAGATTAGAACAAAGCATGACAAATCAGTACTGACGAGAAAACCCACTTGTAGAGAAAAATATATATGTAAAAACGGCTGGTTTGGGTTGGAAAACAAGAAACAAATATATTTGTAACTCTTAAATTTGGTTTTATTACTTCATGAAGCAAAACACTTCTGGGGACACTACACATGTACATGTAATTATATTTGAAGGCATCATGTTCTGATCAGAAGTTTATAATGTTGATACTTAAGTTTACGTTGTAATTATTTTGGATTTCATATGTTACATCTACGTTTGTCCCTAGAAGTCTAAAACAGTTTACTGTCATTCTATTTTTCTGCCCCCAACCCCCTCGAGTTGTGTTATATCACAAAAATTGTGTTTTATAGGAAAATTAAAGTTATCTAAGTACGTATTGCAGTTAGCCCGTATGTTAGTAAATTATCATTATACATATTATAAATTTTTCTATTTTTCTCAATATGTCTTTCCCCCCTTTTCTACTCACATTAAACTTGATCACGAGATTACGTTTAAATCAGTTCTGTCTCTGTGGGTAAACGACTCTCATTGTTTGATGTAATTAGACCGCCAATGTTTAACACGAATGCTACAAAATATTTTCTCCCTTTAACTCAACAGAATAAACTTGTTGATATTCCAGTTACCGAACCTATAAATTAATCTAATTCAGCCATGTTTAGCCATGAATCTTTTTAAAACAGTCTTATTAGTAAAACTTAGCACTTTAGAACAGAAAGTCGTGTTTCCATTTATCTGTGTAATACAGTCACTAAGTATTTTGAATTCTAACTATGAATTTTTCGACAAGCGCCCTTATAAAGTCAAGACCGGCGGCTATCGATAAATTACGATAGTATTCTGGAACACTGATCATTGCATCAATCAAACATTGTTTTAAATCAGCGAAACGTATTGGACAAAGTGTCAAAGTAAATAACATTTGAGACAGTAAAGTGTTTACAGAAATAGTGTTGCGTTATTAGAAACTTCTTTATTTTGATTTCAGATACATTTCGATTGAAAATTATTTTGTAGTAAGTAAAATAATATAAATAATCTTCATTCAATTTAAGGTAAATAGTGAGTAGTGCAGAATAAAGTTTCAACAAGTTTAACATTGAAAATATTTGTTTTCTACCAAAAAACAAACCCCATCAACGTAATCAGCATTAATTACATTTAGATCCAATTAGTTTATCTAATTAAAATTAACCTAATAGAAATATTATGTAAAAGCAAGATCAAGTGCCAATAACTTTTAACTTTAAAATATTTTTTCTAATAAATGATTTGTTTGTTTTGGAATTTCGCACAAAGCTACTCGAGGGCTATCTGTGCTAGCCGTCCCTAATTTAGCAGTGTAAGACTAGAGGGAAGGCAGCTAGTAATCACCACCACAGACAACTCTTAGGCTACTCTTTTACCAACGAATAGTGGGATTGACCATCACATTATACACCCCCACGGCTGGGAGGGCGAGCATGTTTAGCGCGACGCGGGCGCGAACCCGCGACCCTCAGATTACGAGTCGCACGCCTTACGCGTTTGGCCATGCCAGGCCCTCTAATAAATGAAACAGTTTAATTATCTTTAATTTCACTTAATGGAAATATCAAGTGGAGCAAGTCCTAATGTCATCCAGTTTTATCAACATTTCACAAATAATTGTCTTATTTTGTGAATTATCGCAGTTAGTTGAAATTGTTAGTTTTGAGATAAGATGTCAAAACTTGTTTAACTTCTTTCCTGTTTAAATTAGTGATTGGTTTTTATAATAAGGCCAATTTATAATTGTGTGATTTTAATTCTGTTCGCTTCAAATATCTTATTGTTAAGATGTACTGCATTTTTAACAGAAATAAACTTTGAATAATACGTATGAAATGTATATTTTAGTCCCGTTTATTGTCTCCCAGTCATCTATATTTATAACGCAAAAATTCGTGGTTCGACCACTGCGGTGAGCATGTGTATATTGCTCATTATTTAAGGCGCATTCTAATATTCAACGTTAACAGTAAGAACCATTGGCGCGCTCTGTTCCTATTGTCAACTTTTATTATAGATGATTCACGCGTTACTTCGGAATTGGTTCAACATCCTCAAGGACCAGATAGAGCGTTGGTATTGAAAGATGCAATAAAGTAACTTTTACGAGGAAGGTGACACTTACAGTTATTATAAATGTGCACGCAGTAACTATTTTTATTTAAGAATAAAATCACCGAAACACACATTTACTTTGTTTAGATATATTTTATCGCATGGCCAGATGGTTAAGGCGCTCGACTCATAATCTGAGGGTTGCGGGTTCGAATCCCCGTAACACCAAACATGCTCGCCCTTTCAGCGGTGGGGGCGTTATAACTTTACGGTCAATCCTACTATTCGTTAGTAAAAGAGCAGCCTAAGAGTTGGTGGTGGGTGGTGATGACTAGCTGCCTTCCCTCTAGTCTTTCATTGTTAAATTAGGGACGACTAGCGCAGACAGCCCTCGTGTGGCTTTGCGCAAAATAAAAAAAAACAACAAACATTTTTATCTAGGACCGCTCTCTACTAAAAATATGTAATTACGACACCGAATGTGAAATACATTTGTTTGTAACCATCTCTGTACCAGTAAGCGTGGAATAGAAACTTCACAGCTTTTTTTGAGTCGAAGTAATTTACAGCGATCAAACGTAATTAATTGATAAGCAACAATAAAAGAGAATGGGAAAACCTGACGTACTCATCGTACAGAATGAATGTAAAAATCAGTACTTTAAACACAGTCAACAGAATGTTGTTTTAGTTATAATAATTATGTGTAAAGAAATGTATACATGGGTTTCATTCACTCATAGCTTTTCAGAAGGTATCTGGTGTATATTGTCCAATAAGTTTAAGCTTATTGGACAAGAGAATTACTATTATCACTCTGTTCATCATACAGAGGGATTATAAAGTCCAACGTAGTATATCAATAATGAAGCGCTCTTTCTTTTATCTGACTCGGTAAGCAAGATACAACGGTAAACGGAGCTTCGATACTATCAGTACTAATGTTGGCTTTTCAATCCTTCCCGAAAAGTTGAAAACAAAAAAATTCGAATTACGAACTTTTGCGAGTGAAACCTGACGTTTTGTGATTTGAACAGTCATGTCATGTTGCGGATTTTCCCTATACATTTTAACTGTCAGTGCTGGCGTTTTCACAATAGTAAGTATTTTTGATTAATTAACACATACTGATCAAACAAATAGGCTTAAAAAACTCAACGTAATAACGCTTATACTTTATCACATACAAATCACCCGTCAGGCTTAGCTTGGGTATTCAGTTTTATTATTAGCTGCAAATTAACAATATATAAATGTATAAATATAATATTCCTTCCATAAATTATATTAAATTTGAGTTTCTTTGAATTCATAAAACTGATTTTGAATAATTGCAACAAAAATAATATTTGACGAAAACATATAGCACCTTTTAAAACCACGTGTTTTTAACTATTAAATTTACTTGAAGATTTAATGTTTGGTGTTTAAAACGTTACACACATAATCTAGTTTAATAATGTGTAATAAATTTGTATATATTACAATGTTTGAAATTTTGTTTCACATTTAACTTGACGAATGTTTAATGTAAAGTGTTCCGTTTTGACGTACTTCAAGTTTTAAAGCGAATTTTATTTTTCTCTCTACTGAACTTAGAAGTGACTGTGGTATATTTACTAAAACACATTTTGTAATATGTGACTCTAGTGGGATTGTTTATAGGTAAGTCTTTTAGTGCCTCGAGTACGTTTATCATCTATTAAACTCTGTTCATGTGGACCACCATATCTCTACACTCATAACATAGAGCTGTTTAATTCCATGTGTCGTTCATTGTATTTAACTTTTGTTCTGATCGTAAGTCTACGACATCTCAAAATTACGTAATTGATTCTCAGTTTAAGCAGGTGTTCCAAAAGGTCTAAACGAGATTTTGTGTTGTCCATTATTTTATCATAAATAAATAAAATATTTAATTCTGAATACGTAGATTAAATCATGTACACAAACAGCGTTGTCCTACTAAAACTGGATGTGTCAACGAAGATGGCGTCTGTCTGTACATATTGTCCGTTAAGTTCTTAATGCGACATTCATCATCGGGAATGGCTTCGCTATAAAAGCTTTACGAATCACTTCCCAATCCTTTTGACGTGTTTCACTTTGTGCATCATTCCCAACATTCTTTTCATCTCGCGGACCACAGTGGGATCTATACATCACGTTACTGCTTCTTTTCCATAATTAGGCAACCTTTCCACGAACCACCAATCGGACTAATTAGTCAGAAACGGCCGAAAGACATTCTGCACTATAGTATCAAATAAAATTGCCGCGGCTAAGGCTCAAAGAATTGTTCTTATTTAAACGTCGTATTTAGGGAGTAACTAAAAGCTTAAGTTAACTACCGAGAACCCTCTAGAAGACATTAGTTTATTTGTAATACTAAATCACAAAACATATTTGAAATAGGTGGGCATTTTATCTTGCCAGATGTTTCGATATTTATTTGTTTTAAAACAAAGCCACCTTGTGCTGTGTCCATCGCAGAGCATCGAACCCCAAAATTCCACGTTGTAAGCTTATGGAATTACCACCTTCCTACCGGAGACATCCTGGTTAAAATCTTTATTTGAAGCTCTAAAATCAGTGGCACAACCAGATCTCAAGGAATCCATGGAGCAAAACTACTTAGAAACTCTCGAGAGTCACATTGCATCCGTGTATTAAAACAGACTGTTAAACCTATGAAACATATTATTTATAGACTGGATAAGATACTTCGTACTACAATCAGTCGAATACTGCAGTTTTTATGTTGTATTAGATTTCATGGTATAGAATTTGATAATTTGCATGAACAACATTTTTATTCTTCATACTCTATCCCAGCAAGGAAAACAAAACTTGATGTCAAACTCAACTTCAAAAGTTAAGTAACCTCGATTGGTTGGTTCATTTGGTGTTTTATGGCGCAAATTAACTAGGCTATCTGCGCCAAACATCCGGTTTTAAGTTAAAGTAAAATTATTAAAATTCATAAAACGAAATTAAGGTAAAACAAAACAAAGTTTAATTTTTTGAATTAAAAATATAAATAGCATTGAATCAAATTTTTATATCTAGTCTTCAGCGGTAAAAGAAAAACTACAGTAATATAAGTTGTAAAGTTCTTTCTGTAGCACAACTGTATTTATCATAATTCGCCGCCCCCCGCTAGTACAGCGGTATGTCTACGGATTTACAACGCTAAAATTAGGGGTTCGATTCCCCTCCGTGAGCTCAGCAGATAGTTCGTTGTGACTTTGCTATAAGAAAACATCCATCCATAACTCGCTAGGATGACTAAGGGGTAAGTTCAAACATCAGCATTAGTCACCTGAAGTTGGCCTTTCTAGTCCTGGTTTCGAGTTACTTGACGTTACGGCAATTTTCTAATTTCAAATCGAACTAGGTGGACTTTGATTCTTAAAATGGAATCACATTACAAAAGGTCTAATTTATAAATAAAAAACTTAAATCGCTTTAAAAAGATTAATGGCCTTTAAAAAACTAAAAACATTTCTAAGGTAGACAGTGTCACCATCACTAATAACACTGTCTAACGTTATGGATAAGCCTTGGGACAGAACATGTTTAAAATGGTGCCGTCGTTGAGAGTCGTAACGATGGCAAGAAAGTAAAATGTGACTTATTGTGATCTGAGTGTTACACAAACTGCACACTGGTGCATCAGTTCCAGATAAAAGAAAACGGTGAGTTAAAAAACTGTGACCAATGCGTAAGTCTAGTTAGAACAACTTCCTCTTTCCTATCCTTACGGAAGCAACACGGCCAAAGTCCAATAGACAGTTTTATTTGGAAAAGCTTGTTCTCACGTTGCTCACTCCAAGTCGACTGCCAACTGGCACAGAGCCGAGCCTCGAATACAGGACCATAGTCCATGTATGGAACAGGCACAGCAGTAATAGTGACAGAGCAGACAAAATAACCTCGAAACCTTACGGTATGAGATTCCTTTTCCAGTATGAACAAATTTAGTAAAACACATGAAACATGTTCGATTTTTAGGAATATTTTCAGAGCAACCGAACTTTATACAAATGAAAGATATTAGAAGGGTGTAACAACAGGGAACGTGGTGTATGGTGTCAAGGCAACATAAACAATCAATTGATAGACTGTTCCTAGTTTTAATCAATTTATTAAAATAAAGAAACATATTACAGACTTATATCTGTCTCTAACAGATTTACATGATTGATTGTTCTCACCAGGACTGAGAAAATGAAGACTCTCTCAATAAATATAGTGATAAGTTCATCTGTAGTGAAGAATACTGAAACTACTACTAATACAACACTAAACAGAAGTGTTCTGTTTGTTCTTTAGAGCAAAGCCACATTGGACTATCTGGTGAGTCCACGCGAAGAATTGTACAAAGAATTTTAGTGTTGCAAGCCCGTAGACTTATCTCTTTTTTATCGGGAATCTGTACGAGTGACTAATGCCAGAAATAACTGTGAATCGGAAGTGACCCTCCAGGTCAGACGTAAGGATTAATGTCTTGACGCTGTGGTGGATAAATCATTCAAGCGGTTGTGGAAGTGTCCTGTTGTTCAGGCCAAAACTAATCGAGTTTTAAGGTGTATTTAATAACGTAATTGTCACAGGCCAAAATATGTAACCATTTAATTATACGAGTCTCTACTTAGGTTTCGTTTAGAATATTGTGAACAATTTTGGTTTCCTTATCAAGTGGTCCCTCGTTGTTCGTATGTTATAAAACCTTGTTACGATAAGTAGATATTATGTTACGTGTTTTTCATGTTAAGAGTCTAAGATCTATGCATGTATCTATTGAAAGGTCAGCCTGTATTGGTGTGACACCTTGGCGCCCTGAGCCATGTATGTAACGTTTGATTATTTACATTGCTGTGATACCTTGGCGCCCTGAGCCATGTATGTAACGTTTGATTATTTACATTGCTGTGACACCTTGTCGTCACGAGTCGCGCATACAATGCTTTTAATTGTTGCACCTTTTTAACTATAGAGTAAAACACATTTTTCTTATGTCTTTATACGTGAAATGCCACGTGTGTTCATGACTTTGCGGATTAAAGGGTCCCTAAACATATATTAATTCCACACAAAAAATTAAAAATACCATCATTGTTACAATTATTTCACTGGTCTAGGGATTGCTTTACATAGACCTTAATGATTTAAACCATTATTGCTTTACATAGACCTTAATGATTTAAACCATTATTGCTTTACATAGACCTGAATGATTTAAACCATTATTGCTTTACATAGACCTTAATGATTTAAACCATTATTGGTTTACATAGACCTTAATGATTTAAACCATTATTGCTTTACATGGACCTTAATGATTTAAACCATTATTGTTTGTGAGATCTTCACGGAATTACTCAATATGATAGAATATATGGACGTAGACTGGTTTAGTATTGGCCAAAGTTTCATCTTTAACTCGTATGCAGAATACATCACGCGAAGTGCACTAAACATTTCGAGGGAGGCACTAGTATCGGTAGAATAAAACATTAATACAACAATGTTAGAAATTCCAAAACGTAACATAAAGATTAAAAGTGAGAAAACATGACTTACTGTGAATGTCAAGAAAGAAGCAGCCTTAAAGTAATTGTCAACAACAAAAACTAAGGTTATGGTAGATGGTGATTCCACTAATTTAGTAGATGAATCTTTCTTTCTTGGATCCTATAAATCAAAGAGTGGTACAAACAGTAAAGAGATGCACAGACGACTGAGGGTGATCAAATTGATGTTTGGAGTCACTTGGCACCGTATGAAAGGATTGTGTCATTTCAAAACAAACGAATATACACTTAGTGAACCACCTATGATGTCCTCAGGTTGTACAGATGTGAGTCATGCCACTACACCAAGCACACGACAAAAACATCAACGCATTTAAATTGTGAAGTTGCAGAATATTTTATACATGCTTCATGGTTTGCTTGTTTGTTTTGAATTTCGCTCACAGCTACACAAGGGTTATCTGCACCAGCCGTCCCTAATTTAGTAGTTTTAGACTAGAGGGAAAGCAGTTAGTCATCATCACCCACCGCCAACTCATGGGCTTCTCTTTTACCAACGAATAGTGGAATTGACGGTAACATTATAACATCCCAACGGCTAAAAGGGCAAGCATGTCTGGTGTGACGGGTATTCGAATCCACGACCGTCACCACCACCTGACCCTGCCGGGCCACGCGATCTTTATGGACTGAAGGGGACCGACTGCACATGATGGAGCAAATGGAAAACCGAGATAGCTTATTGAACATTATAATTTTGTCAAATAAAGTTTTACTTTATTTTGAAAAGATAATACGCCTGTAAAATTCATTATGGTACAAAAGTTTCCATTCACATTATTTACTTGTGGAGTACCCTAGTGACGTACATTGTATTTACTTAAGTATATAGGATCACAAACAGTCGATTTAAAAATAGCAGCCTTTTTGTCTGTTTTATTCCTGGTTTTTTACTGGCATTAATTTTGCCACCATTTGTGTTCAACGTGAACTAAAATTTTATGCACGAGCTGGATTTCGTAAAAGTCGGTCAAATTTATATTCATTTCTAAAACATATACTTTAATTAGTTTTAATTTCCCTAATTTCGAACAATAATTTTAGCATTTTTGTGACATTTTTATATTTGTATAATAGTATCAAAATATCTTTGCTTCAAGACAATAATTCTAGCATCTTTACGATATTTTTATTTGCAGAATATTATCACTATTTGTGCTTAAAAATAATAATTCTAATATATTTATGACATTTTTATCTGCTGTGTCCACCGAGGGGAATCAAACCTGTGATTTTAGCGTTGCAAATCAGTAGACTTACCGCTATACCAGCGGGGTACCACTTCTTTACTCAAATAGTTGTTCTACCCCAAACATAAATGAGTGAAATAATTATTTATGAATCAAAATTATTCAATAGTTTTAAAATTACCAATAAAAACTATGATCAAGGAGAGATTTCGTGTATAAGAAGAACCATAATTAAATATCATCTGACAATTCATTTTAAATATTTCAAAACGTATTCGTATTCTGTACTTAATGGCAAAGGTACTAAGGATCTCGGTCGCTGTCCCTAATTCTGAAGTACTGACCAAACGGAAGGCAACCAATCAGCAACACTCCACCATTCGTCGTTCTCGCTGGAGGATTGACTGTCACGTCTGTAATGCACTCTTAGTAAACTGCATTCGTGCACTAAAAGCCACTCCTCTCTTTCAGATGTTTTACAATAAAGATATAGAAAAAAAAAGTAGAAGACACTTAAGATTTTACAACTTTAAAAAGGGTGAAGATTAAAAAGTTATGGAAAATCAAAATTTTCTTCATTACGTGTAACGCATGTTCGATAGATTTTTAAACACAGAACTGGAAATAAAATGTAATTTAAAAAATGGAATATTCATGCTGAAATGGCTAATATACTAACGAAATTTAAAATGCATGCTCTTTAAATTAATATATTCATATAAATAATGAATGTCCACAAACTTCCTATCCCTGCTTTTATTACAGTAATGCGTTTAGTAAATTACTAGAAATTAATTTAGATGATAGAGGTAATGATGACTAGTGCTTCAAAAGTACTTTTGCTTGGTTTCCAATTAACCAATGTTGACTGACTAGTCAATAAATAAAGTTAAAAAAAGTTCGGTCTGTGAAAATAATAAATCCTTGAATCATCTTTCTAGTTACGGTATATTCTCTTTTCTATCATGAAGGTCAAAAAGTATATAATTAGGTATAGGTATGTATATGTGAAAGCAAAAAAATATATTTATTTGTAGGCTTGTTTCTCCACGAAATATTTCCTGGCAGTTGAATAAATTTTAAGCAAATTCAGTGGAATGGTACATTGGACAAAGAAGCGTGTCAGAGAACGGTTATTACCCAACCTAACCCAACAAAAGCAATGCCTGCAGCAACATGTGTTAGTTCAGCTAATGACACCACAGTCCTAGATCACTTTTTATTTTTTATTCCTTTACTTTGAATTTCTTTCTGTACAATTTTTTAGATTTTTTCTTATAAAATATACTCTTTCATAGCAAAATGTCAAACATTCATATTTTTGCAGGCTCGGCATGGCCAGGTGGTTAATGCACTTGACTCGTAATCTGAGGGTCGCGGGTTTGAATCCCTGTCACACCAAACATGCTCGCCCTTTCAGTCGTGTAGGTGTTATAATGTTACAGTCAATCTCACTATTCGTTGGTAAAAGAAGATTCAAAGGGTTAGCAGTGGGTTGTGATGACTAGCTGTCTTCCGTCTAGTGTTACACTGCTAAATTAGGGACAGCTAGCGCAGATAGCCCTCGTATAGCTTTGCGCGAAATTCAAACCAAACCATATTTTTGCCAGGTAAAATGGCAACATAAGCGTATGGTCAGACTCTTAACGTGGCAGGGCTACATCAAAAAATTACTTTAGGTTTTCAAAAATTATTTTTAGTTTGCAAGATTATGATAATCAGAAATCTCTAATTTTAGCATAGAAAGGAAGGAAGAACTTGTGTCTACTAGAGTATAAACAAACATTGAGGGAACAGAGAGATGGTAGTAATAGTAATAAGGTATTGTACCATCATTTCTGTGACGTGAAATAAATTTGTTGTAAAATAAATTATGCATATGAGTAGAAATTTTCCATTTATCAGTTTAAGCTCTACATTTATTCCTTATGTAGGACAGGTGTCTCAACTTACATCTTTAATAATCTTAAAAGCTCTTTATTCTTTATACCATAAGTGGATCGTAGTTGTTAGTATCAAAGGTTCGCGAAACAACTACTTGCTACATCTGTTATTTTATCAAGGATTTGAATTTATATATATTGTTCATACGTATTGTAAATTTCTACAAGATTAATAGTTAGCTCTTCCTATTTTGTTTTATGGTAACGCCATCTATTGGTAGTTGCAAGTAAATACAAACTCTTCATTTCCTAAATTAATACATGAAGCAGAAACAGTAAATATCACACTTGTACAAATTGTGTAGAAAAGGCAAAACAACCAATATATGATGCTATTTATTCGGTTTTATAATTAAAGTGTACATTCTTTAACATATTTTCCACCAAACAAATTCTAGTTATTTATATCCCATAAACTTACTTGGAAATCGATTTACCTTAATCTTCAAAGCGCGATTTTGGTAAATCTGTTGAATGTACTTCTGAGTAGATACTTTTAAACGCGATTAGGACTAATTAATAGCTGTGAAACTTGAATGAAGCTTTTATATGATTCAATTTACAACAGTTCAGTTGAATGGTTGTTCAAAAGTTTTCTTAGTTTTGTTTTTATATTCTGGAATAAAAATCAGGCAACTGTAGCTAAAGCGTGCCGAGCGCTTGACCTTGGATTAGCATCACAAGAAAAACCCCTTACGCGATAAACGATTTAGAATGTCTATAAATACAGCGGATAAAATTACAAAACTTGCATAAAGTACGAGTCGACAAAAAGGCTTATCTCAGCGTAGCAAAATCCACGAATACGATTACAGTGCTTGCAAAACGTGATAAGTGATGTCGAAATACATACATGAATGATGAACAAAATGAATTTTTAAAGTAATGCCTTTACGCTCTATTTTTCTGCATCTATAAATACACCGACGAAAATGGGTTTTACTTGCACATTTTTCGTTTTTTTAATTGTTTAATGGTTGAGGGTGACGACAAAAACAAAATAATAATCATCAAAAGTTATGAGCTTACATAAAAAAAAAATGAAATAATTTAACCTCTTGCATGACAAATAACTCACCAGATAAAGCAAGTACAAAAATATTATATTAAATGGTAGAAAACCAAAACGGCTATCATAACACACACTTCTCACTAGTGGGGTCAGTACACAAAAGTGTAGAAATGTGAAACCGAGTGGATCCATCCCCTTCATGCCAGGATGCAAAAATACTATAAATTTTAGTTCCAAGATGCATATCAACTCACTCACTACTTTTTATTTTGGTAGGTTAGGTCAGTTTATGCGAATTAGATCAAGTTAGACTAATTAGTAAATAATTACATGTTTATTCAAATAAAATATAACTTTAATTTAAAAAAAATGAAAATATTTTCCTATATTTTCCCCTTTAAAGACCAATTCCACAAATTTGAATTTATATTTCGAAATCTGTAGGAATCCGAAAGTACTTGTAATGTGGTTAAGAGGGACATTGTGTAACCAATGGTAACACGATTGACTCGTATCTTTCTTTGTGAGGTTTGGCATCGCAGGCATGAAACTGATGATATCTTCAAGCAAATTTTAAGAATATTTCTGGGTTTTCACATTTAATTTACTACATTGTCACTAGATACTTTGTATATTTCTGTGTGTTCTTATAGCAAAGCCACATTGGGCTATCTGCTGAGTTTACCGAGGGGAATCGAGACCCTGATTTTAGCGTTGTAAATCCGTGAACTTACCACAGTACCAGTGAGGGACAGATACTTTGTACTGGCTTGATGTCTTGCAGTTCTTTTAAATACATAGGCATACATGTAATGCTAGACGCCCCCCGCTAGTACAGCGGTATGTCTCCGGATTTACAACGCTAAAATCAGGGGTTCGATTTCCCCTCGGTGGGCTGACCAGATAGCCCGATGTGGCTTTGCTATAAGAAAACACAAACACACACACACAGTAATGCTAAAAATACTTCGTTGTTTCGAAAGCAAAATAAATAAAGAATATTACTTTTCATTTCTACATATTTTAATTTATATTTCTGAAATCAGCGTTAAAAACTACAATTAGAAAAAAAAATTCTATTTGAACACACTGCATGAAACAGAAACGATCTCAAACCTCAAATAAGATTCGGTTTAAAAGATCGCAAGATAATGTTAAGAAACGAGAGCTAAGTACGCGACGCTAGAAAGAAAATCATAATTGTTTTACTATATATTCACTGTGCGTGCGTATGTGTTTAGTTTAATTTTAAGTAAAATGTTCTTTAATTTCAGAAAATAAAAAGTATAATAGTAAAGCCATAACAAAAACGTGTGTTGTAGATTTATGAGAACCGCCAGCCATTTAGTTTAGTTCAAATATGAAGAATAGTTTGACAAATGGACGAAGCCATATAGATTTATATCAGTTATATCGTGATAAGTCTTCACTTACAGATTTCCTGAGCGATAACGGTGAATTCTAACAAGAGAACTAGAATTCAGTCTTTAAAACGACTATAAGTTTTTTTTTTCTTAATAAGATATAATATACCCATTGTAAGAAGCCTATTCAATAGCCTTTACAAATCATTCGTATTCGTTGCAGAGTACGTCGCTGCGTATCATTGTTTATAACTTTGTTCCATTACACTTATGACATTGTATTTTGTGTATTATCTATGCGATTATTTTACAAAACAGAATATGTTGTTGCTTAACTTTTCCAAGACAAAAGAACTAACAAGAAGTACATATATAGAGATTATTAGAGTTTACATGAAGAAAATAAGAGGGAATCCTCAACAGCCGCGGCACTTGACTTTCTGTTGGCAGGATTGTAGTAAATTAATCTACGAGACCTTTTCATTAGCTACGTATTTCTGCGCTAGCTATACCGAGCATGGGGTACGCGAATATTCGATTCGATTTTAGTACTCATCAGAATCTGTACCAGCCTACCCTCAAGTTGCAATTCTTTAAGACAGGTTTAGAATAAATCAATCTATGAAACGTTAAGTGTGATCAATTACATCAATTGAAAGTGTTTGACCTCTTGAGTACAAAGGTGTGATTAAACTTCAAATTGGTCAAGAAATGGCAGAGCTATAAGCTAAAAATTATTCTTTGAAAAAAAAAAAAAAACTCAGCCATTCTATGAGCTGCTATGTCGCGGATAAAAGTTATATTTCTGCTTCATTACATTAAAATTAGAAGTGGCTGGATTAACCTGGATGAAAAGAGCAGGCAGATATTTTCGCGGAACTCTTACTTTAATAATTACTTCAAAGTCCTCATGACTGGTTGTTAACTAATCTGATGTATTTTTCTTATATTTCAGCTGGAGAGCATATTTGGGATTTCCTGGGTAGTCATGGTCTGACGTTGATAGACACAAACCCAAATGAAATTGAGTACAGCGCTAGTGAAGGTACGTAACAATTTTACTCTTCTCTTAAAAACCCGGAGAAAAGGAAAAAACAAAGTGAGTAATATATACTGATATATAATAATGAACATACGAGTATATGAATGAGTGAGAAAGATACCTGATACAAAGAGAAATAAATCAACTATAATAATCAACCAAAATTAGGGAATCGATTCCCGTCGGTGGACACAGCAGATATCCCGATGTGGCTTTGCTAAAAGAAAATACACACACTTAACAAAAACATTTATATAGCTAGATAACAATTCAAGTTACATTTAGAACCAAGAACAAGGCGATTAGACCTGTAACCTATGAACAACTGTTTACTTAATTTAGTACAGAGTCGCATAATAGAATGTCTACTCTATGCCCACAAGTTCATAAACGTCCCTCTGATACACCAGAGAATCCTATGAACAAAAGCAACCACGTCTCGAATAAGAACGAGCTGAAGTTACATTTCGGACCAAAAACTTTATGAGTCATCACTTCTAGAATCAGGAACACGCCTAGCCATCACATCTAGAGTTTGAGAACAAAGGGAGTTACATCAAGACACGAAGAACAAGATGAGCTACATCTAATGCCCGAGAGTAGGATTAGTAAATACTAGAAATTGAGAACAACAGAAATCGCGTATAGAACTTAAAACAAGATGGCTTAAATATAGTATAAGAAACAAAGACCAATGAAATCTGGAGTTAATAACAAAGTGGTTTATATCCAGAAGTTATGAATGTGATGAAACGTACCTATGAAATAAGAACAAGACGAATTATTTCATAAACATAAGAACAAGGTGTGATGTATTCTTAAAATGGAACGAAAAGATTATTCTTAAGCCTAAAAATGGCAGGTCAAGTCTCGAATCTAATTGTTAGGTATGATATGTTAAAAAACTGAGAAAAATACTAAAATGTCTAAGAACACAGCAGATATGTTTCCGAATCTGTTAACAAGGTAAGATATACACCTAGAAACAGGGGACAAGGTGGGTAAAGTCTCGAACCTAGTAACATAATATGACGCAACTAATAACGATGAAAAACTCTTGTTTACAGTACGAGCACGTTTACAATTAAAACCACGAACGACCCCCAGCGATTTGGACAATTTGATCGAAAAACCAACTAAATGTTTTTCTGTAGACGTGTTTTAAGTAACGTTCAAAATGGCTGAAAGCTACCACTGCTATTCATAGTGATATTAGACGTTCAATGGAATATCTAAACCAGCATCATTGCATGGTTCAATGTTAACACATAATCTACTTGATAAAAGATGTTTTATGCATAACATGCATGGCGTAACCTTCATTTGACAAAACATTGTTTACTCAGAATGATTAACTGTCTTAAGTCCATTATCAAAGAAAGCAAGATAACCAGACATTTTTGAGAAAGAAATATTTCATAAAGAAAAAAATTAAACATACTTACTAGTCGAAATTATGTTTGCTCTCGAACACGTCTTAAACTGTTCCTATGGCAATAAAATCGTTATAAATCTCTCCATTAAGTATCCAAACAGATATCTTCTTATTTCTATTCACAGAGGTAAGTATATCAACTCACCGTTCAAATAAACGTCAACGTGTGTATGACATTCATACTAAAAGGACACCAGTTTCTCCAAGGGAACTCGAGATTGACTTGTGTGCCTTAAACGTAGCGCGATTTAAACATTTCATAAACCAAGTAGAAAATAATTATTTTAATGATAAAATAGTTTCTTTTAATTAGAAACGGAAATAATTTTACACGTCACATAAAGTGTTTATAAAAATAACAATTATTTTCATGACGTGCAGTTTTGTAGAAGTGATTAGCTAACAAAACAGAATCATTATTTTAAACATTACCGCTGTAAAGTTCATTTATTTTTTCGGTTTCTAGCCACCGTATTTTCATATGTTTATCTTTTTTTTATTGCAGTGGATAAAGCTATAATAATAGCAACTGTGGTTCTTAATGGCCTGTGGCTCGTAAGTGCAATAGCCCTTCTTTACGGCAACTCAGTAAGTTTATAATCACTTGCAAGCTTAAAATATTATTTTTCATTATTTAAATTTAATAGGAATTAATGTTATCAATTTTTACTTAATTTAAACCAATCACAGATATCTTATCTACAATTGTATAATTCTTGAAGAAATAATTGTTACAAAAGAATCTTCGACACAAACACACTACAGTACAGAATGTTTGTTTTTGAATTTCGCGCAAAGCTACTCGAGAGCTATCTGCGCTAGCCGTCTCTAATTTAGCAGTGTAAGACTAGAGGGAAGGCAGCTAGTCATCCCCACCCACCGCCAACTCTTGGGCTACTCTTTTACCAACAAATAGTGGAATTGACCGTCACATTATAACGCCTCCACGGCTGGGAGGACGAGCATGTTTGGTGCGACCGGGATTCGAACTCGCGACCCTCAGATTACGAGTCAAACGCCTTAACACATTTGGCCATGCCGGG
Source organism: Tachypleus tridentatus (assembly GCF_004210375.1). Taxonomy (NCBI): domain Eukaryota; kingdom Metazoa; phylum Arthropoda; class Merostomata; order Xiphosura; family Limulidae; genus Tachypleus; species Tachypleus tridentatus. The sequence continues at coordinate 162,334,986 of NC_134834.1, forward strand.
CCCTACAGTACAGAAAACAGTTATACTTGTTTTTTTTTTAAAATGTATAAAATAATAGACACCAGATTTCTTAGTAAATAGTTTTGGTTTAAGAACAATTAATTTATGTTATAATAGATTATATAATTATTGTTATCTGCGGACTGTTATAATATTAAAAGATTTTGCCGTCAATTTTTCAGTCAAATCGAGAAAGTGATAGAGCGTTTAAAATATAGCTAAAACTATACACAAAAAAACAATGATTTTTCATTTAAAGATAAGTCTAAAGCCGTGGCTAATAATTTATCGTTATCTGCTAGCCATAGAAAGTACGACTATCTTAAGTGTATATATATATTTTTAAAGATAACACTTCATTTCGAGAGGTGAACATTTATTTACAAGTACAGAACTATGATGATAGGCGTTATTTTTTAATGTTATATCATTTTTTTAGTCCTATGTGTTTTGTACTATCGTCAGTTATGCGTTTTTAAAATATATTTTTTCGAAGCTTTAGTATTGCTCTCATAAAATATTTCTTCGAAAAGAGCCTAAGTATTTAAAAACTTATTTTAAAGATAAATTTAACTTTACAAAGAATATTATACAAGTACAATTCATTAGTTTTGTTGTAATAAAGATACTCAAATCGTGATAGAAAAGAACTGTGTATTTTTCTCTTATATGACAACTACAAGAAATTAGGGCCAGCAAATGCCTACACGAAGCAACAGTGTTTGTGATACTGGCAACAAGACATCATTTATTAAGATTGTCCTCGTATCATCCACCATACGATAAGGCTTAACATACCAGTTTGGGAAAGCATAACTGCAACGTTGTTTAGTGTTACGGAAATGTTCAATAAATGATACACACACATTCAACATAAGCACCAACTGGTTAAGAGTCGATTCACGTATTCAGGAAAACTGAAAGATTTTATTTTCCTTTTCTCAAGAGTACTATCAATGAACTCGAAAACCCTCCAGTTTTACAAGTGATTTACACCTTTTATTGGTGAATTGGATTTTATCGAATAACTTCACAAATTAACTAGAAATCTTTCATTTTGTTGTACAATTACAAATTCCCCTTTCATTTAATAATTAAAACCAGCATTAAGTAACAACCAGACATTGTAGTTACTGGCTTTTAAATGTTTATTATTATTATTGATAAACAGCTTAATCATTTGGTTTCGTTATCATGCTACAGGTGAAATCCAAGGCTCTAATTACATTCTGGATGATTATCACAATTATCATGATTCCTTTCAAAGCTGCAGAAACAGGATACTATGGATTCAAACTACAGGTTTGCAATGTTATTTTATCAGTACCGTTGGCATTGCTGGTAAAAAAATACATTATAGAAAGTATCTAAAAATAATTGAAATTTATTCTGTTTCATCTGCAACAAGCTCGTTTTCAGCAATGTTTAATTATCTTTCACTCGTTGTATTATAGTACCTTTTCTACCCCAGGATTTACCATATAACTCAATTTTGATTTATATAATTTGGAACAATTTTATCTGTATTGAACCAGTATCGTTTAAAAAGATTAACAATACAGTTTTTACTTATGTATTCTAATGCAATAAACCAATTATATTTTACAGAGCATCATTAAGTCCAGTAACTTGACTGTGGAACAAACAATCAGGAAAAATCTCTCCACCTTTTACTTGCTTATATGTTGTTCTATTGGAACAACCAACATTCTATTTAACGTAAGTATAAAAAATAATAATGACTTATTCCAATATTTTAAGCAACAAATCTCACTTCCTGGGGTCTTAAAGCTCACTTATAGCTGCTCCAATACTTTCCTCATGCAGCAACATCTTTTCAATTTGTTCTCTTAAAACTTGACTTACTGATGATGAATACCCGTTTCTGGTGTTACAAGTGCCTACGCTGTTGTTGATGATAATAAATACCCGTTTCTGGTGTTACAAGTACCTACGCTGTTGTTGATAATGATGAATACCCGTTTCTGGTGTAAAAATGTATACGCTGTTGTTGATAATGATGAATATCCGTTTCTGGTGTTACAAGTGCCAACGATGTTGTTGCTGACGATGAATACCCGTTTCTGGCGTTACAAGTGCCTACGCTGTTGTTGATGATGATGAATTCCCGTTTCTGATGTATTCATGGTTATCCTGTTGCTGTGTTTAAACAGTTAGCGTCAACAAAATGTAATTATACTGAATACTGTCTGTAATTATAATAAATTATATTATGATGTGCTTTTCTGGCGCACCGGTGAATTACTGAAGTTAAACGATACACACTAAAGCACATCGTAAACCAATAAACATGCACTGTCTTCGATTTAATAAAAGACAGTAGCTGATGTTATCAAATAAGAAAATCGCCTTGATGTAGAATTTAGCCGAAGTACAAGATCAGATAAGAGGTACACGTTGACGTACAACACCAGCTAAAAAACGTATACTGGCATAATTCCTTGAGGAAAAAATAAACATTAACACACACCTTCAAATTACAAAACAGACTATGCAGTTCTGACCTTAGTTCTAAGTCTCGAAACCATAAGTAACAAGACAATCGTATTTTGGAAATAGATTTTTCACCGACAATATTTTTTAATAAAATGTTTCGCTATTATTTCACATCATGTTTTCTTGTTTTCTTTTTATGAGGAATAAGTGTGTACAGTATATTTTAACGTCATTTTAACTTACCACTGCAAGACTTCAAACATTCGTTAGAGTTTTTTTTTTTTGTTTTGCATTTGTTAACGGAACTGGGCTAAGGCAAATACTTATAAAATAAACACATACTGACGTACAGTATTTTTCCAGCTCAGAAACATAGTTAACGCACGTTAAGGAACCCACACACTGACCTACATCTTCAATTGTGAGTAACAAAATAGTTCGTATAACAGATTTACTTTACTTTATAGGGCTATTTCTTCATGGTTGTGAGCCAACGCCTATCAGAGATTAAGAAAAACATCAAAGAAACTCTGGTAAGTGAAAAGTCTTGACTCCGTTTCACATTTTCAATGGTTGTTTGTTTTGATTTTCACGCAAAGCTACGCATGGGCTATGTACGCTTGCCGTCCCTAATTCAACAGCGTAAGACAAGAGAGAAGGCAGTTAATCATTACTATTCACCGCCAAGTGTTGGGCTACTCTTTTACCAACGAATAGTGGGATTAATCGAAACATTATAACGTCCACACGGCTGAAAGGGCGAGCATATTTGGTGTAACGGGGATTCGAACCAGCGACCCTCAGATTACGAGTCGAGTGCCCTAACCACCTGGCCATGCTGAGCCCTTTTTCAATGAAGTAAACAAGTTGTATAGAGATTATGTGTCTTAATTAAATCATAAAATTTTAAAGCTATCATTTTTATTCAGCAAATATTAGTAGCAGTAACGAAAGACAAAAATCACCGTCAAATTACACTAATGGTGGTTAACATGTCTGTAAATGGATCCTCTCCAAGTTAGTTTTATTGAAAATTTATATTTGATTAACAATTCAGGAATTCTTTATTAAAAACAAACATGTGTAAATCAAATATGTTGCAGAATTTTAACATTTTGTGAAGAAGAAACACATTCTTTTCTCAAAGTACAGGGTGTTCCGAAAGTCACTGAGCAGTTTTGTCTGTTAATAAATATATAAGTGCACAGTGACTTTCCGAACACCCTGTATACACTTGTCTCACCTTCGCTAGTTAAAAGTGTGCCAATCTCTCTCAGGGGGCCTGGCATGGCCTAGCGCGTTAAGGTATGCGCTTCGTAATCTGAGGGTCGTGGGTTCGCGCCCGAGTCGCGCCAAACATGCTCGCCCTCCCAGCCGTGGGGGCGTTATAATGTGACGGTCAATCCCACTATTCGTTGGTAAAAGAGTAGCCCAAGAGTTGGCGGTGGGTGGTGATGACTAGCTGCCTTCCCTCTAGTCTTACACTGCTAAATTAGGGACGGCTAGCACAGATAGCTCTCGAGAAGCTTTGTGCGAAATTCAAAAACAAAGAAAAACAAACTCTCTCACGGATTTAGTGGTACCACTAATTTCGAAGGCTTAACCTTAAAATATCAGGTTTCTATATCCATGGTGGGCACGCCACAGATAGCCACTTGTGTAGTTTTTTTTTTATCAACAACAAAAACTGAAATGTTTGTAGTATCTGAATTCTCTTGAAGTACACGTGTTTGTTACTACATAACTAACCAGTGACAACAACAGTTTGAAGTGTACTCAATTTAGACATAACATTTATTCTAACTAACTCTTACCATTTTCGAAACTTTTAAATGACAAATACTTTAAAGTAATAATCTTTTTAAAACTTCACTGTTTTTATATAATAAGACACGTTGTTCATAATGGCGTGTAGTTTTTGTCGCTGTAATGAAATAATAAAAGTTAATATTAATCACCATGATATAGAGAAATTACGAGTTGGTGTTACTTGACAGAGTGAACATAAACATTTATAACAACGACCGGCTGAATAAGTTTCGGGGAAATCAAACCCCATTACGTAGAAAACCTAAGCTGGCGGAGCATGACCTCAAGTGAGCTATGTTTGGAGTACTACAACAGAATAATTCTGATAATATTAATTGCATCATTCTTCACTAGCCCATTGAAGAAAATGGGAGTCAGAACATAGTAGTAAGATAGTAATGCAATATTACAAAATTACAACTTAAGGGATTTGGAGTTTACAATATATCCAGTTTCTTCTCTTCTCAGACTTCACAGTTTGAACTGATATTGTAGAGTTAGATAACCTTAGAAGTAGAAAGTAAAATCAACTTTACAACTTATTACGTATGCTATTTGCATTGGGCAATTTCATTGAAAGTTTAGCATTCATTAAACCCTATTTTACATATAGAGCTTTTATATCTTATTTGACAAAGGAAGACCATTATAAACGCAAATTTTATACCTTATTTCACAAAGGAAGACCATTATAAGAACGATCTTTAGTTAGAGAACGAAGCTTTGTAGCGCTAGTAAGATGAAAGTCGACGTATTTATAGGAAAACTTTTTAAAAAGATTAAATAATATTAATCTGTTACTTGCTGCACGTTATGCCACTACTTTGAAATATCCGATGCGGTATACACCATTTCAATCTAACTCTGGCAGATCCTGAAAGTTCATCAATCTGACCATATGATTTGTTGTTGTTGCTGTTTGTTTTTTTTTCTCTTTGTTTTTGAATTTCGTAAAAGCTACTCGAAGGCTATCTGCGCTACCTGTTCCTAATTTGGCAGCGAAAGACTAGAGGGTTTAATCATCATCACCCACAGCCAACACCTGGTTTTTCTATTTTACTAATAAATAGAGAGACTGACCGTTACAATATAATGCCCCCAAGACTGATAGGACGAGCAATTTTGGTTGCACGGTTATTCGAACCCGTGATCCTCAAATTGCAAGTCGAGTGCCCCATCCCGGGCTTAACCTAATGATAGACTAGAAAATGTTTGTTGTTTTATGTAGTGTTAGTTGCTGGGGGTAAGCTAGGATTATGAAAATTATTAAAAGTTTACCGTTGATTGACGAAAGTTAAAAGCACAAAACGTGAAATTAAAGATGCTATAAATAAATAACCAAATGAAATTTTCACTGTGCATTACACAAAATGTTTCATCTAATAGTATGTTTAAATTACAACTGAAAGTAACTGATGCTAGAAACTACAATTTCAAAATGGAAAGTGTGTGTGTATGTATGTGTACGTGCAGTACTGTAAATAATTATTGAAAACTAAGAAAATGTGTATATGACAAAAATATGACATTTCTCCTCTCTGTTGTACGAAAATAAACATCACCAGAGTGCACCGTCATGTGTTTATAATTTACACTCTTATGAGTTGTCATTCAACCAATCGAACAGTATCACAGTATAGAGCCCATAAAAGTACAGTTAATTATTTATACTATTCTCAGTAGGTCCGGCGTGGCCAGGTGACCTCGTCATATGAGGGTCACAGGTTCGAATCTCCGTCACACCAAAACATACTCGCCCTTTCAGCCGTGGGGGCGTTACAACGTGGGTGATGATGACTAGTTGCCTTCCCTCTAGTCTCACACTGCTAAATTAGGAACGGCTAGCGCAGATAGCCCTCGTGTAGCTTTGCCCGAAATTCAAAAAACAATTTCCAGCAGTAGTATAGAATGTTCCAAGAATAGAAACACTAGACGAAAAACAAGAAAAAACAGAATCTTGATTCATCATATTATGTTGATAAATTTAGTTAGTACACACACCAATAATATTAGAAGTTGCATGGAAAATTTGAAGATAATTCGTGAAACTGATACTCCTGATAATAGAATCTCGAGGTATAAAGCCTTTGAAGTAATGTTAAGTAACTCGGCGTATACTCTTTAAGTGATACGCAATAATCCAGTAAATTTTGCCAACAACCCAGTGGTAAATACAGGCTTGAATGATACATTTAAACTAATAAGACAAAAACAAACTCGAAATTGCTCAAAAAATTCTGTTTCGGAGAGATAATCAACCGGATGTTTAAACATTTCACATTTCAAAGAATCTGATGAACAATGTTGGGAGGAGTCTAATAAACATCCATATATGATTTAGCAGCAATTAAGGATGGTTTATTCGATTACAGAGAGATGATAAACGTATACATCTGCAGTGAAGTGTTCTCATTAGGAGTAAAAGTTTTACCGTGTCTCAGCTAATGGTGTATAACGATAGAAAACTGTTTACACACTGAAAGCTGAGAAATAAAAGCAGCGTCTTGTCAACCATGTAATTCTAGCACAAACAAGGTATCTTGGACAGGAATTCGAATTGCAGCAACACGGCAATTTCATGCATGCAACAAATATCATCAAACGATATCTTCAGAGAGCGAACCATCTAACAATAAATGTCAAGGCCAAATAATAAAGACGTTTCGTTCATTGTGTTTTTTTATATGTGGTTTACCTGAAGTTTAATCAACTAGTTTCGGGGTCACAGCCATCATATCGAAGCGATTTGTTCCTGGGTGATTTTAAACATTTTCATCAGATTTATTCAAGTACCTCATATACCGTGTTGATAAATTTAGTAATTTGGTTAGCATACACACACTATTAACGGTATAAAGTTAAATAGTAATATAAAAATGATTATACCTTTGTTTTCATCTTTAGATGGCGAAATAAATAAGGCAGTTTCATAAAGTGTTTCTTTTTTAATCTTCTATAAGGGTGATTTTACAGCAGGCCAGCCACAAGTTCCGTTATCAACATATCCAAATCACACCATGCAAGATGACAGGAGCCAGCTTCCACGTGCTGACCAGTCAGATAATGTTATCCCTTTGGACAATAACAACCGCCGGTACAGCAGACCTGATTTGGATGAAAGGGAAATGAGATTTGGAAATCGGCAATATGGAAAGAGACAAAGCAAAACAGAGTTGCCTTCTGTTTACAGCCCAGATCAAGACTACTATTCACGTGCCCGCTACGATGGATGTAATCCTGAATCAAATTACAGTCCTCGTCTCAGCTCTGAAAGACTAGAGTCAGAATACGATTATCATTCCCGACCTAGTAAATATAATCTAGAACCAGGATACAGTTCCCGTCCCTATAATATGAGACAGAGTCAACATCACGGTTACGATTACCGATCCCATGACGTTAGAAGTAATTCCCAGAAAAACTACAATCCCCGTGAACAGGTCAACCAAGGTTACACTACACATTACTAAAATGAAGGGAGAAGTAAGTTACTTTATTTTTTAATCTACAGATTAAACATTTTTTTATTTGTGTCCTGAATAGTATAATAGTATAGATAAACAACAAATCTGGCTTCTTCACGAGTTCATGTGCCATGTGGGCTTTTCGAGCCATACTAATTAGGATTTATTTCTCAGTCATTCCTAAAATAGCGTGAAGCACACAACGATATCGCTGCAAGCTTTTTTGATAAACTTATCAAAGAATATTTTACTGGTATATTCACTGAGGAAAATGAAAGTGCGCATTTGTGTGTGTGTTTTCTTATAGCAAAGCCACATTGGGCTATCTGCTGAGCCCACCGAGGGGAATTGAACCGCTGATTTTAGCATTGTAAATCCAGAGACATACCGCTGTATTCGCGATGGGGAGGCAAACGACAGTCTGGACAGTTTAATAGTACAGTGATAGATACAATGAACCTATTATTTGTTTGGATTATATATATTGAATCAGTATCGTATTTTTTCACCGGCAATATAAAAACAACCTATAAAAAAGTGGAGAAGTTGACACACGAGTAGAAAACGACTTAAGTGAGGGGTGGAACTAATACGTGACAAGAGTATATTTTTAAATCAACCATAAATACCTCATTTCATGGACAACTGATGCTAGAAAGAAAGACAGAAAGGAATTGATGTGCGAGGCCAGCTTGTTACTTGTAAATAGAAGTTGATTTATTGTTTAATGAAATGTGGGGTGTTTGTCGCAAAAATAACCTGTTTAAACTGTTAAAAGAAAACAAAAAATACAGTCAACAATTAGGTCAAGTGACCTTCAATACAACCTAAAGAGAAGTAGGAGGAAGTACGGATATGCTGTAACAGAAAGATCGCGTTTTGATTAGATAAAAAACTATGGAAAGTTGAGCGCGTGAATAATGAAAACAGGTGTGTAAATAAGGGTGATTATAAAGAACGTTTCGCAGTTCAGCACGTCATATCTCAAGCAGTATGACACAGGAAAGGTATCACGCGGATACAAATACCATAGTTGTCACATGTTGCTATCAGAGACGTCGCTATTACTTGATATCCAACCAATCATAGCCACAGTCCGAAATGTGCTCCTTCAGTGTCCACAATTCAAAGCTTCCATGTGATAATGGACATCATAACAACATTATATTAGTCACTTTTCACAACAATAATGCATATCTCATCTGGTACGCTGGCTACTTCCCGCAACAATAACCTGCATCTCATCTGGCACACTGGTAATTTCTCATACAACTTCATTCTCGAAATTTACAGAATTATGAGAGGCTTAGCACGGAACACTGATGATTTCAGGTACCTCCCCTCAAACTAGAAATTGACTGGTGTTAGATTCGATGAATGAAGTGACCATCCACAGGAAAATAGAAGCGAAATGATTCTGCCACAGAAGTGTCCTAACAGAACGTATTTCATGTTGTTACTAGTACGTGGAGGAACATCATCCTTCATGAAACTTGTCGTGTCTGATACAGCACAACAATCACATTAGCTGTAAACGTTGCATGGTATCGATAATATAGCACTGACTGTGCAAATTTAAAGTATAAGTGCTAATGGTTCTTTAAAACGTACGGTCCAATAAGGAAGACATTTATGAAACAAAATTACACTATCCCTTTAGCACCATGGAGGTTATAAGTGTTAATCAAAAGTGTTGCCAGTCTCGCCAAATGCTTTATGAACTTACACACTGGATCACGGCTTCCTGCTAATATTATTCACTCTATGGGTTTTCTTGAGAATTTGTATCAGCGTTACATACTTTGTGTAATGTATTTCACTAGCTCACTTCTCTGCACTTGTCAATTTCATGTTGGTTGAAGGAACTGCATTGCGACCGATAAGGCTCATTTCTAACCATAGGAAACACACACATACACACAAATAAAAACACGTCGGCGCCCATGGTAGCAATATGTGAAATCTCAAATATTTGCATGCTAATGTAAACCTAAACACCTTTTCACAATTTCACCCTCCTACGCAGAATAACCTTATGCAAACGTTGACGGTGTCGTCAACACCAACGAATTTTCCCTGAATCATCTGTAAGCAGCAGCAGTGTTATATCTTAGCTGTAAACTTTTCCGTACAATGCCAATTCTGCTTGACACGGAATATTTCTCGAGGCCAGAGAGCTGGTAACCATGACCAATTTTGTCGTCCCCTGAGATCCTGCAAATGCACATGCTGCACCTCCCAGTCGTACTGGTCCTGTCCACACCATACTGTTCGTGAACTGCGAAACTTTCCTTATATTTGCCGTGTAAACATGCATTTTATATGTAAATGTAATAAGATACTAGTATGTGACAAGCTGTATATGCATTTACTATTCGTGCTATTAAGGCGATCAATAGAAAAGTTATTTTTGGTTGACTGAGTTGAATAAAGTCATTACATATGTTTATTATTTAGAAGATATTGGTGTAAGTTAAGAGGTCTTCTCTTCTAAAATAGGACTTGATTTAAGACAGTGAGAGTTTGTTGTGACACACAAAAGTTAATTTTTAAGAGTAAATCCCGAAATGTCATATTGAAAAAAAGCTGATTTAAAACAGAACTCATTGAAGCCGTAGTGTAGAAGTTTCTTATTTGACAAATAAGATTTGAAGCTTATGACGTTCAAACTTAGTTGATAAGGTTTATGAACTGCATAACATGTACATTTTATTAGAGAGAGTTTATTCAAACCTATGATAATTTGCTATTTGGGTGACAAAAAGTAATATAAAAGAAAATCTGAAAGTTTATTGTTTGGAAATAGAATATTAATATTAATAGAATATTAATTTCGGCAGAATGTAAAAATTTTTATTACTTTTTCACAGAATATTGACTGAAGTAAGATTGTGCAAGTTATTTGACAAAGTCCTAAAATTAAACTTTTGTTTATGTTATGAGGTTTATTAACATGTCACAAATCGCTGCTAATACAGTTCATAATATCAACAGCTGCATTTAAATATATAATTTTAGAAAATGGAAACTACCTACAATGCACGAAGGAAATCTCATAAGTTGTTTTTGAACAAAGTAATAGTTAAAGAAAATGTTAGCTTAATATTTCCAAAATTTTGTTTCGGAAATCACCATTCACATCCATCCAATGCAACAGTTTATTCTAATTAAAATCAACTAATATGTTTTAGTTAAATTTCTTCACAAGAATTGTTTTTACGACAGACAAAACATAGCACATACACACTTAATAATAAATAAAACCTAAATATCCAAATTATAGCATTTATTTACAATGTTGTTTTTTATCAATTTTTCTCGCCACAGGCCCCACGGACGGATAAGATACTAGTGTCGTCTGGAGTTTTCAATGTGGAAGTTCATTTTTAAATTTAATAAACATTATAAAGTTCTGGTATATTATGAAAACATAGTACTACAATAAATTTGCAGGTTTCTAGTAATTTCAGTTAAATATTTTGTACTGGGTGCACAGTCCTTTGGTAATTTGCTTTATGAAAAAAATGTTGTTACATTGATTCATGTTCGAATATTACCAATGATTCGCTTACAGATGTAGAAGTTTTATAACCAGAAGCAGAAACTATATTTAAGTCCAGAAACTGATTTCGTTTTCAGCGCTTTCCCACAATTTCACGGAATAAAAGTTGTAAGAATTTACCACTAGCAACTGAGAAATCATTAGAAGTATAAATTCAGTAATATTGTGAAGATTTTATCCCCTGTATAAAATAGACAATATAGTAATGGTAAAGAACTCGCTATATTAAGATAATGTTATTGGTAAATACGAGAAACACAACGTTTCAGACAAAAGCTCTTCATCGAATTTCCAGTAAAAATGGAAACCCGCTGCAGATGTGTTGTCCTTAACGTTGTTTCCGCGTTTACCAATAAAACTATTATAATTTAGTGAGTTTTTCACCGTTGTTATATTTTCTACTTCACATTTTGTCATTTTCTCAACCATGCAGTTATTCTAATATTACATCTACCCCTGTACGAGTACGTGTTTATATCTCTTCCTTTGTGATCTCCACAGAACAAAACAAATATTCCTTGATGAATTCTATCTTTATATTTTATCCACTAAGAGATTTAGGGGTCGTTTACAATTATTGCCATTTTCACCAGCTTACAAAACGAATGTTTGGGGAGGAGGTAGGAACTCAAATACCCTATTTTGTGGAGTTAAAACACTTTTTTTCCAGTTCCCCACTACCTTATTGATAGTACTGTGAAGTATTTCCTTTTTTATGAATAACTTAGACATCTTTGTAGCTTTTAGATGTGAGAGGAGGAGTTAAAAAAGTGTACGGTTTTTATGAATAACAAAAACAAATTACTTCAAATGTTCAGTTTCTAATTCTTACTTTCGGTAACAGCTGTCTCTGAAACGTTTATTCTGCGAGTTTTAGAATATAAACTATTTAAATATATTTTTTCTTTCTACATTTCTCTCACTTCCAGGTATAAATAGTACCTCCCAATACATATATATAGACGGATATTTCTGTTTTGGTGCTAAGGGGAAAAAAAAAGACCAGATGTGTTTTTCTATATCGCTCTTGTGATATTACATTATAGAGAAGAACTTGAAGTATTTGCCTTCCTTTTCGTTTTTTTATATATATCCAAACCTCATTTCCTATTGAAACGAATTTAACAAATACAGTGTACCGTCTTTACACAACACACAAACACTTTAAACTGCATGCTCTTTTTTTACCTCTCTTCCCTTATATCGACAACATTAAAAAGTCCAAACAGTCACGTTTATTGTTTTTTTTTCTAGCTAATTAAATGCGAAGTTCTCTGTTACTACTCTATATCCATAAGTGGGATTATGTTACTATTTTACTGTAAAAACTACACACATTTAATAAAAAATGGTTAAGGACCAAGACTATTTGCTTGTACTTTTAAATTATTATTTCGCGATTATGACATCAAAGTGTAGCTAATTAAGGTATAGAATTGCTTGAAAATAAAATATAGTACACATGTAGTAAACCTGTATGTTTCAATTCACCAATTAGAATTTTTACTGCATCATAGAAATATTGAAAGATATTAATTAACATTCTTTAGAGTTTATTACGGCGTTATAGTAGTAGGCGTGCGACTCGTAACCTGAGGGTCGCGGGTTCGCATCCCCATCGCGCTAAACATGCTCGCCCCTTCAGCCGTCGGGGCATTATAAAGTTACAGTCAATCCCTCTATTCGTTGGTAAAAGAGTAGCCCAAGAGTTGGCGGTGGGTGGTGATGAAAAGCTGTCTTCCCTCTAGTCTTATACTGCTAAATTAGGGACGGCTAGCGCAGTTAGCCCTCGAGTAGCTTTGTGCAAAATTTAAAACAACAAACAAACAGTTGTAGTTGTAAATTTAAAGTAATTTTAATTTTATTTACATTTTTCAAAAATATTTTTCCCGATATTTTTAATTATTAGTTATCAGATATAAACATAAATAAAGCCATAATACTTATAAAAAACAGATATTAATGTTACTAGTCCTCATATACAGGTTGCATCGTAAACATTACTAGAATTAAGAAAATTATACACATCTGTAAAGGGCTACACGTATAATTTGAGTTCTGATGATAAATATGGTTAAAAGTGAGTTTCAAACAATACATTATTCACCAGTGCTGATATTTTAGTTACGTCAGCGTAACAGCATGTACATACACTGCTGGCCAAAATCTTAAGGCCAATGAACATGAAGAAAATATATGCATTTTGCGTTGTTAGACTCAACCATTTATTTGAGTAGATCTTCGAAGACGTAAATAAGAAAATGGAAAATAAATATAAAAAAACTTTTTTCGCATTTAGTAAGGAAAATGTGAACACTATGAAATTAGCCTAAATACTAGCTGGTCAAAACTCTTACAACCATAATGAAACGAAGGGTTAATCCGTAAATACGTAACGAAATTTAGTTATTTGTGTTCAAGCATTAGCGTTGTCAACATCTTCCACTGACATCTCCTGTGTTACACTGGGTAAAAACATGGCAAAGGCTAAAAAGTTGACAGAGTTTGAATGTGACAGAATTGTCGGGCTGCAAAAGCAAGGTCTCTCTCAACGTGCCATCGTTAGTGAGATTGGACGTAGTAAAACTACTGTTGTAAATTGCTTAAAAGACCTTGAGGGATACGGAACGAGAATTTCAAGTGGTCGGTCCAAGAAAATTTCGCCGGCGTTGAGCAGGAGGATTCGACGGGTTGTCCGGCAAGACACCAGCCGATCGTCGAACCAGATTAAGGCCCTTATGGACGCAGAATGCAGCTCAAGAACAATAAAACGTCTTCAAAGGTCACGCCTCCTTCCACACCACGAAACAGCTCGGTTAAATTTTGCTGAGAATCACCAGACATTAGACGTAGAAAAGTGGAAGATGGTTTTGTTCTCTGATAAGTAAACATAACGTGGATGGTCCAGATGGCTTCCAACGTTTCTGGCACGATAAGGATATCCCACCGGAGACATTTTCTACACGACACAGTGGAGGAGGTTCTATCATGATCTGGGGTGCTTTCTCCTTCCATGGAACAGTGGAACTTCAGGTTATACAGGGGGCGTCAAACAGCAGCCGGCTACATTGGCATGTTGGAGAGAGCATCCTTATTGACTGAAAGCCCTCGATTGTGTGGAAATGACTGGATCTTTCAGCAAGACAACGCTGCAATCCACAATGCCCCATGGCGATTAATGTGATTCTTTTGGAGCATCCAGCGTGTTCGTCCGAACTGAACCCCATTGAAAATGTATGAGGGTGGATGTATATCAACCATGCCAAAGCGAATATTTGCAGTTTTTCGCAATGACGGCCGTGAAACTTACTACTGAGACCTCTTGTTTGGCATTTCTTACTCTGTTTTTGGTATGCTCTAAACTTTTGACCAGCTAGTATTTAGGCTAATTTCATAGTGTTCACATTTTCCTTCTACTAAAATAGTTTTTATTTCTATTTTTCCTTTTCTTATTTTCATCTTTCGAAGCTCTTCTCAAATAAGTGGTTGAGTCTAACAACACAAAATGAATATTTTTTTTTATATTCATTGGCGTTAAGATTTTGGCCAGCAGTGTACATTACACGCAAGTACAACTTGCCCATTATAGTAACAAAAGAAGTAAAAACTTACCCGTTTGGCTGTAGAGAGACCTGGACCTAACGTTGTATCACACTGAAATGAAATATTTGTATGCCAAATATAAAAAGCAATTAACTTTTAGACAATATCACATTTAGCACCGTAAGTATTCTATTTATATCGAAACGATTAGAGACTGGTGGATATAAATTCTTCGTCACAATTGTTGGATCGGAAACTTGCTCGCACGTTAACCCTATCAAAAAACGTTAGGAATCTCACCTCTGATCTTTTTATTCCTCACTTCTTTGTCGAAACACTCAATATTTACAACATTGAACTAATTAACCGGATAACAGAAACAGAAAAACTGACTAAACATTACAATGATTATTGTTTAACTTATTATAACAGACTCAGTAACTAAAGGCACAGTTATTTGCTACTACAACGTCCTCCTCACTATATTACACTGTGCCTTGTATTATCCTAAAAAAAAGGTTGAAATATGAGTTCACATTTCGTTGCTAAACATTTTTGGCCAATTAAACAAATCGAGTTAAAGGTAATATTTTAAAGGCTGATCTGTTCTCATTTATTGAATAAAGCACGATTAGTGGTAGTTATAATTAGAAATATATTTATATTCGTCACAATTACTATAGACAACATACGTATCATACGATAATTACAGTTTTACTATCTTAGTGACATCTATCGATGAATATCAGTCTGAGTTGTGCAATTTGTATATATGTATATATATTTTATTAGTTTGTCAGTGGTCAGAAAATCTAACAAATATTTTAAAATTAAATTTATCCTACTATTTGATAGGAAACAAATTCTGCAAGTGCAGCAGTTCGTTTGGAAATGAAAATACATTTACCTTATATGCTGCAATTTTATTTTAATAATCGAAAGCCAACTAAGTGTCATTAATTTATTTTCTTCTTTATTCCAACGCTAGTACAACGGTAAGTCTATGGATTTACAACGCTCGAATCAGAGATTCAATTCTTTTCGGTGAGCTCAACAGATAGCTCAATGCGGCTTTGGTAAAAGAAAACACACACGTATTCCACCAAAACCTGTAATTTAAATAATGAGTAAAGGAATTTATATCATATTAAAATCATTGATATATCAACATAACTCTTTTAAGCCTAATGTTAATTTTGGGAAAACGCTATGGGGAATTTATAAAATAAAGCTGTATATAGGCGATTTATCGGTGTCTATGTGTTTTTTTACAGCAAAGCCACATTGGGCTATTTGCTGAGTCCACCGAGGGGTTATCAGTGCCAAAATGTTTATAAAACACTTTTTTTTTGTTAATCTGAAATCAGCTATTATTTTTGTTCAAGAATTTTCTTTCACCTTAGGATCCTAGCATTGCATAATTATGAAGAAGTTTTCACAACTTCAATCAAATGTTCTTTCGTAGAAGTCGTGGCAGTTGTCACATTGTGACAACTTCTATATTGGAGAAACAAGTAGAAAAATGGAAACCAGATTAAAAGAACACAAAAAGTTACCTTCACACGTTTTCGAACACTACAAATCAAAATAAACACAACATAACCATAGAAAACACCCAAATACTAAATAAAGAAATAAACATTAATTAACGAACGTAAAATTAAAGAAGCCTTACTTATACAACAACTCAAGCCCAATATAAACTAATACAAAGGAAAACTTTTATAACAGCCGTTTTTACATATATAATTTTTGAAATGCTGATCGTCACGATAATAGTCACTTTAGGGCAATGTGCTGTGTCCATCGAAAGAAACTGAACTCATGAATTTAACGTTATAAATATGTAGACATACCGCTAACGTACCGGGAACATGATCACCACAAAGCTTCCATGATTTATTTTATATAGTTCACCCCTCTGCCACAACTAGAATTAATTATTTAGTTTGTATGGCTCAGCTCTCTGCCACAGTTATAAGAAACATTTCTGTGCGTTTTTCGGTTCATCTCTCACTGCCACAGTTAGAACTACAAGTTAGGTAAAATGCAAACTGTTGCACTGATATGAAGACACTGACAAGTAGAATTATTTTCTCGAACTTTGGTTTGGTGTGTATTGAATTTCGCGCAAAGCTACACAGGGGCTATCTGCGCTAGCCATCCCTAAATTTGCAGTGTAAGACTAGAGGGAAGGCAGCTAGTTATTATCATTCACCGCCAATCTTGGCTACTCTTTTATCAACGAATAGTGGGATTGACCTACATTATAATGCCTTTACGGCTGAAAGGGCGAGCATGTTTGGTGTGATGGAGATTCAAACCTGCTACACTCGGATTACGAGTCGAGTGCCTTAACCACCTGGCCCTCGAGGTGATAAAAAAATTTCAAAGTCATTTGTGGCTAATATCACATATTTCAAGGTTAAAACAAAGTTTATATAGTGTCATATAAATTTCTCTGTGAGCAAATTTTGAAAGGTTTGTTTGGAATTAAGCACAAAGCTACACAATGGACTATCTGTGCTCTGCCCACCACGAGTATCGAACCCGGTTTTTAGCGGTGTGAGTCCATTTTGAAATGTAATTTGTGATGTAATAAACAGTCTCTAAAGAAAACCTGTGATTTTAAAACGGTTGCTTTAGGTGAATAGAACAACAACACTAAAAATGCTTAATCTCAGAACAGAAATTAATGTCAATTGAGGGACTATTAGAGATTTTCTTTTTATGAAACCCCACATAAATTTACCTAATCTATTTTGTTTTGTAAAATATGTTATTCTTTCTTTTCCTTCTAAAAATAGTTAAATCCATATATTGGCTCCATGCTAATCTAGAATTACATTTGATGGAATAAAAATAGGGAGTTTTAGTTTGATTAAATAATGTTTACAGTATCTCCAGCCTTGTTTCGCTAATTTTTATGACCCCTGTTTACAGATTTTTAAATTTCCATTTTTTTCTTCTTTGCTGGCTTCTTCATGCTTAACCATGGGCAAAGCATTACTTGATATGGTAGCAGTTTATACAGTTCATGATGATTTACTGTAGCTATTAGTTATTTGATCACATTAGTTTGAGATGTAAAATAATAAACTGCAGCTGGATATTATCGTTGATATTTGTTTGAGAATATAGTGAATATTTATAGTTTCGGTCGAACTGAATTTTCTATACATAATCATGACAATGGGCAAATATACGCCTTGACTAAGACACAACATTCACTACGATTGTATTAAATGTAACAAGTAGAAAATCAGCCTTTGCAAATAAAACGTATACACGTAAAATATCACTTTAAATAAACTTTCGTGTCTTTTAAAATATTGATTTTATTAGTGTGTGCAATAAAATTTAATATTATGTATATTGATTTATCACTCCTTCACTTTAAACATAATACAGGGATTGGATCCCTAATGGCACTTACTATATATTGACTATCTACATGTTACAGTCATCTAATGTTCATCTCTTACACAGGCCTACGATTTTAAACTTCATAAAAGTGATTTTGATGTTTTTAACGGATTTTTCATAATCCAGCTAAGAAGATTTCGAATATAATATTAATTTTTTCTATCACTTAAGGATTTTTTACAAATCAGGAAGAAAAACTTACTTAGATCAGATTTATAACAATTTCACCACAAATATAACAGGATACGTTTGGATCATTTACACAGCCTCTTGTTTCCATAGCGACGAGTAAATAATATTGAAAAGAGTGTGTGTTTTCTTATAGCAAAGCTACATCAGGCTATCTGCTGAGCCCACCGAGGTACTCGAACCCCTGATTTTAGCGTTGGTATTTCATAGAATTACTGCTGGTATGTCATAGTGCACGCGCAAACAAATACTATCCAGAAATCACACAGAATGCGGCCTCTTAACTGTTTATATACGAGCGCTGAATTTCTCGTGGGTTCTAGAACAATCAATAATACAAGAAACAAGCTACAGCCACTGGTCGTCAACATTTTAAACATAAAAAAATGTGACCCGATTTCATTGATAATTATTAACTTATGTAAAAGTACGTATGACGTTTAGTGAAAAATCTGCACATGATGGAGAAAAATTGATATCAATTTCGGATCCAGCGTACAGGAATTACTGTAGAATGTGTAAAAATTTCATGACAATAAAACCAACGCAGGCCTGTGTTATTGACTGGTAATTCCCATTTCACTCTGTTCTTAACGTTTTTAAAAAGAACAACAGATATTTACACTAGAATTATGATATTTATGCAACATATAGAATAAACAAATTGACTTTTCAATACCTCTACGGCTTTTGCAATACCTTATTTAGTATTCAACAAAAGGTTTAGGTGTAATATACAAAGTCGTTTTTGTTGTAAGCTGGCGATAAAATAGTAAACTAATAAGAAATATAAACGTGCCTTTTTGAGCGGATGTATTCCCTTTTAAGCCTAACATGCGTGTTTTTTATGTATTTTTATATGTGCACAACTTTAACAGTCAATAGTAAATGTTTTAAAGTGTTGTTTGAATTGAATCTTGATTGTTTATGGTGCTTTCTGCCAGAACGTTCTGTTGGAGTTTGTGCAATTCCTTACAGTTCTTATTATGAACAATTATCACAGTTCATTATTAAAGTTTCAGCCAATTAAAATACATTTTCACACTTTACTGTTCTAGATTATATATTTAATACTTAAACCTAAACATTTTGTATTATTTGCTATGGAGAGAAGGGCCTGGCATGGCCTAGCGCGTTAAGGCGTGCGCTTCGTAATCTGAGGGTCGCGGGTTCGCGCCCGCGTCGCGCTAAACATGCTCGCCCTCCCAGCCGTGGGGGTGTATAATGTGACGGTCAATCCCACTATTCGTTGGTAAAAGAGTAGCCCAAGAGTTGGCGG
This sequence comes from Tachypleus tridentatus, assembly GCF_004210375.1. Taxonomy (NCBI): domain Eukaryota; kingdom Metazoa; phylum Arthropoda; class Merostomata; order Xiphosura; family Limulidae; genus Tachypleus; species Tachypleus tridentatus. Next base: position 162,354,715 of record NC_134834.1, read on the forward strand.
TGGGTGGTGATGACTAGCTGCCTTCCCTCTAGTCTTACACTGCTAAATTAGGGACGGCTAGCACAGATAGCCCTCGAGTAGCTTTGTGCGAAATTTCCAAACAAACAAACAAACAAAGCTATGGAGAGTTTTAGTATGACGTAATGATGATGTGTGACACCTAGAAATTTCCCAAGTGTGTAGATTAAATGTGACGTGCACAAGACATCTCGAATTTTCTAGGGCTTGGGAAAAAGAATATTCGATAAAAAATTTAAGAATTGTTGTCGAACAGTGAGGTACTCAGTTATTAAGTCTGATTAGTGCTATAAAGTTTCCTTTTTTTATGTTTTTGAATTTCTCGCAAAGCCACACGAGGGATATCTGCGCTAGCCATTCCTAATTTAGCAGTGTAAAACTAGATGGAAGGCAGCTAGTCATCACCACCCACCGCCAACTCTTGAGCTACTCTTTTACCAACGAAAAGTGGGATTGACCGAACATTATAACGCCCCCACGGATGAAAGGGCGAGCATGTTTGGTGCGACTGCGATTCGACCCTGCAACCTTCAGGTTACGAGTCGAACGCCTTAACCATGCCGGGCCTAATTTCTTCTGTTGTGCAGAAGTTAACGAGTATGTGTTTAGTGAGTGAGATAATTTTTACTTTCGCATAAGAACTGGGTTTATTAGCAAATATATGATACACATATTTTTGAATAAACAGATAACTTGCTACAAAATAATACATAACACACTTGAAAAAATACAAGAACAGATCAATAAGGTAAAATATAAAATCATAGACAGAATAAAATGCTTAGAAAAGGGATATGTAAATGAAAGTAACCCTTCACACCTCTCTCCGAATATCCGTAAAAGTTCAACTACAAACACCATTATGTATTAATTATGGAATAGTCAATATTGATTACTATTTCTCCTATACACTGATGACTGTTGAATCTTTCTGGTCTACAATAGTTACGTCACTAAATCATGGAGTTACAGAACTTACAAGGTTTGTTGAATAACATCGTTCAAATAAGAAACCAACATATAACAGAAAGCATCATAGAAGGCATGAGTAGTTATCAATTCCTTTTACTGTTCAAAGGATGCTGCCTCACGCTGATTGGCTGCCCCAGATGACAGTTCGTTATAAAGGACGCTCAACACTAGTTCATGAGTTATTTAAATTTTCTTACCATTTATATGTCCTTTAAGGATGATATCTTAATCCAAACTTATTTTTTAATTATCATTAAGCGTTTATCAATGACATGATATATTATTTAACGTAACATGATTACAATTATATACGTTTTACTACATGTACAATACATAACTATACGTTTAAATTGCCCTTAAAAGGGCAATAATATAGAATAATTAAAACTTATACTTTATAAACCATTTTACATCGCCAAAAACGTTTGTTATTTAATAACACTTTTACTGATTTGTGACAAATAAATGTACACATTTTACAAAGGCTGACTTTCACATATACTTAATCTCGATAAACTTATACGTTCGAATTAAGAAAAATCGTTGTATATAACAAATGGATATAGGCTTTTGTAGTTTTGTAAGGGAGGAAATTCCAATTATCTCGATATTTGTCTGTCACTTTTACTTAGCCTGAGGGCGTTGACAAACATTCAGTCCCTAACTCGTTTCTTTTCAACGTACACAATGGGATTGTAGCGACAAAACGTACACAATGGAACTGTAGCGACAAAATGTACACAAATTTACCGTCAAGAGATATCAACCATCACAAAACTAATGTAAAAGTGTTTCCTTTCTCCACGAGTCACCTTTTATTCTTTATAATAAAAACTTATTTGAGTTGTGTATTTGTAAATATCTAACATTATTATGCTGTCAAAATTTTAACTCTCAATTTTAAAATATTTCTATATAGCTATTTATTTATATATTTAAATGTTCAAATTTTAAGGTGAACCGTCAAGTATTGTGAATATATATATATAAAGTGTAAGAATATATAGATTTATTTGGATACAAAATCCATTATCAGAGTTAATGTACAGTGAACATAATGATAGACAGTAAACCTGTGTATGTGTGATACTTTACAAGTGTTTATTTATACCAGTTTTGAAGTGGATAGGAGTGGTATATGAAGGTCAACACGACAGACAGATTGGTTTCACATGTTTTGTATAGTTTTTAAAATAAAGAAACTGATTACTTGCCTCTTATGTTTCATTTATAATAATCTGTTTGAACAAGTATATACTACAGGTATTATTACACTAGTTGTATGTCAGTATTTTATAAACTAAGGAATTTCCTTAAATAGTATATTAGTATTACTTGGCGTATTGTTTACAAATGTTTCAGTATGCTTGTTAAATATGTGATTTTTACATACATATGTAAAAACTTTTACATCGAGTTATGATGAAACAAAAGTTTTTTTATATCAAATAGATGTTTATTACAAACTAATATTTATGATGTGTACTTTAACTAAGACTGAGCTTGACATATATTTATAAACTAAGAAATTTTCGTAGACAGTATACTAGGCCACCCAGTGGCTCAGCAGGATGGCTGCGGCCTTACAACGCTAAAAAACGGGTTTCGATACCTGTAGGGGGCAGAGCACAGATAACCCATTGTATAACTTTGTACTTAATTCAAAACAGTATCCTAGTGTATTTTAAAGTTTTGTTACGAAATGTTTCAATATATGTAATACTCCAGTTCGAGATTTTACTGACGTATATTAAAGATAGTATATTAGTCTACGATGAGAAGTGAATATCATTTTCGAAAACACTGATCTCTGGTATTTTTGTGCAATTGGCAAAGTGTAAGTTAAAGATAATTCATGTTACACAGTAACAGTTTTGAAATCCACGTAAAGAAGTATAACTGTTTTGAAATAGTCAAAAAATAATTATTTATAACTGAAGATTATTTAACGATTATGATAGTCAACTAATTTTCAGTATTGTGTTGATTTTTTTTTCTTGGTGTGACTAATAATATAACACAAAACAGGTATATACAAACCTGATCTTCCACTGTTGTGATCATCTAAGTACAGAGAAGTGACAGCCTATTCTTGCTAATTATTGATGACGTGTTGAGACAATGATGGCATTATCGTTGCTGATAGAGTAAGTGACCACGTGATCATTGTTGATCATTGAAATCGCGAACCAGTTTCAACGTTTCTTGAGCTTTTAATAAAAATATATGAATAATCAGTAAGCCATTCATTTAGTATTTTTAGTTGTAGCAAAAAATGAATTACAGGACAAGTGACATAAAGGTGAAAGAACGTGGTTTCTGTATTAATTATATGGTGACTGACGTTCCCCAAGATATTTTAGACAGTTAGTGTGTTCTGTGTATAATTTTAATAAATACTAATTGAAATGTTTATGAAAACAAAACCCTTGTCCTGTGTGTGATTTAAAGTCTCCCGCTGGTGCAGTGGTAAGTCTTTGGATTTACAACGCTAAAATCAGCGGTTCGTTTACCAGTGTTGGACTCAGCAGATAGCCCATTGTAGCTTTACTATAAGAAAACATACACGCACTTTGATTTTAAAAAGTTTTGTAAAATAAATTTGTGGCTGCTGTTAAATAGATCATTTGTCAATGATTTTAAATCTTGGCCTAATACATAGCAATAATATTTCTAAACATGAAATAATTCAACAATAACGAAAAATCATACATTTAAATAGAATCGTTCTTTCATTTCGTTCTAGGCTGACTAATATGTCAGGCACTGTATGCTATATGGCCAGGTGGTTAGGGCGTTCTGAGGGTCGCGGGTTCAAGTCCCGTCACGCCAAACATACTCGCACTTTCAGCCGTGGGGGCGTTATAAAAAGAGTATATAAACGGTAAAAGAGTAGCCCAAGAGTTGGCTTACACTGTTAAATTAGGGACGGCTAGCGCAGGTAACTATCTTGTAGCTTTGCGAGAAAAAAAAAAGGTATGCTGTAATTATACACTAACATATAAAATATCGAGAATTCCCAGTTATTGTTTTATATGACAATGTAATGAACTTATCAAGATAATTGTAATGTTTCATTATTGATAATTACATTTTAGAAACGCAAAGTTTAAATAAATACAAAAAAGTCTCTAACTGATACGGATTTCTGTGATTTACATCATTCCGAAGTGAACCATCTATTTCATGTACGTTGTGAATATGTACATAGCGACAGTTTATAATGATTTACATTTATTTTAATAAAAGGCTTCCATAACTATTAAATATATAGTTTGTTTTTGAATTTCGCGCAAAGCTACTAGAGCGAAGGCAGCTAGTCATCACCACACACCGCTAACTCTTGGGCTACTCTTTTATCAACGATTAGTGAGATTGACCGTCACGTTATAACGCCCCCACGGCTGAAAAGGCGAGCATGTTTGGTGCGACGAGGATGCGAATTCGCGACCCTCAGATTACGAGTCGCACGCCTTAACCCACCTGGCAATGCTGAGCCCTAAATATATTGTAAATAGATAGCGACGATGTGTTATAATTAACTTTTATTTTAATAAAAATTTTCCTTAAATATAGTGTAAAGGTCACACATTTAAATAGTGTAAAACTTTCATTTAATTTTCACTGGACTGAAACACTATTCTAGTTCAGTGTATAATAATTTATGCTGAGTAATAAATTAGTAATTTAAATACTAAATAAAGAAAAATGTTTGGTAACTTTTAAATATCAGTAAAACTAATTAAAGTACAGTATGCATATGCATAATTCATTATTAAATATTGTTTGTTTGTTTGTTTAGAATTAAGCTACACAATGGACTATCTGTGCTCTGCTCACCAGGGGTACCGAAACCCGGTTTTCAGTAATGCGAATGCGCAGACATGCCGCTGTGCAGTTTGGTGGTGTATAAATATTGTATTACAGCCTAATTGAATACATCTAGCGATCTGTAAAAGTGAATATTATTTAGGAGTTTTCATTTAATTTATATAGTGATTACAGTAACTAATGTTATGCATGTATCATAGAACATGACTAACAATGAATAATTCATGTTACCAAAAACAGTAGTCATTTGGTTAATAATTTATGGTCCTTGGACTAGCTAGGCAGTTATTATTGCCAGATAAACTTGGTCATTCTCATCCTATAGTTTTTCTAATTCAGTATATTTTCTTAACCAAGACGGGCAGAGGCCTGGAGTAGCAAATACTTCGGACTGACATCATCTTCTCTTCTCTGGTTATTTCAAGAAAAAATAATAATGACGTCAGAATTTCTGTAGTGGGTTTGCATACTCTATGTATGTCTGCGTGTGACCTCTTCGTGATCTTTGTAATTCTGTACCCAGATTGTATGCATGTGAAATGAAGTAAACAGTAGTTTTGACATTTCTAACCCCATAATTTTTTTGAACTTCTATATTTTTTAACCAAGACAATCAGTATTCTTCAATGACCCAAACATGGTAAACTATATAGTTTGTGACGTCATTGTCTCGAAGATACAATAGAATGGCCCGACATGGCCAAGTGGGTTAAGTCGTTCGACTCATAATCTAAGGGTCGCGGGTTCGAATCCCCGTCACCCCAAACATGCTGGTCCTTTCAACCGTGGGGGCGATATAATGTGAAATATAATGTGACGGTCAATCCCACTAATCGTTGGTAAAAGAGTAGCCCAAGAGTTGGCGGTGGGTGGTGATGACTAGCTGCCTTTCCTCTAATCTTACACTGCTAAATTAGGGACGGATAGTGCAGATAGTCCTCGTGTAGCTTTTCGCGAAATTAAAAAAAAAACTAAAAAAAAGAGATTAACATTTGATCATGTGTTTTCATAATAACTGTCTGTATACCTATTTTAATTTCACATCAGAAAGCGGTTCGTTAGGTTTACGAACTTATAATAAAACTACATGCAGCAATTTGTATGTGTGTTTCACGATAGACATTCTGAAAGTTGTTGTGTTTTATATATTGGTTAATAAGTCGTTCATTTATTACATTTAGCTGTAGGGCGATTACTGGTTACAAAGGATTTATAAAACATTAGATATCCTACAGAACACTATCTGAAAGAAGCTATGAAGTGATTAAAATATATTCTAATAAGTTTTGAGTGCATTTATAGGTGATAAGTGGTTATGTAGAAAATGAAAGAATACAGTAAGTGAATCAATTATTCCTTTATTACAGATAATGAACGTTAATATAATCAAATTTTGAAGTTGGTGATTTATAGAAGTACTGCTTCAGTGTCTTTGTCAAAATCCTATGGTAATAATAGTGATTAGGAACATCTGAAAGTCTCGCATTTGGAAAAAAAATGTGTAAATTATTTTATCACAAATTACTAAAAGTGTTATTACATAGCAAACTTTTAATTTACGATGCAAACTACTGTATAAAGTATAAGTTTTAATTATTGCGTGATATACCCCTCTTTAAAATGACTTAAACATGGAGTCATATATTGTATGCTTGGTAAAACATATATAATTGTGATCATGCTACGTTAAATAATATATCATGTCATTGAAAAAGATTTGATTGATAATTAAAAGAGCAAGTTTTAATTAAGATATCACGTTTATAGAGCATATAAATGATTATGAAATTTAATTAATAGAATAATTGGTGTTAAATATCCTTTTTTTGACAAATTAATTATAAATGAATCAGCAATAAGCATCCTTTTTTTAACAAATTAATTATAAATAAATCAGCATTAAGCATCCTCTTTAGGATGATTTAATTATAAATGATTTAATGATAAGTTTTCGACGTAATGAGACTTGCATCGTATGAGTCATAGCAGCCTAACTACGTGCCCCTAACAATTCGCCCTCTGGTAACAGAGTTTGAATGAATTTCAACATAATTAAATCTAGACGTTGATGACTTGTAGAAATACTGTAACAGTATATTTGTTAAAATCCGACGGTAATAATAGTGATTAAGTATATATAAAAGTACGCCTTTGTAAAACATGTGTAAATTACTTTGTCACAAATTAGTAAAAAATGTTTTTGTACCATAAAGATTTTATTGACGATGTAAAATATTATATTAGGTTTTTGAACTGCGAAGTTTGGAAAAGTATAAACCAGTGTTGTAAAACGTGCTTCAATCAAAGTAAGCACCATTTGCTTCAACACGCTTTTGCCAACGTGTAACGATGCTGTTCAGAGCCCTGCTGTAGAAATCAGAGTTCATATAATCAATGAACTCCCTAAAAGCTTCTTCTGTAGCCGCCTGGTTTTGAAAGCATTTATTGTTTAAAATGTTGTCAAAGTGCTTTAAAAAATGAAAATCTGTAGGGGAATAAGGTGGATGAGGTAGAACTTTGAATCACAATTCGTTCAATTTGTGGAGCGTCATCCTTGACAGGTCTCATAACGCCGATTTTGTTGATCTTCAGTCAGCTCATGCGGAATCCACTTGTCCAATTTTTTTGTCTTTCCAATCGCAGTCAGGTGGTTGGCGGTGCTTGATTTGCTTGTGCGTAGCTTTTTCTCAATCTCACGTACTGTTGTGCGAGGGTCTGTCTCACCTGCTTCCCTTAATGTGTTTTCATTATAAGGATGGCTTCCTTCCACGACCTTCGTGGTCTTTAAGACTTTCATTTCCATGTTGAAACCTTTAGAAACAACGCTAAACTGTACGTTCAGTAATAGATCTATGGCCGAATGCCTGATTGATGTTCGGTGTAGTTTCAGTTGCTTTTCGTTAAGTTTGAAGTCGAACAGGAAAATCAGACGAAAGTCCTTCTTATCCATGTTGCTTTAGGGGCTGCAAAACTTACTCTAAGTATAGTTGGGACAGCAAGTAACTAAGACACATTGCAAGAAACAAACGTCGGAGTAAACCAACTCAATATTTAGCTTCTAAATGTTATCGTGACGATTTCGGAATTCATTTCTGTTTGTTTGTTTTGAATTTCGCACAAAGCTTCTCGAGGGCTATCCGTGCTAGCCATCCCTAATTTTGCAGTGTACGACTAGAGGAAAGGCAACTAGTCATCACCACCCACCGCCAACTCTTGGGCTACTCTTTTACCAACGAACAGTGGGATTGACTGTCACATTATAACGCCCCACGGCTGAAAGGGGAACATGTTTGGTGCGACCCTCGGATTACGAGTCGAACACCTTAATACACTTGGCCATGCCGGGCCCATTCATTTTTGAACAACCTAATATAAAACATAAGTTTTAATTATTGCATGATACTGCCAATTTTAGGGCGATTTAAACCTTCAGACATGTATTGTATGCGTGATAAAGTGTAATTTGTGGTTATGCTACGTTAAATATTGTTTTTGACATTTTATTATATCACTAAAACTCTTCAATTAGTTGCTTAAGATATTGTCCTTTGAAGACAGGAAATCAAATTAACTGATGAATTGGTGAATAATAAACTATGTTTTCTTGTTTCTCAAACAAAAGGGCCAGTTTCAACAACAGTTAGCAACCTGAAAACTCAAACATCTACTAATCGTTGATGGCAATCTGCTTTTACCATTTGGGTTATGTAATACATTTGTTACATTTCAACAAATAATGGAGTGCAGTTTTAAAGGCATTTTAGACATGACATAGTTTTGGGTGTTCATAAAGTATGTACTATCTAGACTACACGGAATTTCGTACACGTCTACTTGAATAATGTAATCATATAGAACAAGAATTTTGATGGATGTTGGTGATGGGTTACTGCAAGTATTGGATTGATTAAGGCAGGAGAATCTTCAACTGAAACCCAAGAAGTGAGTTGTCCCATCAACAAGTAGAAAGAAAATGCATACAGACGAAAATAAAATTGAATCTGTTCAAAATTGATAAATGTCACAGAACTAACAGAAAACAAGTGAAAGGTTTGTTGGATTGCTGACTGTGTACAAGTATTCAACAAATTCAATGAATAATTAACTCCCAACTAATGAAAGTCAACTCATACGAGATGAAATTGCCATTTATTTTGCAGAGGAACCAGTGCTATCAAACGTACAACACATGGAAGAACACGTAATTGCTTAATATAAGAAGAAAATATTCATTACAGGAAGAAAGTATTGTACAGCTTGAAAAGAGTGTTAAATGGTGTTCAAACTTTGGATAGTTTTCATCATTATCTATATTGGTGGAAGTTTGTAATCCAGAAAGCCAGATGGAGAGATGGGTCCAGAAACTTCAAAAGTACAATTTTAATATAATGCTTTATCTTGCATGTAACCATGAAAATGCTGATACATTATTCCAAAAATCTTGTAGTAAGAGAACAAAATTATAGTGCAACTGAGTCGAATGAAAGAAAAGTCATTCACAAATGTCAATGAAGATCTAATGTGGTGACAATGAAGATCTAATGTGATACATCAATTAATAAACGCTCAATTAAAATGTACGAGTTTGTAACCAGTTATTCAGTAGATCGAGAAGAGTACAGAGTGATACTCATGGCAAAAAAATGCTCTATACAGCCCCAAAACAGTAAGATTCTTTATGCCTGCAAAAGGCTTTTATGTCTGAATTGGTAAGATACCAGTATATAAAAAATATGACTACAGTTGGTACTTCTGGAGCCACTGAAGTCAGGAGCATTCCATTATCTCCACAACTTTTTAATAGCTGGATGCTTAGGTGTTGAGAAAACAAGACATTTCTCTTGGGTTGGGTGCTGAAAATGTTTTGAGAAATCGTGTAACCTGTATAAACTATGTTGTGAGAGAATAGATCGATAAAACTTATAGCATTGACAACTACAGTGATATTGTGTTCGAGCATCACTTCAAAGAAGCATTGTCTTTGTGCTTGGGCCTCTACCAGTACAACAATGGAAATAAATACATCATGGTCAGTAGCATATGACGTTTTTAACCAGGAAGCAGAAACTATGTAAAGTGAGCTTTTCTATAACGTGGGTTAACGTTTGGGGTTGTTATTATATTTTTAACAAAGGTAAGACATATAACTTCGAATAAACTTTGTTTATTGACATTTGTCAAATTCTTGATATCAAGAAAACCAGGGCAACAGCCTGTCTTCAGATAAAAGTTAAAAATATACAAACATTCACTTCAAAATAAATTACCCATTTATGCTGATGAACATTAAAAAAGATGAAATCAATATATTTCACTCTTACTCATGAATCCTAAAGTATACAGAGGGATTAAGGAACAGCAATGATGTTACACATGAGTTTACTCAATAAAAACTCCAATCAACCAGGGTTAAGATAAAAATCATCATTATATTAACGTTTATAAGGCTGCGTTTCATTGAGGTGATAAATTTCTCGCCAAAATAAAAGATAAACTCTGAAGTTGAGTAGGTGCTAGAAAGGGCTGTATGTTCAAGTGAAAATAACCAATGATATGGTTTATAGAATTCATAAGAACTGTTGTTCTATGCCAAATGTCATTTAACTTGATCGTCTTTTAAAATATGGAGGTAAAAGAATGGCCAACTACTTAACTATTAAAATAATGTCTAGCATATCACAAAAAGAAGAGCCACAACTAGATTCTCTTCTCAACTACCAACCTGAAGAGATCTCCCTCAGTGACAAGGCAACAACTGACAATAAAGGACCAGATGCCAGCCCATCTTCATACTACAGACCACAGAGAAGGAAATCATAAGAAAGATTTGGCATTCCCAGATTGTCCCTGCAGAAGAAAGGTCCATCTTTCGAAAGCTCTCGGGTTATAAGTGTTTCTATTTCAGTTTTAAAAAGAGTTGGCGAATGGACAATGCAAAATAAATAATGAGAATTATTATTTTTAATAGGCATTTCTATTATACTCTGTTTAAAAGACTTAATTAATGATTTATATATCACACTGCCTATTTGTTAACATACAGTTTTGCTAGTTCTACATAATAACTTTATGCATTACTCTTTTATTTGAGTATTTTGTTTTTGTTTTCTTTTTGAATTTCACGCCAAGCTACTCGAGGGCTATCTGCAGTAGCCGGCCCTAATTTGGCAGTGTAAGACTAGAGGGAAGGCAGCTAGTCATCACCACCCGCCAACCAACTCTTGGGCTACTCTTTTACCAACGAGTAGTGGGATTGACCGTCACTTTTTAACGCCCCCACGGCTGAAAGGGCGAGCATGTTTGGTGCAACGGATATTTGAGTATTAGAATCGCTCAAAGGACTTTATAATCTAGGAAGAGGCAATGTTTTAAACTACGTTTGTAATACTTTGATGCACACGTTTTACAGTATTTGTCACAGAGGATTTTGGTAGTGAATAATGATGATGATAGAACTTTATCTCGTGCTTGGTTTGAAAAACATGCATGTGGCATCTTGAATATTTTAGAAATTTGGAAAAGAACTAATATTCAATAAAAACACTAGAGCTGCTTCTTGCTGAGTTAACAAAACAGTGTGTCGGTAAAAGTGTGGGTTATTTAGTGAATAATTTGTTTGGGAATTAGTTATTAGCCAGTTAGTGGGGCAATTCAATGTTGTTCATATTCAGTTGTTCTGTGGATACGAACAAGCCCACAGCCAGATCTGGAAATGGGGAGGGACCATTTTTGGTCCAATATTAAACTTGTTTCATGTGTAACTTTTGTGCCGAGGGACGAAACAAATCCGAACTGTGTAATAATTACTTTATTATCACTGTAAATAATACAATTCAAGTACATTTTCTGTGATAAATATGAAAATGGTGTTTTAGCATGTATGCACAGAGTTACACAAGTCATAATATAATGAGAGCCATCATCTATGAAAGGGAAAAAAACATGTTAATAGGAAAGTGAAACTCCGGCGGAAGTGGTGGGGTTCGCACCCCGAAAAAAATCCTTGCTACAGGCTTGATACGAGAACAATTCTAATATGCAAGTGACTGCTTGGTTTTATTTATCAGTTAGACTTATGAACGTTACCAAATAAATAACTCATTAAAAAGAAATGGACCGGACTTTGCACAAATTTTTAGCACATCATCAAAACGAACTCTCCCAATGATAGGAAACTATAATATCATCTTAGTGAAGAAGTTACGTCCTAGTTTCTCCAGATATTAAATTCCTATAACTATTATGTTATCAATAGGGCTGCTACATTACAATTCTACGCTTACTATTTAAATAGGTCCAGCATGGCCAGGTGGGTAAGGCACTTGACTCGTAATTCGAGGATCGCGGGTTCGAATTCCCGTCACACCAAACATGCTCGCCCTTTCAGCCGTGAGGGTCTTATAAAATTACGATCAATCCTATTACTCATTGGTAAAAGAGTAGCCCAAGAGTTTGCGGTGGGTGGTGATGACTAGCTGCCTTCTCTCTAGTCTTACACTGCTAAATTAGGGACGGCTAGCGCAGATAGCCCTCGTGTAGCTTTGTGCAAAATTCAAAACAAAACAATACTATTTTAATAAGAAGAAATAAGAAATGTAAAATCCATATTAAGAAAGGATGCGAGGGTTAAGTTGAACTAGAACCATGAACTATTCTAGAAGCAGATTAGAACTTAAGCAAAATAATAATGTGACTATGTTTTAAATACTTAAAATACAAAACCCTTTCATGAAATGAAATAAGACGTAAAAGTACTAAACTCTGTACAATCTGAAGACAAACTTAACTTAATCTGAAACCTAAATTTAACTATATTTTGAGGATAAATTATGCATGTGTGAATTTTAATATACGTTCATACATACACATATAGACCAAGCACAAAGTAATACACATTTACGTGGACGGCTAATCTACGTCTAAATTATAAATACGTATAGCGCTATCCAGTACTAGGTGGGTTTCTACCGTGATTAGCGAAATAACCTCAGTTAATTCCAATGGTTGCTTGCATTAAGTATATACCTACCAATACCGTTATTGCTCAACTAAACGCTTTAACGTTTTATTGCCTTGTTTTCGACACGTTTACATGTTTTAAATATATACTGTGGCCAAACAGCTGATGTTCTCTCGCCTCCTGATGTGGTCTGGAACCTAGATAAGGCCGACTCTTTGTCTAACAGATGCAATCCTAATGAAGAGCGTTAAGCCTACTTTAATGTTCTGTGTCCAAGTTAAATCTATACGGCTCTAAACAAGTGGAAAGATTACCTTAAATTGTCTTCTCGTGAAGTTTCTTGAACAAATTAGTTTTTGGCCCTTGTGAAAGATACTGTTAACATAAATTATCTGAATTACCTATAGATACTATTTACATAAATTATCTTAAGTACCAATGCATCCGTTTTTCATGTTATGAATGTGGTCATTCGGAAGTCTGAGATTGAGTTTTTTTATTTTTATCTTTTTAACGTTTAATGATTAGTCTTACAAACTACTGAAAGAGGCATAAGCCCCAAGATTATAAGACTGTTTGGTCACAACAATTAACAAAATCGATCTAGATTTTCTGGAAGAAAATACTTTGTAGATGGCTTCATAATCGTAGTGGAATCAACTAGGAGCAAAGTATAGTTTATTGAGACAGTGTGAAAAACTTGTAATAATTATAAATCTGTGCACTTCATAAATGCAGAACGTTTAAAAAAATATTTACATTCACAATTCTGTTAAGTAATTAAATAATAAATACATGAGGTAAGACAGGTTTTGACGCTGTACACGTAATATAATTAATCCATAAGCCATGTTTATACATAAACATAAAGCATAGAGCAAAAGTTGCTATGCAATTGGTTTAGTTGATATTATACAATTAGTACTAACAAAAACATTGTACAGATAATGAAAACTAATTTAATTATTGTTTGTTTCAGAATATGAAATTGTATTTAAATGAAAGAACAAAAAATGTTTAATCATTTTTACTCGACTTTGAATATTAATTGCTTTTGTAAACAGGAATTTACATTATTAAAAAAACACTCAAAAGTTCTAATGTAAAATCTGAAAGTCTTACAGTTTTCGTAAATACAGTATTAACAAAATTAAATATTTTAAAAACACTTTAGAATTGCGTATTACGTAGCTTTGTGCTAAAAAAAACACAACTAATGGGTTTCGTGGATGTTACTTAATTAAGGATGTGTTTTGCGTATATTATGTACTGTTCACAAATAAATTTAATCTTATAATCAAAATGTGTTTTACTTATATATTATTCTTTAAAACATTGAATCTTCTGAAACCAAGGGATTATAATTACATTTTAGACCCGATATCTATGTGATTTAAAGAGTAAAGTATGTATGTGGGTTGGAAGCTTTTTGAAATTCATTAAACTGTGCAAAAATGTCATTGGAGGTAGGGAAGGACGGACGACAGCACCATATGTGTAAGAGAGGGAAGGATTGGTGTAGATATTACTATGCACTGTTTGTTTTGGAATTTCGCGCAAAGCTATACGAGGGCTATCTGCGCTAGTTGTCCCTAATTTATCAATGTAAGAGTAGAGGAGAGGCAGCTAGTCATCACCACCCACCGCCAACTCTTGGGCTACTCTTTTACCAACGAGTAGAGGGATTGACCGTTACAATGTAACGTCCCGACGGCTGAAAGGACGAGCATGTTTGGTGTGACAGGGATTCGAGCCCTCGGCCCTCGGATTACGATTCGAGTGCATTAACCATCCGGCCATACCGGGAGTACTATGCATTCCAAAGGAAAAATATATGGATAATGGACCTGTCATCTCTTGTGTGTTTTCTTATAGCAAAGCCACATTGGACTATCTGCTGAGCCCACCGAGGGGAATCAAACCCCTGATTTTAGCGTTGTAAATCCGTAGACATACCGCTGTACTAGCGGGGGGCCTGTCATCTCTTCATAGCTCCATCTCGTATAACAGTGTTTATGTATTACGTTTTGTGTGAATTTCTTCACACACTTATAGACTCGCAGGGTACCTGTTGTGTCACCTGTTGATTTTTAACACCTGCCGCTGATACCCAGGTTTTGAAAGCTTTACTAGATGTGTTGTCTCTTACCAGACGAGTTGATCGGTTTGTCGTTTTTGATCACATCATTCGGTTTTAAATGTGTTCTTTTATACTAGAGGTGTTGTGTAATAGGTTTAGCACCCTCAAGTTTTGACCTCGCAATCATTGAAAACCCCGCAGAGCCATTAGATTCCTTTATAACCTAATGTGTCTAGTTTCTCATATGTCACTTAACTATTTAACTTAAATACACTTAAACAAACTTTGTACATTCAAATACAATACACCACAGTCAAAACAATGTTTCATATGCGAAACACGAGTTTATCCCATAATAATGTGGCTTTGCTATAAGAAAACACACACACACACAAATATCAGAGATTTAAACAAAGAAAAAACATTACTTAAAATAGTGTTTCAAAAATCCTCAATGTTCATTAACAAATTATAAAATTTGTAATATATTATTAAATTTTGGGATTGCATTTTCAAGAACATGCTACGGAATTATATGAGACCGAAACACCCTGATTAATTCCATCGTGTTCAAAACAACTTTCTCCAAATGCAGAAACGCGCGCGTTTCGTCTATTTAACCGACCTCTATTTATAATAAAGTATTCTTAAAAGTAAAGTTTTTATTAAAAATCGAAATTATACAAATGTCTCATACGTTTGAGCTGACATTGATTGTTTGATAGCAGTATTTGATTGTTTGTTTTGTTTTTGAACGAGTTAGCGTGATGAATTTATTAGAAAACGTTTTAGTGCTGAACCCAACTTTTACTTTATTAAATGGGTGATTAGTATTGTTGCTAGTGGTGTAAAAACCTGTTCTTGAGCCACAGTCGTTAACTGAAAGAATACAATTTGATTATAAAGTCTTAACGCTTCGCATATTAATATCGTCACAACTAGTGTGCTGAAATAGCACGTTTCTGTCTCTTGCAGGTATTTATATTTTCTAGCTAATCCACGTAGATAGCCCTCGAGCAACTTTGTGAAAAATTTAAAACAAACCAAACCCGCACGCTAAAGGATTAATTCGTTAGAGCTAGCAAGTCCTTTTAACAACTCAAATATACTTATTAAGCATAGCTATAGATATATCAAAATTATGAAGAGTTTCTTATGCTGTTTATTAATTATATGTGCTTAAGTATGTACTCCAAACTTGTAAGTCGTGTGACGTGTTAGGAGACATTAGGTTTAATGAAACATAAGAAGCACTTTAATAATTTTCTTGTACTTCCTGGCATTATGTGAATCGATAAAGTATACTCTTCAAAAAAAAAGAAACGCAAAAGGCAAAATATGAGACAAATTGTTAACAAGTTTATTTCGGGTAGTTCTGTATGACATGTGTGAAACTTTGCACATTCACTGCTGAACATCCAAAGTCTGCAAAGGCGAAGTCCACGCTCACTAGGTGAAGTTTAACGTCATTCAACGTCAATAACGAGTATACCCCCCGTGAGCACCAATAACTGCTTGGCATCTCCTGCCCATGGAAACGATGAGATGACGAATCACATCCTGTGGAATGGCTGTCCACTCAGCCTGCAAAGCTGCTGCAAGCTGAGGTAGAGTCTGCGGTTGAGGTTGTTGCCGTCGGTCCAACTCGTCCCAAAGATGTTCGATGGGGTTTAAATCTGGTGATCTGGAGGGCCAGGGAAGAACGTTGATGTTGTGGTGTCTCAAGAAGAC
Organism: Tachypleus tridentatus; assembly: GCF_004210375.1. Classification (NCBI taxonomy): domain Eukaryota; kingdom Metazoa; phylum Arthropoda; class Merostomata; order Xiphosura; family Limulidae; genus Tachypleus; species Tachypleus tridentatus. Next base: position 162,371,307 of record NC_134834.1, read on the forward strand.
AGTGGTGAGTCGGGCTGTGTGAGGACAGGCGTTGTCATGTTGAAAAACGTCGTTGACGTTCACCATGATGGGTTGTACATGGGGTCTAAGAATCTCGTCGATGGTTGCGTATGGTCTGATCGGAAATCTTACGCAGCCCTGGTATGGTTGAGGCAGTAGACGTCGCAGTGATGGTCCTATCCCGAAGGTGACGTAACTGGATGTTGCGATCTTGTGCGGGCCTAAGAATCTCGTCGACGTATCGTTGAGCCGTAAGATTCTCTCTAATGTGCAAAAGGTCTGTTTTGGCATTGTAGACGATGGCAGCCCACATCATGACGCTGCCACCACCATATCTGTCAACATCCTGCACATAGTTTGCTGCAAAACGTTCACCTCGGCGACGGTAAACACGGGTCCTTCCATCCTGCCTACGAAGAATAAAACGTGATTCATCGCTGAACCAAACATGCCTCCATCGTCGATGTGCCCGAGTCCCCTGCAGCCGTGCTTGACGATGTTGCTTGGTGAGGATGACGCCTCTGACTGGACGTCAAGGTCGGATTCCTGCATCTCGTAGACGGTTGCGTACCGTCTGATCGGAAATCCTACGCAGCCCTGGCATGGTTGAGGCAGTAGACATCGCAGTGGTGGTCCTATCTCGAAGGTGACGTAACCGGATGTAGCGATCTTGTGCAGGCGTGGTCACACGAGGTCTGCCAGATCGTGGACGGTCAAGAGTTGATCCATGTTGTTGGTGACGATTCCATAGCCTTGTGATGGTGTGCTTGGGTGGACATTCACAGCTCTGATCGAGATTCGCCTGCTTCCAACGACCAATGGCGTTGTTGCGTTGTGCTTCAGTCAGTCTTGGCGTAACTGTATTGTGTGTCGGTGACTTAACACTGAGCTATGGAAACCGAGAACCCGTCACTTTTATAGGGATTTTGCACATGTTGCACTTGCAGAACATGCAGATCTCTCAAACAAATTTATTGGACACGCATGCGTTTTGGCAAAAAATCCGATGTTTTCCTCCGTTTTCAAAGTGCACAACTTTTATTGTCATTTTGGTCTGACAATCAGTGCCTTAACATGTGTAACATCACATACTCTGAGCTTGTAACGTTATTACATATATTTCTCTTTAAAATAACAAAAATATCCCTTTTGCGTTTCTTGTTTTGAAGAGTATATTTCTATATGAAAACTTGAGTAAAATGTGATAAGAATCTATAACAACATTATGTTAAACACAGTTTATTTGTTATAACTAGTGCCGACGAGATCTCTAGTCTACCACAAAGGCTCATCAGGCCTGCTGAGATGCGACAAGCACACAGTGATTGCTAAACAATTTATGTTATCAACTTGCATGACCAACAATTGTAAGGTGTGGAACAAAATAATTTGGTATATTATAATTCTTATGAATTATGAATTTTAATATAAGTAATTTGCAAATCAGAATAAGGCTAAGGTTTGGTAACACAATAGCAGTTAATTGTTTTAACACTAATTATTCATTATTATCATATATTTTTACTTGAAATACACTTATTTATCAATCAGGAAAACTGGCAAAGCAGCAAATTTGTCATATTTTTAGGGCATATATTCTGGTATGGCTGAAGAAAAGTGATTGATTTTGACTTATGTTAGCACTAAATATGAAACGCAATAAGTGGATCTACTTTAGAACTACAGTTGGTTTCTAAGAGTTCTGATGACAAAGGCTCTTAGGCTAAAACGGATTTTGAAACTTTCTAAATGTCTATCTGTTTTGCTCCCTTTTTTAGTTGCGCAGCGGCAGGCCTGAGAGATTCTAACGCTTAAAATCGAGTTTCGATAACTTCGGTGGTTCATGACTTTGTTTAGGAGCTTTTACTGAATGAACCGCTGAATCAGAATTCCATGGTGAGGTTCTGTTGAGGTTCATGAGACACTTTCGGTTTTTGAAAACAAGCCTTAAGAGGAATTACTGCACATTCATTTGTTTTCGCTATTTTTTTTTATTTCTTTTACAAGAAAAAATATTTGCGAGTTTCTCGTAGGGAATTAGATACACCGAACTATATGGATGAAGCGCATTATAGGTCATTCAACTGTCTTCTCATTGTGGCTGTTTCTTCATCGTTATTAAACGTTAAATAAAATAAATCTAATTTTAAGAAATAAAAGACTGTTTAGGACGTATTAGTTATTTTTACTTTGATAATAAATCCCTGCTAGTTCTGCGGCAGGTCTTGCTCAAAACACAAAAATTGAGTTTTGATACCTGCAGCAGGCAGAACACATAATCCATTGTGTACCTTTGCGCTTAACAATGAAAAAATACAATGCTCTAAAGTTTCCCATTATTCAAATATCACTAATGAACAATAGTTTGTCTCCAGATACAACAGATGAATGATAATCATTCATTCCGGTTATGCCCAACATGGCAAAGAGGATAAGGCACTTGACTCATAATCTGAGGGTCGAGGGCTCGAATCCCCATAACACCAAACATGCTCGCCCTTTCAGCCGCGGGGGCGTTATAACGTGACGATCAATCACACTGTTCCTTGGTAAAAGAGTAGCTCAAGAGTTGGCTGTGAGTGGTGATGACTAGCTGTCTAACTGAATAGTTTTAAATATACCACATTTGCAGAGCTACGTGTATCTTGACTGTCTGTCTAACATGTATAATAATATAAAACCCTACCAGGTGACTTAGTCTACATTGTTCTTCGTTGGATTCACTGTATATTTATTTGTGACACTTTCTATGAAAATAAAAAATACTTAGAGTAATTGTCCTTGGAGTTTGGTATTCGTTTGTGCCGTAAAGTAAATTGAAAACTAGCATCAGTAAAACTGGTGAATGTAGGTTGAATTTTAATAGCGCTGTTAAATTTCTCCACTGAAATACAATGATAATGCTTTCATTTACGCTTGACCGTTATGGTGGCCCGGCATGGCCAAGCGCGTAAGGCGTGCGACTCGTACTCCCGAGGGTCGCGCCCGAGTCGCGCCAAACATGCTCGCCCTTTCAGCCGTGGGGGCGGCATAACGTGACGGTCAATCCCACTATTCGTTGGTAAAAGAGTAGCCCAAGAGTTGGCGGTGGGTGGTGATGACCTGCTGCCTTCCCTCTAGTCTTACACTGCTAAATTAGGGACGGCTAGCACAGATAGCCCTCGAGTAGCTTTGTGCGAAATTCCAAAACAAACAAACAAACAAAAATCGACCGTTATGACCAGGACTTGGTCAATAATTTTTGGGTCACACTGGGGGTAAAAAGTCAAATTATGTGAAAAATATCTTAGCGTTAATAAGTAATAAAAACACAACACAAAACAAAGAAATCTCCTCACTTGGTGAACTCTAAAAAACTGTTCACTAACAATAGGGAGTCGGTTACTGTATCATATTAAGAGTTATTTTTGGCTACTACAAAGTTTAGTTTCAAGACTGAGAAAAATGGTGAAATCGGCCATTTTCTATATAATATACTCAAATTACATTTTTTTTTTCTAGATTTATTTTGTGTCAATCATATGTTATTAGGGAGTTGGAAACCTTGGTCAATTTTATCAGGGTGTTACCAGGATGGGGAGAGGGTAGGTGAATCACAAATAATTTTTCAAGCCGCCGTGTTTACTTGAAGTTAACAGAAAGATTAAAATTCTTAGCACAACCAAAACTCATTGAAACCTATTTTCTCAGTACTATGTGAATGGGGAAGTACCACCATGTTCTAAACCGTATTATAACTAGATAAACGTCACATTCTTGTGAAGATAAATCCTTCTGTGACTGTTTGTTTACATCTATACATAAGCGGGAGAATTTAACTGCCAGTATAACTAACCTGAGTTATAAAGTAAGGCATAAAAAGGGGCTTAGTACGGTTAATTTTAACACATACATAAACTTCAGTTAAGTAATGAGTATTCAGTATTCAGTTTATTTTAAAACTTGCATGGATACCTATATCAACGTAATTTGTTGACCATAAAGTTCTCGTACATTTTTATAGGTGTATATAAATGAACGTATATATATATATATAAGAAATGCAGTATGAACAGAAATGAGCCATTACAAAAATCCTGGCGACACCCGTATTGATGTGTAAATAGTTTAGTGTATAAAACACTGGTAGGGGTTCTATGATTCCAAAAATACTTCTAGGATTAAACTGCATAACAATAATTAAGATAATCAGGTTTTAAGCTAATTGTATTATACATTTTCTTCTTATATGAAGTTTTCCTTTTTTTTTATTTCAGGACAACAGTGGTTTCCTTAGAAATATCATCTACAGCATTGATCGCATAATATTGGTTTTCACTACAGTTCCTTAACTTACTGTTGTCGTACACAAATAATCAATAATGTTTAAATAAATTAAATTTGGTATAATGGAGTTTCCATTTTCGAAATAACTCAATTTCATCGGAAGCAACTCAAGTAATATTCATCCACGTACATGTTAAAGATTACCTAATCAAAGTCTGTACTAAATGACGAAATCGTAATGGATTATTAATTAGATTTGAGAATTTGTCTTCTTCATTGCAAGATATAGAACTATTTTAACTTGTTTTCTATGGGAGATACTCTGTATTTTAATTCTGCAAAACTAATTTCTAGAGAAAGATTTCTAGAAATGAGTGATTGCGCAAGTGCAGACAAACTCGAACGTGAGTCGAGAGGTCCTACCGGTGACACATGAAAACATTAAGTGCAGCATACAAATCGGTATTTGTTTCTTCTCTTTGGTAATAAGAAAATCGTCCACAGGTGTAGAGAAAAAACTTACTTAACGTACAACTATTTGTTTGTCATGCAAAAGTTAATTACTGCTTTGAAGTTATTAATTTAAAAATGGCTGAGCAGAGACTTTGTGGTCATTTATTCTTAATCTGATAGAGAATTATGATTGTGATGAATCTGATTTGAAGACTGGCGCAAAGGCCCCTGAGGACTATACGAACAAGCCGTTCCTAATCTTGAACTGAGAGATTAGTGGGAAAGGTATCAAGTTAACAGTGCTCATAGCCAACTATTAACCTACTCAAATCCAATTATTAGATTTCACTGTCATTCTTATAACGCAGATACGTCATCTCCCAAAGTGCAAAGTGCATTTTGAAGAAAGGGGATGCGAATCGTGACCTCTCAAATTCACAGTCTGACAAGCTAAACTGTAAGCCACATGCTAACTGATTACGATAGAAACATAAACGTCACAATTTCTTTAGATTTAAGAACATGGCTTCGATGAAGTCTCCTCATGTGGTAAAGCGCAAAATTTAGTCAAATTTTAGTTATTTTAAAGAAAAATGCTATAATTACGTAAAACTGTAACAAGTATTGTTAAATTTTCCTTGTTAATAAATTCTGCTTTGATTAATTTTGATTAGATAACAAAAAATATTATTCAACACAGACATATTGATGGTTGATTTCTTGCTTCAAGTAGCAGATTTTGAATTTGAATATCACTACCGACAACTCTCAAGAAAGACTAATTACCATAAAGTGCATCTCATTACGTGAATAAGTACTGTTTATAATAAATAGTACATAACTGTATTTGCTTAACATTTGTCATTCGCATATTACTCGAACATTTTAGTTTATAATTATTTTTACACACCAAATATTTTATAAAGAAACAACAACATAATTCTGGATACAATACAGATACCAGAGAATAATGGACGGAAAATCGATTTATAAGCACACAGTATTCAATATACTCTGTCTTCTTAAACTCAAGCTCAGCATCCAATATCATTCAAGTCTATGCTGACATTAGACGTGAATACCAAAAATCAAATAAGCAACATATTCACAAGTTTGTTATTTTACATTATAAAAATAAGTTCCTTTCCAATCGAAGTTTTAAATGCAAATTATTTACAGCTTTGGCTTTTCGTTACTTCAATCTGAAGACGAATTTGAAAAGATGTACACTAAGCCTAAAATAACAGTAATACTAATACATTATTTACATCTATAAGAAGTAGTTTGCTGCAAATTAATGTCAATTTATTTGGAGCTCAGTTATTTACATTAACTGCATTTGTCCAAGCTATTCACCTTTGTGGATCTCTCAGAACTTCGAAGAATTTTCAGACATAACAACATTGACAGTGATATATAAATAAATAACATCTAGCAAGAAAACGTTTTAATCAGTTCTCCGGTTTAAGTAAATACAAAATTATGACATTGTCAAAGCTGTCTATAGGACACAAATAACTTCTTATTCTAGCCTTATATACTCCATAAGTCTAGACCATAGATATTTAAAATTATGCGTGTTATATTCAACTTTACTTGAATACCATGCAGTTATTCTTTAACCATTTTCCGCTTTATAAATCTGGTTACTAAATCGGAAAATAAATTTCAATATCATGAAAGGTCTTGTACAGGTTGTTCTATGGGTCTGTGGACGTTAGATGCAACTTTTCATATACTAATTAAGATTCAACTTTATATTGTTTGTTGACTGCTGTTTCATGATGCAAAGCAACGAAGGCTACGTGCGCCAAACACGTTGTAAAAATACAAAAGGAAAGTATTATATGAGTTAAAAATAAATTAACTTAAAACTAAATATAGTTCCAAAAGAGGTAAAAAAAAACTTAAATAGAATTAAAAAGGTCAATGACCCTTAAAAATTTAAAAGCACAAGTCAGTTAGACAGTGTACCATCGCCATTAATACTTCAATGTCAGGGGAAGACCCGTGGAAAAATATGTCTAAAACAGTGCCGTCGCTCAGAATTAAAAGACGGCACCACAGCAAAACATGAGCTATTGTGACTTGTCACAAAAGGCTACACATTGGTGGATCAGTCCAAAAAAAAAAGAAAACAATAGGCTAAAAAACTGTAACCAATGCATAGCCTATCCAGGACAACTTCCTTCTTCCAATCCTTATGAAAACAAGGCGGCTAAAGAGCGACAGTAAGTCTGATCTGAAAAAGGTTGTTATCACGTTTCTCTCTCCAAGTCGAGCCTTAAACTGGGGACAGCCATGGCTGTGATGGTACCAGAACAGATGGATGTAGCTGCGGTATCAGCGAGCTCTTTCCACGAATGCAGACATGGACAGATATCCAGACAAACTGAATATTAAGGGAAGATGAAAAAATGGGCCAGCCATTGTTGAATATCTATAGAAACAGGGTGTTTAATAAAGTGAAGCGATTCCAGAACCAGTAGTGAGCTAAGGAGGCCATTGTAAATAGTATGCTGCATAGCTTCTACATGATCCAGGGCGAGAGATATGGTATACAACTCGGCAGTGAACACAGAAACTGCAGAGGGGCGCCTGTGAGCAACCGATAAGCTACAACAAACTATGGCAGAGCCTACAGAGTCGCCTGATTTCGAACCATCCGTACAAAAGGGAATAGAAGGATGGTTCAAAAGATGTTCAGCAAAGAGAAGATGGCACTTCTAATCGGGAGTATACACCTTCTTTGAATGGCTCAAGAAAAGATCACATCTGAGAATGGTAATAGGCCGTGTAGGAATGGACTGATCATTAGGTCAGCAACGTCATCCAATGACAGCCCCAATTTCCAGTTGTGCCTAGATATAAAGGTCAAAAGAAAGAATAGCAAACCATCTATTCTGAAAAAGTATAGCCCACTGAGGAAGAAACACTTAACCCCAGGTGGGATGCTATGGTAAAGATTGAACCTTGTTAGCATACTGTAGAGAAAGTTGCAAATAGTGGGGGTGAATGGGATTCTGTGTACAAACTCTGGACTGGAGAAGTGTGGAAAGCCTCCGTGTAGAGTAAAAGCCCCAGATGGTGCATGGGGTCTAACATCTTCAAAGCTGAGGTCCTGGCAGAACCATAGACCAAAGCCTCACAATCCAGTTTGGATTGAATGAGGGCAAGATATATCTTGAGCATAGAATACCAATTTACTCCCTTAGAGGTGGGACAGGGGACATGAAGGATGTTCAGTGCTCTTGTATTCTTGACAAGTTGCTAATTTATGTGAGGAATAAAAGTAAGCTTACAGCCAAAGATAAGCCCCAAGAACTTTACCTTAGGAACCACAGGGAGAATAACCTTCCCAAGACAGAGCTAGGTGGCAAAAATGTATGCAATGGTTTTGGAAAAGGAAAAGGTAAAAGCGATTAAGGGCAGTATGAAGTTGCCACTCCCTAAACTTCATGTTCAACAACTGAGATGAGATTTGGAAGTCGTCGACATAGAGCCCATTTGCAACAGTAAAAGGAAGTTGTGTAGTGATAACAGTAATCTTGATACTGAAAATGGTGACACTTAAGACACGGTTCTAAGGTTTTCTCAAGTTCATGTGGAAAATAAGGGAAAATGTTGAACCCACACGGACTTGGAATAGTCTGTTCAGTAAAAAGTTGAGTAAAAAAGGGTACATGGCCACATAATCCATATGAGTGGAGGTTCCGCAAAATGTCATACGTCCACATAGTGTCGTAAGCGATGGAACCAACATTGGGCGGGTGAAATGAGATTGTGTGGTTTGAGAAACCAAACAAGAAGAGCATTAAACATCCTCTCTAAGACCTTACAGAGACGGGTAGTCAAAGTAACTGGATGATAATTATAAGGAATCTTAGGATCCTTCCCATGCATGGATAAAAGGAGGACAACAGCCTGGCATCAAGCATCAGGAAAAACAGTCTCCTGCCAGATCCAGTTTAAAACATTCAGAAGAATAGCAAGAGAGGCAGGAGAGAGAGATATGCAGCATCTCATAATCAACATCATCAAGTCTGACAACACTCCACCAAGTTTGAGCTCCACCAGTTGAAAGAGACAATCATAGTCGTAACGACAATCAGTTCGAAAGGAAAGAAAATCACTGTCGATTTTCCAAAAAATAAAGGGAAAGTAAAGTAGAGAGGAGCAGAAAGATAGATTAATAACATTAAAAGACTGACTAGGTGCATAAAAATATGTATACGAACCAGTATCGAAGAGAGAAAGGTTCTGATCTAAGATCATATTCTCTAGGTAATGACTCCTCCCATCAATATTAGCACCATCCCAAAGGGAACTGTATCCATTAAATTTTCCCAGGACGAAAAAGAGAGACAGCACCTATTCAACAAGAGCATTAAGGTATGATCGATTATAAGACTCTCCAGGAGACAGGTAGAGAGAACAAATAGTGATGATACGATCTAAGCAAACAGGGAGGATGGTTATAGCCTTTAAGGATGTATCAAGTGGCAAATACGTGTACTCGTACATCACACAACTGTCATTCTGCTTGTAAAAAAACTGTCGAAACGTGACAGTATCAGCAGGTTAAAGGAATAGTTCCTGTAAGGTTTGTTTGTTTTTTGACAGATAATACAACTAATACGTTTTTGTTTTTCTTTTCCTAAAGATGAGAGAATTAAAACACTGGCTGTTATGGGTTATTACGGGATCTCTAAGCAATTACACAGGTTTTAAATATTATTATTTTTTAAATAGTGCAAATAAACGTTGAATGGCAGAAGACACGTGAAAGCATGCAAACTGGTTCCGTAACAATAACTCTAAATGTTATTTTATATAATTTATAAGATCTTGTGTATTTACCTACTATTCGTTTTACTACGCAAATAAACATTGAATGGCAGAAGACACGTGAAAGCATGCAAACTGGTTCCGTAACAATAACTCTAAATATTATTTTATATAATTTATAAAATCTTGTGTATTTACCTACTATTCGTTTCACTACTAGGTCTGCAGAGAAACCTTCTTAAGGCATGTATGTTATTTTCATTTCTAAGCCAATTGAAGATCGAAAGATGACGGAATATAAAGTTTATCACGATACTTGGTTGTGAGAGTAGTTTGATTTTGGTTTTGCTTATTTATGAAATTCTTGCAAAGCTACACAAGCGCTATCTACTATACCATTTCCAGTTTTCAACTCATAGCCTAAAGGGAGGGTAGTTAGTTGGTCAATAGCACCTACCACCAACAATTTGACAACTCTAATCGCGTAGTAATATTTCAATCACAGTATTGTAACACCTCAAAGGGCGGAACGTGATGTTATATTTTGTAGGGCAATTGAACGCGAACCATAGATACTTAGATACATAGTTCAGTGGAGTAACCATTAGACCATGCTCGGTCCCTGTTAGATTAAGCGTCGAACAACGTTAATTATGATAAAGAATGCTATCAGTTTCTAAGAACAAATATTTAATTAATAAAATAATTAATTAATGAATAACGTTGGGTCATATTAATTACGTTACTTGGGCAATGACGTCAGTTGCACTTTTTAATCAGCTCTTTGAGCTTAGTCAACGTTTATAGCCATCTGTTCAGCTTTAAATTCGTAAAACGAAACATTTTACGTAATTTTATTGATAAAAAATAATCCATTGAAACATTGAGCGTTAAGATTACGCACTTTCAGTCATTTAAGGATTTAGCCATTTTCACATTACATCAGTTGAATGGCCCGGTAACACACGTCTGTGGTGTATCTTTCTTTTCGTTATTGTATACAAGTCTTGACATTTCTTTTACCATACGTCATCGACCAACACGTCAAAAAAGATGAGTGTAAGGTAACGTGTGCAAACATCTTTCATCCTGATGCTATGAAAACTACCTATCTTCGTACCGATTAAAGTTCAACGTAATACCGTATCAGCTGGATCACCACACTGGCATTTAATCCCCGGTTAATCCCATATCGATGTGATGAAAGCTTTGTAACAGTTGCGTACGAGAGTAACGAAGGTGATCGACCAGTGAGAACGTTAGAAACTGATATTTCCAAAGGTCTGTCACGCGGCAGCTGCTCTCGATACCAGTAACAAGCCGAGCTACCTGCAGAGGTAACGAGAGCTATGAACATTCTTGACAGATAGGGAAGTACGACTCGAGCTTGAGCTGATCCTATCAAACCATGGCTATAGTCACGTCCTGTTGTTGTGGCCAGTCGTTGAGGAACGGTAGTTTTGCTGCGGGGATTTATAGCTTGGTAAGTTAATAATATTCACGCATAAGATATGTTATCATAAACTACCAAATATTAAAACAAGAGTACCATAGAGAAACAAAACCAGTGACGTTAGGTTCCTCTGTTTATGCTAAGTCAAAATTTATAGTAGCAATATATTACATTTAATCTTTGGATTCTGCACTTCGTACCAAGGTCTCCCCGATGACCCAACGGCAAACCTCAGTGCTCATAACGCTAAACATTAAGTTTCGACACCTGCGGGGGGCAGAGCACAGAAGCGCATTGCGTGGCTTTGTGCTTAACATTGATAAAACGCATAACCATATAAAAGTGATGAAAGTAAATGACCCTTAAGACTGCTGTAAACTGAATCGATAACAAAAGAGTTTGACATTAAACTCAGGACTCATACAATGATCCTGTTTTTGTTACTCATTTCACTTTATTCCAAGTAATACTTAACCAACAGACTGTCAACAACCAGCAGTTACATATAGTAATTAAAAACAGAGCTTTGAAACATGTATATTTCCCTCTGTTAGCAATTTAATGTGTAAACTAAAGAACTATATTAGTGTGAAATGATTCAAATAATGTTTAATAAGCACTATTCTAGCCGAGCATAAAATGCTGTAAATGAAGTTTGATTATTTACGTAGACGGGACCGTATAGTCGTTCGACGAAGATAATTTAACCCTCAACAGCAAGTGAATCAACTCATCGGTTTTTTTAGGCACACATTTCTAAACTGCTCATGAATCCAAAGACTTATCATTACATAATCTCTAGTAACATACAAGTCACACACACGAAAATTATAAACTAAAATTACCACTAATACTAGAAATTTATCCCAGTAATTATAAATATGGTTTCCCATGTATTTTGCTATAAAAATGAACACTTTCATTGCATTTGTGTGTAGTTTCTTTATACAGATCGTTGTGACATGCAAAAATATGAACTGACTCATTTTGGGTTACACAAAATTCTGCGAGTTCAATACAAGACATTAATATTAACTTATGATGAAGAAGCCACAAACATACGTCAAAACTAAAAACATAAAGTAAAAAACATTTTTACTAAAAATGTGGTGATTAAAAATTGCTTCGAAACTGATGAAACAGCAGAATAGTAGGTGGATTTTGGAGGCACAAAAATGTGTTTTAGTTAAATTCTGTAACTTTCCTTAATCATTCAACATGGCTTCCCGTCATTCTTGATGGGCTTTTACACAAGTCATTATAGTGAAATAATAAACAAAATTAAATTAGAAATAATAAGAGCAAGTATGGTAAAAGTTTGACTTGTTTGACCGATACCCAAATGTGAACCTTGATAAATGTTATGCTTGGATCGGATATCATAGTAGATTTAGATTGTTCTTAAATCCATAAACTAAGTTAACATCGTGAAGTAATCTTTAAAATATTTCTTCAGATCATTATGGTGCGTTAACCCGAATTATACCAAAAATTTTATCGAAGTAATATTCATTTTCTAGTATTATAAAAGCTATTAAAAGTTCAGAACATATTGCCAGTCTTATTTTTTACACTAATTTTTTGTAGCACGTGTATTTTGAAACATTTTCACTGTAATTTCCAAATCTATTATATTCTATAAAACAAGAGTCAGGTAACAAAGTATTTCCGTAATTAGGTGTCACTTTAAATCCAAATAAATATAAAGAGAGTAATTATTTGTTTTTTTAAGTGAGAAATATATTTTATAACTTCCAATTAAAACTATTTCTTGCTAATGTCAGGCTGAAAGAAACATTCGTGTATGTCCACCTCTCCTGAAAAAAGCCATGTGGTTGAATGAAATTCATAAAAGTTGATTTTTCGAAATTGATGTACGCATGGGCGTACAATACGCATACGTAGCTACACCACTGAAAACTCCAATAAACATTTGTTTTTGATCTGTAAGCGGACTCTGTGAAAAACTATTTTTATGTGTATTTTTAAAGGAAATATGTAAATAAAACTTTAATTCAGTTTCCACTCAAGAACTACCATTACCATTGTTTGTATTTTTTAAAAAAAACATATATCTCTAAAACATCTTAAAGCCGACATTAAAAGAGATTAAAAACACCCATGATATATTAACAAAAACAACTTTCACGAATTATACGAAGTAGGAATTTAAAACTAATCAACGGAATTCAACAACAACAGATAAGGGCATTAAGAAGTTAATATATTGGTTGTACAATAACTTCATTGGTCAAAACGAGGGAAAAAAAAACAGACACATTAATTCTTAATTTGTAAAATACATTAAAACAGTAAACTATGGTGTTCACGTAGGAGTGTGTGTTTTTTCTTATAGCAAAGCCACATCAGGCTATCTGCTGAACCCACCGAAGGGAATCGAACTGCTGATTTTAGTGATGTAAATCAGTAGACATACCACTGTACCAGCGTGGGAATACTTACGTATGAATAAAATACTTAAGACTTTCTGCTTCATAAAATGATACTTGGACGTAGAATAATAATTTGTACCGATTTCCTGGAAGATGTGCAGCGGAAAGATGACTCACAACAACATTAGGTATGACAACTGAAAATTGGCTACTTAGGTGTAAAATTATGAGTTAAGGAATGCGTGACAGCTGAAAACATATCTCAACAATATTTTATCAGCATATGCTGGCGAAGTAAAACATTTTCCGTAAAGTATCTAGCTATAGATTGGTTACAGCAACCTATCTATGCCTTGATTCGTAAGTGAGAAAGGAGATTAGTGTCAGAGCTGGTACTTCAGCGCTTATGAATGCTCCTCCTTCCCAAAAACAAAGAAACACACGCACACATATACACACCAGTCCAGAAAATATAATATAATTACAACGTGATTACAGAAGATATATTTGAGATATTAAATAGATTACTTCAGGTTTTCTCACCAGAAATGTACTGTTGCTATGGTATCAAACAAAACTTCTCAGTGAAAGCAACAGTGATCCTTTATTCTAACGTAACTTCTTTATTATTTATGCCTGTAATAAAACAAGGACAGATTAACACGTGACGGCTTCAGCTTGTACAGTAACTATCTTCCGTATTTAGAGACATTCAGAAACAACATCGATCTATTTTATAGGTTTCGAAATAGATCATTCTGGAATTATGGACAGATAATGTCATTCCACTGATGAACTAGTTTACAGATTTTCCAATCTGTATGGAGAGATAATGTCATTCCACTGATGAACTAGTTTACAGATTTTCCAATCTGTATGGAGAGATAATGTCATTCCACTGATGAACTTGTTTACAGGTTGGAAATATAAACAGATAATGTCATACCACTGATGAACTAGTATACAGATTGAAATTATGGACAGATAATGTCATTCCACTGAAGAACTAGTTTACAGATTGGAATTATGGAGAGATAATGTCATTCCACTGATGAACTAGTTTACAGGTTGGAATTATAAACAAATAATGTCATACCACTGATGAACTAGTGTACAGATTGAAATTATGGACAGATAATGTCATTCCACTGAAGAACTAATTTACAGATTGGAATTATGGACAGATAATGTCATTCCACTGATGAACTAGCGTACAGATTGGAATTATGGACAGATAATGTCATTCCACTGATGAACTTGTTTACAGATTGGAATTATGGACAGATAATGTTATTCTACTGATGAACTAGTTTACAGGTTGGAATTATAAACAGATAATGTCATACCACTGATGAACTAGTATACAGATTGAAATTATGGACAGATAATGTCATTCCACTGAAGAACTAGTTTACAGATTGGAATTATGGAGAGATAATGTCATTCCACTGATGAACTAGTTTACAGGTTGCAATTATAAACAGATAATGTCATACCACTGATGAACTAGTATACAGATTGAAATTATGGACAGATAATGTCATTCCACTGAAGAACTAATTTACAGATTGGAATTATGGACAGATAATGTCATTCCACTGATGAACTAGTTTACAGATTGGAATCATGGAGAGATAATGTCATTCCACTGATGAAATAGTGTACAGTTTGGAATTATGAACAGATAATGTCATTACACTGAAGGACTAGTTTACAGATTGGAATTATGGACAGATAATGTCATACCACTGATGAACTAGTTTACAAATTGGAATCATGGACAGATGATGTCATTCTACTGACGAACTAACGTACAGACTGGAATTATGGACAGATAATGTCATTCCACTGATAAACTTGTTTACAGATTGGAATTAAAATCAGATAATGTCATAGCCCTGATGAACTAGATTACAGATTGGATTCATGGACAAATAATGTCATTTCACTGATGAACTAGTTTACAGATTGGAATTATGGAAAGATAATTTCATTCCACTGATGAAGTAGTTTATAGATTGGAATCATGGACAGATAATGTCATTCCACTGATGAACTATTTTACAGATTGGAATTATAAACAGATAATGTCATTCCACTGAAGAACTAGTTTACAGATTGGAATTATGGACTTATAATGTCATTCCAATGATGAACTACTTTACAGATGGAATTATGGACAGATAATGTCACTCCCCTGATGAACTAGATTACAGATTGGAATTATAAACAGATAATGTCATACCACTGATGAACTAGTTTACAGATTGGAATTATGGACAGATAATATCATTCCACTGATGAACTAGCGTACAGATTCGAATTATGGACAGATAATGTTATTCTACTGATGAACTAGTTTACAGATTGGAATTATTGACAGATAATGTCATTCCACTAATGAACTAGTTTACAGATTGGAATAATGGACAGATAATGTCATTCCCCTGATGATCTAGTTTACAGATTGGAATTATGGACAGATAATGTCATTTTAGTGAAGAACTAGTTTATAGATTGGAATTATGGACACATAATGTCATTCTTCTGATGAACTTGCTTACAGATTGGAATTATGGACAGATAATGTTATTCCACTGATGAACTAGTTTACAGATTGGAATTATGGACAGATAATGTCATTCCACTGATGAACTAGTTTACAGATTGGAATTATAAACAGATAATGTCATACCACTGATGAACTAGTTTACCGATTGGAATCATGGACAGATAATGTCATTCCACTGACGAACTAACGTACAGACTGGAATTATGGACAGATAATGTCATTCCCCTGACGAACTAGTTTACAAATTGGATTCATGGACAAATAATGTCATTCCACTGATGAACTAGTTTACAGATTGGAATTATGGACATATAATGTCATTTCACTGATGAACTAGTTTACAGATTGGAATTATGGACAGATAATGTCATTCCACTGATGAACTAGTTTATAGATTGGAATCATGGACAGATAATGTCATTCCACTGATGAACTATTTTACAGATTGGAATTATAAACAGATAATGTCATTCCACTGAAGAACTAGTTTACAGATTATAATTATGGACAGATAATGTCATTCCACTGATGAACTAGTGTACAGATTGGAATTATGGACAAATAATGTCGTTCCACTGATAAACTTGTATACAGATTGGAATTATAAAAGATAATGTCATACCACTGATGAACTAGTTTACAGATTGGAATTATGGACATATAATGTCATTTCAGTAAAGAACTAGTTTACAGATTGGAATTATGGACAAATAATGTCATTCCACTGATGAACTTGTTTACAGATTGGAATTATAAACAGATAATGTCATTCCACTGATGAACTAGTTTACAGATTGGAATTATGGACATATAATGTCATTTTACTGATGAACTAGTTTACAGATTGGAATACTGGACAGATAATGTCATTCCACTGATGAACTTGTTTACAGATTGGAATTATAAACAGATAATGTCATTCCACTGATGAACTAGTTTACAGATTGGAATCATGGAGAGATAATGTCATTCCACTGATGAACTAGTGTACAGTTTGGAATTATGAACAAATAATGTCATTCCACTGATGAACTTGTTTACAGATTGGAATTATAAACAGATAATGTTATACCACTGATGAACTAGTTTACAGATTGAAATTATGGACATATAATGTCATTTCACTGAAGAACTAGTTTACAGATAAAATTATGGACAGATAATGTCATTCCACTGATGAACTTGTTTACAGATTGGAATTATAAACAAATAATGTCATTCCACTAATGAATTAGTTTACATATTGGAATTATAGACAGATAATGTCATACCACTCATGAACTAGTTTACAGATTGGAATCATGGACAGATAATGTCATTTCACTGATGAACTAGTTTACAGATTGGAATTATGAACAAACAATGTCATTCCAATGATGAACTACTTTACAGATGGAATTACGGACAGATAATGTCATTCCCTTGATGAACTAGTTTACAGATTGGAATTATAAACAGATAATGTCATACCACTGATGAACTTGTTTACAGATTGGAATTATGGACAAATAATGTTATTCCACTGATGAACTAGTTTACAGAATGGAATTATGGACAGATAATGTCATTCCACTGATGAACTAGTTTATAGATTGGAATCATGGACAAATAATGTCATTCCACTGATGAACTAGTGTACAGATTGGAATTATGGACAGATAATGTCATACCACTGATGAACTTGTTTACAGATTGGAATTATAAACAGATAATGTTTCCACTGAAGAACTAGTTTACAGATTGGAATTATGGACAGATAATGTCATTCCACTGATGAACTAGTTTACAGATTGGAATCATGGACAGATAATGTCATTCCACTGATGAACTAGTGTACAGTTTGGAATTATGAACAAATAATGTCATTCCACTGATGAACTTGTTTACAGATTGGAATTATAAACAGATAATGTTATTCCACTGATGAACTAGTTTACAGATTGAAATTATGGACATATAATGTCATTTCACTGAAGAACTAGTTTACAGATAAAATTATGGACAGATAATGTCATTCCACTGATGAACTTGTTTACAGATTGGAATTATAAACAAATAATGTCATTCCACTAATGAATTAGTTTACATATTGGAATTATAAACAGATAATGTCATACCACTCATGAACTAGTTTACAGATTGGAATCATGGACAGATAATGTCATTTCACTGATGAACTAGTTTACAGATTGGAATTATGAACAAACAATGTCATTCCAATGATGAACTACTTTACAGATGGAATTACGGACAGATAATGTCATTCCCTTGATGAACTAGTTTACAGATTGGAATTATAAACAGATAATGTCATACCACTGATGAACTTGTTTACAGATTGGAATTATGGACAAATAATGTTATTCCACTGATGAACTAGTTTACAGATTGGAATTATGGACAGATAATGTCATTCCACTGATGAACTAGTTTATAGATTGGAATCATGGACAAATAATGTCATTCCACTGATGAACTAGTGTACAGATTGGAATTATGGACAGATAATGTCATACCACTGATGAACTAGTTTACAGATTGGAATCATGGACAGATAATGTCATTCCACTGAAGAACTTGTTTACAGATTGGAATTATAAACAGATAATGTCATACCACTGATAAACTAGTTTAGAGATTGGAATTATGGACAGATAATGTCATTCCACTGATGAACTAATTTATAGATTGGAATCATGGACAGATAATGTCATTCCCCTTATGAACCAGTTTACAGATTGGAATCATGGACAGATAATGTCATTCCACTGATGAACTAACGTACAGACTAGAATTATGGACAGATAATGTCATTCCACTGATGAACTTGTTTACAGATTGGAATTATTGACAGATAATGTTATTCCACTGATGAACTAGTTTACAGATTGAAATTATGGACAGATAATGTCATTCCACTGATGAACTAGTTTATATTTTGGAATCATGGACAAATAATGTCATTCCACTGATGAACTAGTTTACAGATTGGAATCATGGACAGATAATGTCATTCCACTGATGAACTAGTTTACAGATTGGAATTATGGACAGATAATGTCATTCCACTGATGAACTAGTTTACAGATTGGAATTATGGACAGATAATGTCATTCCACTGATGAACTAGTTTACAGATTGGAATTATGGACAGATAATGTCATTCCACTGATGAACTAGTTTACAGATTGGAATTATGGACAGATAATGTCATACCACTCATGAACTAGATTACAAATTGGAATCATGGACAGATAATGTCATTCCACTGAAGAACTTGTTTACAGATTGGAATTATAAACAGATAATGTCATACCACTGATAAACTAGTTTAGAGATTGGAATTATGGACAGATAATGTCATTCCACTGATGAACTAATTTATAGATTGGAATCATGGACAGATAATGTCATTCCCCTTATGAACTAGTTTACAGATTGGAATTATACACAGATAATGTCATACCACTGATGAACTAGTTTACAGATTGGAATCATGGACAGATAATGTCATTCCACTGATGAACTAACGTACAGAATGGAATTATGGACAGATAATGTCATTCCACTGATGAACTTGTTTACAGATTGGAATTATGGACAGATAATGTTATTCCACTGATGAACTAGTTTACAGATTGAAATTATGGACAGATAATGTCATTCCACTGATGAACTAGTTTATATTGAGGAATCATGGACAAATAATGTCATTCCACTGATGAACTAGTGTACAGATTGGAATCATGGACAGATAATGTTATTCCACTGATGAACTAGTGTACAGATTGGAATTATAGACAGATAATGTCATACCACTGATGAACTAGTTTACAGATTGGAATTATTAACAGATAATGTCATTCCACTGATGAACTGGTTTACAGAATGGAATTATGGACAGATAATGTCATACCACTCATGAACAAGTTTACAGATTAAAATTATGGACAAATAATATCATACCACTCATGAACTAGTTTACAGATCGGAATCATGGACAGATAATGTCATTCCACTGATGAACTATTTTACAGATGGAATTATTGACAGATAATGTCATTCCTTTGATGAACTAGTTTACAGATTGGAATTATAAACAGATAATGTCATAGCCCTGATGAACTAGTTTACAGATTGGATTCATGGACAGATTATGTCATTCCACTGATGAACTAGTGTACAGAGTGGAATTATGGACAGATAATGTCATTTCAATGATGAACTAGTTTACAGATTGGAATTATGGACATATAATGTCATTTCACTGATGAACTAGTTTACAGATTGGAATTATGGACAGATAATGTCATTCCATTGACGAACTAGTTTATAGAATGGAATCATGGACAGATAATGTCATTCCACTGATGAACTTGTTTACAGATTGCAATTATAAACAAATATTGTCATTCCACTGAAAAACTAGTTTACAGATTGGGATTATGGATAGATAATGTCATACCACTGATGAACTTGTTTACAGATTGGAATTATGGACAAATAATGTTATTCCACTGATGAACTAGTTTACAGATTGGAATTATGGACAGATAATGTCATACCACTGATGAACTAGTTTACAGATTGGAATCATGGACAGATAATGTCATTCCACTGAAGAACTTGTTTACAGATTGGAATTATAAACAGATAATGTCATACCACTGATAAACTAGTTTAGAGATTGGAATTATGGACAGATAATGTCATTCCACTGATGAACTAATTTATAGATTAGAATCATGGACAGATAATGTCATTCCCCTTATGAACCAGTTTACAGATTGGAATCATGGACAGATAATGTCATTCCACTGATGAACTAGTTTACAGATTGGAATTATGGACAGATAATGTCATTCCACTGATGAACTTGTTTACAGATTGGAATTATGGACAGATAATGTCATTCCACTGATGAACTAGTTTACAGATTGGAATTATGGACAGATAATGTCATTCCACTGATGAACTAGTTTATAGATTGGAATCATGGACAAATAATGTCATTCCACTGATGAACTAGTGTACAGATTGGAATGATGGACAGATAATGTTATTCCACTGATGAACTAGTGTACAGATTGGAATTATAGATAGATAATGTCATACCACTGATGAACTAGTTTACAGATTGGAATTATGGACAGATAATGTCATTCCACTGATGAACTAGTTTACAGATTGGAATTATGGACAGATAATGTCATTCCACTGATGAACTAGTTTATAGATTGGAATCATGGACAGATAATGTCATTCCACTGACAGATTGGAATGATATGGACAGATAATGTCATTCCACTGATGAACTAGTTTACAGATTGGAATTATGGACAGATAATGTCATTCCACTGATGAACTAGTTTACAGATTGGAATTATGGACAGATAATGTCATTCCACTGATGAACTAGTTTACAGATTGGAATTATGGACAGATAATGTCATTCCACTGATGAACTAGTTTACAGATTGGAATTATGGACAGATAATGTCATTCCACTGATGAACTAGTTTACAGATTGGAATTATGGACAGATAATGTCATTCCACTGATGAACTAGTTTACAGATTGGAATTATGGACAGATAATGTCATTCCACTGATGAACTAGTTTACAGATTGGAATTATGGACAGATAATGTCATTCCACTGATGAACTAGTGTACAGATTGGAATTATGGACAGATAATGTCATACCACTGATGAACTAGTTTACAGATTGGAATCATGGACAGATAATGTCATTCCACTGATGAACTAGTTTACAGATTGGAATTATGGACAGATAATGTCATTCCACTGATGAACTAGTTTACAGATTGGAATTATGGACAGATAATGTCATTCCACTGATGAACTAATTTATAGATTGGAATCATGGACAGATAATGTCATTCCCCTTATGAACCAGTTTACAGATTGGAATCATGGACAGATAATGTCATTCCACTGATGAACTAATGTACAGACTAGAATTATGGACAGATAATGTCATTCCACTGATGAACTTGTTTACAGATTGGAATTATTGACAGATAATGTTATTCCACTGATGAACTAGTTTACAGATTGAAATTATGGACAGATAATGTCATTCCACTGATGAACTAGTTTATATTTTGGAATCATGGACAAATAATGTCATTCCACTGATGAACTAGTGTACAGATTGGAATCATGGACAGATAATGTTATTCCACTGATGAACTAGTTTACAGATTGGAATTATAGACAGATAATGTCATACCACTGATGAACTAGTTTACAGATTGGAATTATGGACAGATAATGTCATACCACTGATGAACTAGTTTACAGATTGGAATCATGGACACATAATGTCATTCCACTGATGAACTAGTTTACAGATTGAAATTATGGACAGATAATGTCATACCACTCATGAACTAGATTACAAATTGGAATCATGGACAGATAATGTCATTCCACTGAAGAACTTGTTTACAGATTGGAATTATAAACAGATAATGTCATACCACTGATAAACTAGTTTAGAGATTGGAATTATGGACAGATAATGTCATTCCACTGATGAACTAGTTTACAGATTGGAATTATGGACAGATAATGTCATTCCACTGATGAACTAGTTTACAGATTGGAATTATGGACAGATAATGTCATTCCACTGATGAACTAGTTTACAGATTGAAATTATGGACAGATAATGTCATTCCACTGATGAACTAGTTTATATTTTGGAATCATGGACAAATAATGTCATTCCACTGATGAACTAGTGTACAGATTGGAATCATGGACAGATAATGTCATTCCACTGATGAACTAGTTTACAGATTGGAATTATGGACAGATAATGTCATACCACTGATGAACTAGTTTACAGATTGGAATTATGGACAGATAATGTCATTCCACTGATGAACTAGTTTACAGATTGGAATTATGGACAGATAATGTCATACCACTCATGAACAAGTTTACAGATTAAAATTATGGACAAATAATATCATACCACTCATGAACTAGTTTACAGATCGGAATCATGGACAGATAATGTCATTCCTCTGATGAACTATTTTACAGATGGAATTATTGACAGATAATGTCATTCCTTTGATGAACTAGTTTACAGATTGGAATTATGGACAGATAATGTCATTCCACTGATGAACTAGTTTACAGATTGGATTATGGACAGATTATGTCATTCCACTGATGAACTAGTGTACAGAGTGGAATTATGGACAGATAATGTCATTACAATGATGAACTAGTTTACAGATTGGAATTATGGACAGATAATGTCATTCCACTGATGAACTAATTTATAGATTGGAATCATGGACAGATAATGTCATTCCCCTTATGAACCAGTTTACAGATTGGAATCATGGACAGATAATGTCATTCCACTGATGAACTAACGTACAGACTAAAATAATGGACAGATAATGTCATTCCACTGATGAATTTGTTTACAGATTGGAATTATGGACAGATAATGTTATTCCACTGATGAACTAGTTTACAGATTGGAATTATGGACAGATAATGTCATTCCACTGATGAACTAGTTTATAGATTGGAATCATGGACAAATAATGTCATTCCACTGATGAACTAGTGTACAGATTGGAATGATGGACAGATAATGTTATTCCACTGATGAACTAGTGTACAGATTGGAATTATAGATAGATAATGTCATACCACTGATGAACTAGTTTACAGATTGGAATTATGGACAGATAATGTCATACCACTGATGAACTAGTTTACAGATTGGAATTATGGACAGATAATGTCATTCCACTGATGAACTAGTTTACAGATTGGAATTATGGACAGATAATGTCATACCACTGATGAACTAGTTTACAGATTGGAATTATGGACAGATAATGTCATTCCACTGATGAACTAGTTTACAGATTGGAATTATGGACAGATAATGTCATACCACTGATGAACTAGTTTACAGATTGGAATTATGGACAGATAATGTCATTCCACTGATGAACTAATTTATAGATTGGAATTATGGACAGATAATGTCATTCCACTTATGAACTAGTTTACAGATTGGAATTATGGACAGATAATGTCATTCCACTGATGAACTAGTTTACAGATTGGAATTATGGACAGATAATGTCATTCCACTGATGAACTAGTTTACAGATTGGAATCATGGACAGATAATGTCATTCCACTGATGAACTAGTTTACAGATTGGAATCATGGACAGATAATGTCATTCCACTGATGAACTAGTTTACAGATTGGAATTATGGACAGATAATGTCATTCCACTGATGAACTAGTTTAGAGATTGGAATTATGGACAGATAATGTCATTCCACTGATGAACTAGTTTACAGATTGGAATTATGGACAGATAATGTCATTCCACTGATGAACTAGTTTACAGATTGGAATTATGGACAGATAATGTCATTCCACTGATGAACTAGTTTACAGATTGGAATCATGGACAGATAATGTCATTCCACTGATGAACTATTTTACAGATGGAATTATTGACAGATAATGTCATTCCACTGATGAACTAGTTTACAGATTGGAATTATAAACAGATAATGTCATAGCCCTGATGAACTAGTTTACAGATTGGATTCATGGACAGATAATGTCATTCCACTGATGAACTAGTTTACAGATTGGAATTATGGACAGATAATGTCATTACAATGATGAACTAGTTTACAGATTGGAATTATGGACAGATAATGTCATTCCACTGATGAACTAATTTATAGATTGGAATCATGGACAGATAATGTCATTCCCCTTATGAACTAGTTTACAGATTGGAATCATGGACAGATAATGTCATTCCACTGATGAACTAGTTTACAGATTGGAATTATGGACAGATAATGTCATTCCACTGATGAACTAGTTTACAGATTGGAATTATGGACAGATAATGTCATTCCACTGATGAACTAGTTTACAGATTGGAATTATGGACAGATAATGTCATTCCACTGATGAACTAGTTTATAGATTGGAATCATGGACAGATAATGTCATTCCACTGATGAACTAGTTTACAGATTGGAATTATGATGGACAGATAATGTTATTCCACTGATGAACTAGTGTACAGATTGGAATTATAGATAGATAATGTCATACCACTGATGAACTAGTTTACAGATTGGAATTATGGACAGATAATGTCATACCACTGATGAACTAGTTTACAGATTGGAATCATGGACACATAATGTCATTCCACTGATGAACTAGTTTACAGATTGAAATTATGGACAGATAATGTCATTCCACTCATGAACTAGTTTACAGATTGGAATCATGGACAGATAATGTCATTCCACTGATGAACTAGTTTACAGATTGGAATTATGGACAGATAATGTCATTCCACTGATGAACTAGTTTACAGATTGGAATTATGGACAGATAATGTCATTCCACTGATGAACTAGTTTACAGATTGGAATCATGGACAGATAATGTCATTCCACTGATGAACTAGTTTACAGATTGGAATTATGGACAGATAATGTCATACCACTGATGAACTAGTTTACAGATTGGAATCATGGACAGATAATGTCATTCCACTGATGAACTAGTTTACAGATTGGAATTATGGACAGATAATGTCATTCCACTGATGAACTTGTTTACAGATTGGAATTATGGACAGATAATGTCATTCCACTGATGAACTAGTTTACAGATTGGAATTATGGACAGATAATGTCATTTCACTGATGAACTAGTTTACAGATTGAATTATGGACAGATAATGTCATTCCACTGATGAACTAGTTTACAGATTGGAATTATGGACAGATAATGTCATTCCACTGATGAACTAGTTTACAGATTGGAATTATGGACAGATAATGTCATTCCACTGATGAACTAGTTTACAGATTGGAATCATGGACAGATAATGTCATTCCACTGATGAACTAGTTTACAGATTGGAATTATGGACAGATAATGTCATTCCACTGATGAACTAGTTTACAGATTGGAATTATGGACAGATAATGTCATTCCACTGATGAACTAGTTTACAGATTGGAATCATGGACAGATAATGTCATTCCACTGATGAACTAGTTTACAGATTGGAATTATGGACAGATAATGTCATTCCACTGATGAACTAGTTTACAGATACAATTATGGACAGATAATGTCATTCCACTGATGAACTAGTTTACAGATTGGAATTATGGACAGATAATGTCATTCCACTGATGAACTAGTTTACAGATTGGAATTATGGACAGATAATGTCATTCCACTGATGAACTAGTTTACAGATTGGAATCATGGACAGATAATGTCATTCCACTGATGAACTAGTTTACAGATTGAAATTATGGACAGATAATGTCATACCACTCATGATGAACTAGTTTACAGATTGGAATCATGGACAGATAATGTCATTCCACTGATGAACTTGTTTACAGATTGGAATTATAACAGATAATGTCATTCCACTGATGAACTAGTTTACAGATTGATTGGAATTATGGACAGATAATGTCATTCCACTGATGAACTAGTTTACAGATTGGAATCATGGACAGATAATGTCATTCCACTGATGAACTAGTTTACAGATTGGAATTATGGACATAATGTCATTCCACTGATGAACTAGTTTACAGATTGGAATCATGGACAGATAATGTCATTCCACTGATGAACTAGTTTACAGATTGGAATTATGGACAGATAATGTCATTCCACTGATGAACTTGTTTACAGATTGGAATTATGGACAGATAATGTTATTCCACTGATGAAGTAGTTTACAGATTGGAATTATGGACAGATAATGTCATTCCACTGATGAACTAGTTTATATTTTGGAATCATGGACAAATAATGTCATTCCACTGATGAACTAGTTTACAGATTGGAATCATGGACAGATAATGTCATTCCACTGATGAACTAGTGTACAGATTGGAATTATGGACAGATAATGTCATACCACTGATGAACTAGTTTACAGATTGGAATTATGGACATATAATGTCATTCCACTGATGAACTAGTTTACAGATTGGAATGGAATTATGGACAGACAATGTCATTCCACTGATGAACTAGTTTACAGATTGGAAAATTATGGACAGATAATGTCATACCACTCATGAACTAGTTTACAGATTGGAATCATGGACAGATAATGTCATTCCACTGATGAACTAGTTTACAGATGGAATTATGGACAGATAATGTCATTCCTTTGATGAACTAGTTTACAGATTGGAATTATGGACAGATAATGTCATTCCACTGATGAACTAGTTTACAGATTGGAATCATGGACAGATAATGTCATTCCACTGATGAACTAGTTTACAGATTGGAATTATGGACAGATAATGTCATTCCACTGATGAACTAGTTTACAGATTGGAATTATGGACAGATAATGTCATTCCACTGATGAACTAGTTTACAGATTGGAATCATGGACAGATAATGTCATTCCACTGATGAACTAGTGTACGGATTGGAATTATGGACAGATAATGTCATTCCACTGATGAACTTCAGATTGGAATTATGGACAGATAATGTCATTCCACTGATGAACTAGTTTACAGATTGGAATTATGGACAGATAATGTCATTCCACTGATGAACTAGTTTACAGATTGGAATTATGGACAGATAATGTCATTCCACTGATGAACTAGTTTATAGATTGGAATCATGGACAGATAATGTCATTCCACTGATGAACTAGTTTACAGATTGGAATTATGGACAGATAATGTCATTCCACTGATGAACTAGTTTACAGATTGGAATTATGGACAGATAATGTCATTCCACTGATGAACTAGTTTACAGATTGGAATTATGGACAGATAATGTCATTCCACTGATGAACTAGTTTACAGATTGGAATTATGGACAGATAATGTCATTCCACTGATGAACTAGTTTACAGATTGGAATCATGGACAGATAATGTCATTCCACTGATGAACTAGTTTACAGATTGGAATCATGGACAGATAATGTCATTCCACTGATGAACTAGTGTACAGATTGGAATTATGGACAGATAATGTCATTCCACTGATGAACTAGTTTACAGATTGGAATTATGGACAGATAATGTCATTCCACTGATGAACTAGTTTACAGATTGGAATTATGGACAGATAATGTCATTCCACTGATGAACTAGTTTATATTTTGGAATCATGGACAAATAATGTCATTCCACTGATGAACTAGTTTACAGATTGGAATCATGGACAGATAATGTCATTCCACTGATGAACTAGTTTACAGATGGAATTATGGACAGATAATGTCATTCCACTGATGAACTAGTTTACAGATTGGAATTATGGACAGATAATGTCATTCCCTGATGAACTAGTTTACAGATTGGAATTATGGACAGATAATGTCATTCCACTGATGAACTAGTTTACAGATTGGAATTATGGACAGATAATGTCATTCCACTGATGAACTAGTTTACAGATTGGAATTATGGACAGATAATGTCATTTCACTGATGAACTAGTTTACAGATTGGAATTATGGACAGATAATGTCATTCCACTGATGAACTAGTTTATAGATTGGAATCATGGACAGATAATGTCATTCCACTGATGAACTAGTTTACAGATTGGAATTATGGACAAATAATGTCATTCCACTGATGAACTAGTTTACAGATTGGAATTATGGACAGATAATGTCATTCCACTGATGAACTAGTTTACAGATTGGAATTATGGACAGATAATGTCATTCCACTGATGAACTAGTTTACAGATTGGAATTATGGACAGATAATGTCATTCCACTGATGAACTAGTTTACAGATTGGAATCATGGACAGATAATGTCATTCCACTGATGAACTTGTTTACAGATTGGAATTATGGACAGATAATGTCATTCCACTGATGAACTAGTTTACAGATTGGAATTATGGACAGATAATGTCATTCCACTGATGAACTAGTTTACAGATTGGAATTATGGACAGATAATGTCATTCCACTGATGAACTAGTTTACAGATTGGAATTATGGACAGATAATGTCATTCCACTGATGAACTAGTTTACAGATTGGAATTATGGACAGATAATGTCATTCCACTGATGAACTAGTTTACAGATTGGAATTATGGACAGATAATGTCATTCCACTGATGAACTAGTTTACAGATTGGAATTATGGACAGATAATGTCATTCCACTGATGAACTAGTTTACAGATTGGAATTATGGACAGATAATGTCATTCCACTGATGAACTAGTTTACAGATTGGAATTATGGACAGATAATGTCATTCCACTGATGAACTAGTTTACAGATTGGAATTATGGACAGATAATGTCATTCCACTGATGAACTAGTTTACAGATTGGAATCATGGACAGATAATGTCATTCCACTGATGAACTAGTTTACAGATTGGAATCATGGACAGATAATGTCATTCCACTGATGAACTAGTTTACAGATTGGAATTATGGACAGATAATGTCATTCCACTGATGAACTAGTTTACAGATTGGAATTATGGACAGATAATGTCATTCCACTGATGAACTAGTTTACAGATTGGAATTATGGACAGATAATGTCATTCCACTGATGAACTAGTTTACAGATTGGAATTATGGACAGATAATGTCATTCCACTGATGAACTAGTTTACAGATTGGAATTATGGACAGATAATGTCATTCCACTGATGAACTAGTTTACAGATTGGAATTATGGACAGATAATGTCATTCCACTGATGAACTAGTTTACAGATTGGAATTATGGACAGATAATGTCATTCCACTGATGAACTAGTTTACAGATTGGAATCATGGACAGATAATGTCATTCCACTGATGAACTAGTTTACAGATTGGAATTATGGACAGATAATGTCATTCCACTGATGAACTAGTTTACAGATTGGAATTATGGACAGATAATGTCATACCACTGATGAACTAGTTTACAGATTGGAATTATGGACAGATAATGTCATTCCACTGATGAACTTGTTTACAGATTGGAATTATGGACAGATAATGTTATTCCACTGATGAACTAGTTTACAGATTGGAATTATGGACAGATAATGTCATTCCACTGATGAACTAGTTTACAGATTGGAATCATGGACAGATAATGTCATTCCACTGATGAACTAGTTTACAGATTGGAATTATGGACAGATAATGTCATTCCACTGATGAACTAGTTTACAGATTGGAATTATGGACAGATAATGTCATTCCACTGATGAACTAGTTTACAGATTGGAATTATGGACAGATAATGTCATTCCACTGATGATCTAGTTTACAGATTGGAATTATGGACAGATAATGTCATTCCACTGATGAACTAGTTTACAGATTGGAATTATGGACAGATAATGTCATTCCACTGATGAACTAGTTTACAGATTGGAATCATGGACAGATAATGTCATATCACTGATGAACTATTTTACAGATTGAAATTATGGACAACTAATGTCATTCCACAGATGAACTAGTGTAGAGATTGGAATTATGGACAGATAATGTCATTCCACTGATGAACTAGTTTACAGATTGGAATTATGGACAGATAATGTCATTCCACTGATGAACTAGTTTACAGATTGGAATTATGGACAGATAATGTCATTCCACTGATGAACTAGTTTACAGATTGGAATTATGGACAGATAATGTCATTTCACTGATGAACTAGTTTACAGATTGGAATTATGGACAGATAATGTCATTCCACTGATGAACTAGTTTATAGATTGGAATCATGGACAGATAATGTCATTCCACTGATGAACTAGTTTACAGATTGGAATTATGGACAGATAATGTCATTCCACTGATGAACTAGTTTACAGATTGGAATTATGGACAGATAATGTCATTCCACTGATGAACTAGTTTACAGATTGGAATTATGGACAGATAATGTCATTCCACTGATGAACTAGTTTACAGATTGGAATTATGGACAGATAATGTCATTCCACTGATGAACTAGTTTACAGATTGGAATTATGGACAGATAATGTCATTCCACTGATGAACTAGTTTACAGATTGGAATTATGGACAGATAATGTCATTCCACTGATGAACTAGTTTACAGATTGGAATTATGGACAGATAATGTCATTCCACTGATGAACTAGTTTACAGATTGGAATTATGGACAGATAATGTCATTCCACTGATGAACTAGTTTACAGATTGGAATTATGGACAGATAATGTCATTCCACTGATGAACTAGTTTACAGATTGGAATTATGGACAGATAATGTCATTCCACTGATGAACTAGTTTACAGATTGGAATTATGGACAGATAATGTCATTCCACTGATGAACTAGTTTACAGATTGGAATTATGGACAGATAATGTCATTCCACTGATGAACTAGTTTACAGATTGGAATTATGGACAGATAATGTCATTCCACTGATGAACTAGTTTACAGATTGGAATTATGGACAGATAATGTCATTCCACTGATGAACTAGTTTACAGATTGGAATTATGGACAGATAATGTCATTCCACTGATGAACTAGTTTACAGATTGGAATTATGGACAGATAATGTCATTCCACTGATGAACTAGTTTACAGATTGGAATTATGGACAGATAATGTCATTCCACTGATGAACTAGTTTACAGATTGGAATTATGGACAGATAATGTCATTCCACTGATGAACTAGTTTACAGATTGGAATTATGGACAGATAATGTCATTCCACTGATGAACTAGTTTACAGATTGGAATTATGGACAGATAATGTCATTCCACTGATGAACTAGTTTACAGATTGGAATTATGGACAGATAATGTCATTCCACTGATGAACTAGTTTACAGATTGGAATTATGGACAGATAATGTCATTCCACTGATGAACTAGTTTACAGATTGGAATTATGGACAGATAATGTCATTCCACTGATGAACTAGTTTACAGATTGGAATTATGGACAGATAATGTCATTCCACTGATGAACTAGTTTACAGATTGGAATTATGGACAGATAATGTCATTCCACTGATGAACTAGTTTACAGATTGGAATTATGGACAGATAATGTCATTCCACTGATGAACTAGTTTACAGATTGGAATTATGGACAGATAATGTCATTCCACTGATGAACTAGTTTACAGATTGGAATTATGGACAGATAATGTCATTCCACTGATGAACTAGTTTACAGATTGGAATTATGGACAGATAATGTCATTCCACTGATGAACTAGTTTACAGATTGGAATTATGGACAGATAATGTCATTCCACTGATGAACTAGTTTACAGATTGGAATTATGGACAGATAATGTCATTCCACTGATGAACTAGTTTACAGATTGGAATTATGGACAGATAATGTCATTCCACTGATGAACTAGTTTACAGATTGGAATTATGGACAGATAATGTCATTCCACTGATGAACTAGTTTACAGATTGGAATTATGGACAGATAATGTCATTCCACTGATGAACTAGTTTACAGATTGGAATTATGGACAGATAATGTCATTCCACTGATGAACTAGTTTACAGATTGGAATTATGGACAGATAATGTCATTCCACTGATGAACTAGTTTACAGATTGGAATTATGGACAGATAATGTCATTCCACTGATGAACTAGTTTACAGATTGGAATTATGGACAGATAATGTCATTCCACTGATGAACTAGTTTACAGATTGGAATTATGGACAGATAATGTCATTCCACTGATGAACTAGTTTACAGATTGGAATTATGGACAGATAATGTCATTCCACTGATGAACTAGTTTACAGATTGGAATTATGGACAGATAATGTCATTCCACTGATGAACTAGTTTACAGATTGGAATTATGGACAGATAATGTCATTCCACTGATGAACTAGTTTACAGATTGGAATTATGGACAGATAATGTCATTCCACTGATGAACTAGTTTACAGATTGGAATTATGGACAGATAATGTCATTCCACTGATGAACTAGTTTACAGATTGGAATTATGGACAGATAATGTCATTCCACTGATGAACTAGTTTACAGATTGGAATTATGGACAGATAATGTCATTCCACTGATGAACTAGTTTACAGATTGGAATTATGGACAGATAATGTCATTCCACTGATGAACTAGTTTACAGATTGGAATTATGGACAGATAATGTCATTCCACTGATGAACTAGTTTACAGATTGGAATTATGGACAGATAATGTCATTCCACTGATGAACTAGTTTACAGATTGGAATTATGGACAGATAATGTCATTCCACTGATGAACTAGTTTACAGATTGGAATTATGGACAGATAATGTCATTCCACTGATGAACTAGTTTACAGATTGGAATTATGGACAGATAATGTCATTCCACTGATGAACTAGTTTACAGATTGGAATCATGGACAGATAATGTCATTCCACTGATGAACTAGTTTACAGATTGGAATTATGGACAGATAATGTCATTCCACTGATGAACTAGTTTACAGATTGGAATTATGGACAGATAATGTCATTCCACTGATGAACTAGTTTACAGATTGGAATTATGGACAGATAATGTCATTCCACTGATGAACTAGTTTACAGATTGGAATTATGGACAGATAATGTCATTCCACTGATGAACTAGTTTACAGATTGGAATTATGGACAGATAATGTCATTCCACTGATGAACTAGTTTACAGATTGGAATTATGGACAGATAATGTCATTCCACTGATGAACTAGTTTACAGATTGGAATCATGGACAGATAATGTCATTCCACTGATGAACTAGTTTACAGATTGGAATTATGGACAGATAATGTCATTCCACTGATGAACTAGTTTACAGATTGGAATTATGGACAGATAATGTCATTCCACTGATGAACTAGTTTACAGATTGGAATTATGGACAGATAATGTCATTCCACTGATGAACTAGTTTACAGATTGGAATTATGGACAGATAATGTCATTCCACTGATGAACTAGTTTACAGATTGGAATTATGGACAGATAATGTCATTCCACTGATGAACTAGTTTACAGATTGGAATTATGGACAGATAATGTCATTCCACTGATGAACTAGTTTACAGATTGGAATTATGGACAGATAATGTCATTCCACTGATGAACTAGTTTACAGATTGGAATTATGGACAGATAATGTCATTCCACTGATGAACTAGTTTACAGATTGGAATTATGGACAGATAATGTCATTCCACTGATGAACTAGTTTACAGATTGGAATTATGGACAGATAATGTCATTCCACTGATGAACTAGTTTACAGATTGGAATTATGGACAGATAATGTCATTCCACTGATGAACTAGTTTACAGATTGGAATTATGGACAGATAATGTCATTCCACTGATGAACTAGTTTACAGATTGGAATTATGGACAGATAATGTCATTCCACTGATGAACTAGTTTACAGATTGGAATTATGGACAGATAATGTCATTCCACTGATGAACTAGTTTACAGATTGGAATTATGGACAGATAATGTCATTCCACTGATGAACTAGTTTACAGATTGGAATTATGGACAGATAATGTCATTCCACTGATGAACTAGTTTACAGATTGGAATTATGGACAGATAATGTCATTCCACTGATGAACTAGTTTACAGATTGGAATTATGGACAGATAATGTCATTCCACTGATGAACTAGTTTACAGATTGGAATTATGGACAGATAATGTCATTCCACTGATGAACTAGTTTACAGATTGGAATTATGGACAGATAATGTCATTCCACTGATGAACTAGTTTACAGATTGGAATTATGGACAGATAATGTCATTCCACTGATGAACTAGTTTACAGATTGGAATTATGGACAGATAATGTCATTCCACTGATGAACTAGTTTACAGATTGGAATTATGGACAGATAATGTCATTCCACTGATGAACTAGTTTACAGATTGGAATTATGGACAGATAATGTCATTCCACTGATGAACTAGTTTACAGATTGGAATTATGGACAGATAATGTCATTCCACTGATGAACTAGTTTACAGATTGGAATTATGGACAGATAATGTCATTCCACTGATGAACTAGTTTACAGATTGGAATTATGGACAGATAATGTCATTCCACTGATGAACTAGTTTACAGATTGGAATTATGGACAGATAATGTCATTCCACTGATGAACTAGTTTACAGATTGGAATTATGGACAGATAATGTCATTCCACTGATGAACTAGTTTACAGATTGGAATTATGGACAGATAATGTCATTCCACTGATGAACTAGTTTACAGATTGGAATTATGGACAGATAATGTCATTCCACTGATGAACTAGTTTACAGATTGGAATTATGGACAGATAATGTCATTCCACTGATGAACTAGTTTACAGATTGGAATTATGGACAGATAATGTCATTCCACTGATGAACTAGTTTACAGATTGGAATTATGGACAGATAATGTCATTCCACTGATGAACTAGTTTACAGATTGGAATTATGGACAGATAATGTCATTCCACTGATGAACTAGTTTACAGATTGGAATTATGGACAGATAATGTCATTCCACTGATGAACTAGTTTACAGATTGGAATTATGGACAGATAATGTCATTCCACTGATGAACTAGTTTACAGATTGGAATTATGGACAGATAATGTCATTCCACTGATGAACTAGTTTACAGATTGGAATTATGGACAGATAATGTCATTCCACTGATGAACTA